>NC_090439.1:20921455-21224486 GCF_031143425.1 Pleurodeles waltl
CCAGGATGCTTGTTTCCGGGCCAGGGAGGACTTGGCCTGGCAGTTCGGGCTGGACTGTTCCCATGAGGAACAGGGTCAAGACTGATTTGCATATGGCTGGGTCCAAACTGGGGTGGCATGGTGAGCAAAAGAACGATGGATTAAACCCAGATATGTGACTGGGGGTGAGTGTTTGAAAAGTTTCAATACTCTGTCCATCATTTTATTTTCTGATATTGTCTTGTGCACCCTAAGTGGCTAGGGTATGCCCAGGCATTGGTCCCTTGCTTGCTACACCACTGGATTCAAGCTAGCCTGGCTGATGAAGGGTGATACACTGAAACAGGTCTCAGGAGGATTGAATCCTGTCAAGGGAGGACCTATGTTGGCAGTTCGGCTGGACTGCTCCCATTGCGATCAGGGTCAAGACTGATTTGCATATAGCTGGGTTCAAACTGGAGTGACGTGTCAGGCAAAAAAACGATGGATTTAACCCAGATCTGTGATTGGGGGTGAGTGTTTGAAAAGTTTCAACACTCCGTCCATCATTCTATTTTGTGATATTGCCTTGTGCACCCTAAGAGGCTAGGGTATGCTCAGATGTGGGTCCCTTCCTTGCTGAGCCACTGAATTCAATCTAGCCTGGCTGATGAAGGGTGATACCCTGAAACCAGTCTCAGGATGCTTGAATCCCGTCCAGGGAGGACCTGGCTTGGCAGTTCGGGCTGGACTTCTCCCACTGGGAACAGGGTCAAGACTGATTTGCATATAGCTGGGTCCGAACTGGGGTGACGTGGCAGGCAAAATAACGATTGATTAAACCCAGATCTGTGATTGGGGGTGAGTGTTTGAAAAGTTTCAACACTCCTTCCATCATTTTATTTTGTGATAGTGCCTCGTGTGCCCTAAGTGGCTAGGGTATGCCTCAATGTGGGTCCCTTGCTTTCTGTGCCACTGGATTCAAGCTAGCCTGGCTGATGAATTGTGATACCCTGAAACCGGTCCCAGGATGCTTGAATCCTGTCTAGGGAGGACCTGGCTTGGAAGTTCAGGCTGGACTGCTGCCATTGGGACCAGGGTCAAGACTCATTTGCATATAGCTCGATCCGAGCTGGGGTGACGTTGCAGGCAAAATAATGATGGATTATACCCAGATCAGTGACTGGGGGTGAGTGTTTGAAAAGTTTCAATACTCCGTCCATCATTTTAATTTGTGATATTGCCTTGTGCGCCCCAAGTGGCTAGGATATGCCCAGACATGGGTCCCTTTCTTGCTGTGCCACTGAATTCAAGCTAGCCTGGCTGATGAAGGGTGATACCCTGAAACTGGTCTCAGGATGCTTGAATCCTGTCCAGGGAGGACCTGGATTGGCAGTGCGAGCTGGACTGCTCCCACTCAGAGCAGGGTCAAGACTAATTTGCATATAGCTGGGTGTGAACTGGGGTGATGTGGCAGGCAAAATAACTATGGATTAAACCCAGATCTGTGACTGAGGGTGAGTGTTTGAAAAGTTTCAACACCCCGTCCATCATTTTATTTTGTGATATTGCATTGTGTGCCCTAAGTGGCTAGGATATGCCTCGACGTGGGTCCCTTGCTTGCTGCACCACTGGATTCAAGCTAGCCTGGCTGATGAATTGTGATACTCTGAAACCGGTCCCAGGAAGCTTGAATCCTGTCTAGGGAGGACCTGGCTTGGCAGTTCGAGCTGGACTGCTCCCACTGGAAGCAGGGTCAAGACTGATTTGCATATAGCTGGGTCTGAGCTGGGGTGATGTGGGAGGCAAAATAACTATGGTTTAAACCCAGATCTGTGACTGAGGGTGACTGTTTGAAAAGTTTCAACATTCCGTCCATCATATTATTTTGTGATATTGCCTTGTGTGCCCTAAGTGGCTATAATATGCCTCGACATGGGTCCCTTGCTTGCTGCACCACTGGATTAGAGCTAGCCTGGCTGATGAATTGTGATGCCCTGAAACCGGTTCCAGGATGCTTGAATCCTGTCTAGGGAGGACCTGGCTTGGCAGTTCGGGCTGGACTGCTCCCATTGGGAGCAGGGTCAAGACTGATTTGCATAGAGCTGGGTCTGAACTGGGGTGATGTGGCAGGCAAAATAATGATGGATTAAACCCAGATCTGTGACTGGGGGTGAGTGTTTGAAAAGTTTCAACATTCCGTCCATCATTTTATTTTGTGATGTTGTCATATATATCATACCACATCATGATTAGGAGGTGGTGGTTAACTAATACAGCTATGTTCCAGCATGATGTACAGTAATTGGATGCTTGTTTCCGGTCCAGGGGTGACCTGGCCTCGCAGTTCAGGCTGGACTGTTCCCATGAGGAACAGGGTCAAGACTGATTTGCATATGGCCGGGGTGGCATGATGAGCAAAAGAACAATGGATTAAACCTAGATCTGTGACTGAGGGTGAGTGTTTGCATTATTCAGCACTCCGTCCATCATTCTTTTGTGTTGTTAAAGTTGCCCCAAGTGCTCACTGTGCCACTGGATTCAAGCTAGCCTAGCTGATGAAAGGTGATACCCTAGAACTAGTCCCAGGATGCTTGTTTCTGGTCTAGGGAGGACCTGGCCTGGCAGGTTGGGCTGGACTGTTCCCATGAGGCAGAGGTCAAGACTGATCTGATTATGTCTGGGTCCAAACTGGGGTGGTGTGATGAGCAAAAGAACAATGGATTAAACCCAGATCAGTGACTGGGGGGTGAGTATTTGCATTGTTCAGCACTCCGTCCATCATTCTTTTGTGTAACATATGATGTATATGAACATTTGCAGGTTGAAGGGTCTTGTGTGTAATCAGTAGGAATACATTTTGCATTGCCATAGTGTTTGATGACAACAGGTTACTGAGGTATGGTACAAGAGCCAAGTCATTCAAGGTGACAAGATTTCATACTTGATACATGGGTATTGTGATTGCACAACTTCACTAATACAATTGGAGTTGTCTGTGATTCCGACTTTAAAGTGGGCAACTATTTACACTTTATGTATCATGCATCTTTGTGACCTTGTAAATGTTGACACCACTTTGGTGGACCTTGTAGCTTGGGTCTATTTGTCAGAGTCACCAGATCCTCGGGGTCTGTGCACGTTCCCAACACGTCCACCACTGAACAGCTCCAAGACTCTGATAGATAAATCACAGAGACTGAGAGAGTTCAAGAGGGGAAGAGGGGATTAGGAAGGTAAGAAAACATTTAGAACACTCAATATGAAAATTATATCTCCTGAAATCAATACTAGACTATGATTCTAAGCCTAGTCACTCTGAAAACATGAACAATCTAAGAGTTAAGCTTAAAATTACAAAGTTTTAAGATGGCCGGATACCTGTAGGTTCAAACTGGCGAATCAAGATGAATTAAATGAAAACTTTTTTATTCAAGTACTTTCCTTACAGGAGAATCAGAAAAACATTCTGACTAAATTTTAAACCAGTCATATAAATCCTGTTTTGAGAATGTATACTAGGACCATACAATATTGCATCTAGAAACTCTGGCCTTCTGTGTACTCTTAAAATGTTTCAACACAAATTGCGCATATTGCAGATATATATATATATATATACATATATAGTAAACACCATAATAGGATTGTGCACCATGAACAACACAATATGGATTCAGGAAACAAATCACATAAATTGTCAACTCAAATATTACATAATAAATATCTTAGAATAGTGGCATACAATAAACAACATGAAATAAACTCGAGGAGCGAATCGTGCGTCTTGCCGATTCGAGTGTTACCATGTAAAATACCAAGAAATGGTAGCACGCAATGATTATTAAAGTCAAATCATCATTAATCGAATTGCGCATCTTGCCGATCTGTAAAACACGATGTAAATGTCAAGAACGAACAGCTCACAATAAATAACAAGATCAAAGTACAATGAAATGAATCGCGCTTCTTTTGCCGATTCTTAAGCCACCATGTAAATGTCAAGAAATGGTAGCGCGCAATGAACAACAAAGTTAAATCCGCATGAAACGAGTTGTGCGTCTTACCAATTCATAAAACATCAAGTAAATGTCAAGAAATAGTAGCGCGCAATGGACAACAATGTTTAAACACCATAAAACGAATCGCGCGTCTTGCCGATTCTTATGCCACCATGCCAATTTCAAGAAATGGTAGCACGCAATGAATAACAAAGTCAAACATTTATTAAACAAATCGCGCGTTATGAAAATTCTCAATAACGGTGTCAGGACAGTCCAACCACCGTCTTACCGCCTGGAACAATGATCATCAATGAAGGATGAAGGGCAGAAGACTGGAAGATCCAAATAGGCCGCCGGGACAGGAGCTCAGGAAGAAGCTGCTGTTCTGCACCGGGAGCTCTGAATGGTGAGCACTGGGAGTTGGGCTGGCTCTCTTTTATAGAGTCTTGGCCCAGCCCAGAACCACGCCCAGGAATGTTGCAGGGAAAGTCTCTGGAAGGCCCTGGAAAGGGACCACACCCTAAAACACTCTGAAAACCTGCAGCAATAGATTGCAAAGGAACAGTATTTGTATGCATATTAAAAATACGTTTTCAGGATTGAACTCTGCAATGCAAAAGGTTAAACCACAACATATCAGCACAATGCATAAATTACTTTGTTTTGAGAGAGCTGGGTTTTTGCATTTTTGTCGCCAATAGAGCGCGTACTGCTCTGGTGTAGAAACTATTGTACATTATAGTAATGTCCTGTGATCCTTACTGTTGGTCAAGCGTGTTCAGCCACATGCAATACACCTATTTGTTTTTGCCATTTCAGCATCATCCCAAGCAAGAACAGGAGGCAGGGCTTACACTACCTTCAGTCGTGACACTACAGACACGAAGGGACACAGGGGCCCAAAGGGTGAGGGGGTGCCACAGAGGACACCGACTCTACATCGTCGTCACCTGAAACTAGCTCCAGTGAACATTCCCTAGCAGTGGCAGGACATGAAAGGCTGGTTCCTACTCCATCTTTGTCTGCCACCCCACTACCATCTCCATCCTCCCTGTTGCTTCCCACCAATTTTGTCAGGCCCACACCCCCAAGAGGGGAGCCATCTCATTCACTCCAGACACCTCACCCCGCTCCTGTTCCCCCTGCTGCCCTGTGTGAGGAGGCTATTGACCTCCTGAGAGACATCTCTGTGGGTTAGATTACACTACTGGTGCAGGGCAGCCATCTGCAACTGAGAGTGGACTACCTGGAAGGCATCCATAGTTCCATGTATGCCCTACAGAGATCATTTTAGGCTCTAGACTCCCACCTCACAACAGCCTTTCAGCCATCCCATAATTTCACCCATCACCTGCCTCTTCCACATTCAGGGGGTCATTCTGACCCCGGCCGGCGGTGGAAGCCGCCGGCCTGGCGGGGACCGCCAGAATACCGCTGCATGGTCAAAAGGCTGCCGCGGGTATTCTGGGTTTCCCGCTGGGCTGGCGGGCGACCGCCAGAAGGCCACCCGCCAGCCCAGCGGGAAACACCCTTCCATGAGGATGCCGGCTCCGAATGGAGCCAGCGGAGTGGAAGGGGTGCGACAGGTGCAGTTGCACCCGTCGCGATTTTCAGTGTCTGCATGGCAGACACTGAAAATCTTTGTGGGGCCCTGTTATGGGGGCCCCACGACACCCCATACCGCCATTCTGTTCCCGGCGGCCAAAACCGCCAGGAACAGGATGGCGGTATGGGGGTCGGAATCCCCATGGTGGCGCAGCAAGCTGCGCCGCCATGGAGGATTCCCCATGGCAGCGGGAAACCGGCGGTACACCGCCGGTTTTCCGTTTCTGACCGCGGCTGTAGCGCCGCGGTCAGAATGCCCATGGGAGCACCGCCAGCCTGTTGGCGGTGCTCCCGCGGTCGTTGGCCCTGGCGGATTTTACCAACAGGGTCAGAATGACCCCCTCAATTTCCCTATTCACATACCTGTCCCAAGCACACTCACACATAAGCACGTACACACCATAACAGCCCCAAGTAGCACACGCAAACAAAAACACCACAAAAAACATAAGCACACAACCACTCACCAGAAACTCACCCCACTTACAACCACCACAACCCTACCATACCCCCAAACACCACAGCCACACCCACAGTTACACCACCCCACCATTCTCCCAGACATCACATCAACAGACACACCCACCACTCCCACCATACCCCCCAGACACCACACCCACACCAACAGGCGCATCCATCACTCCCACCATACTCCCAAACACCACACCCACACCAACCGACACATACCCCACTCCAAGCATACCCAGCACATCCACCTCACACACCACAAAGAAACACAAACATCCGCACTCACCCACATAAAAGACACCTACAAAACACAAATATCATACATCAGACACACAGACAGCAGCACCAACAACACACACACACCTGACACTTACACTTCCTCAACCACCCAAGCCTTAATCCCTGCTGGACACTCTACCCATTTCCCTAAAGAAAGTTTGATGTGTGCCCTTTCCCTTACCCCTATAAAACCATCTCCTCTCAGAGCCAAAGGGACCACAGCCACACCACAACCCATCCCTTGCATATCCACGTCCTCCTCTGTGACACCTCATCCACCCCACTGAACCCAGCAATACCCCTAAGAAACCTCAAAAAGTATCCCCTCCCAAAACCGACCTCACCCATCCCAAAACCAACCCCCTCAAAGGGCACCACTGAGGTGCTTGGACTACCCACTAGATGCCCCTTCCTGGTGAGGTTCGCATGGCAGTGTTCTGAGAGACAAGTTTAGTGACACAGTAGCGTGCTTGACTACCTATTGATCTATTGGACTAGCCATTGACCTTACCTACATGTGCTTATTTTTTCAAATAAAAAATATGTTGCTAGTTTTCTTACACATTATTCTTGACATTACTTTTCTTCCATTTGGATATTCGTGGATACTTTGGGATGTATGACTACAGTTGTGTTTCTTTCACCCTAAATTGATGATCCATTTGATGTGGTTAGTATGATCTGACCTTGTAACCAGTTCTGGAGTCACCCAGGACAAGGGTAAATGTTCAATGGATGGATATATGGGTTGACATCTTACTGGGGCTGGCATTGTATTGGATGATGTTTCATATGGTAAATATTTCATCTTGGCTTGGCCAATGACAACATGAGTTGGGTTCCCTTTCTCTGTATTATGTAAGTTGGATATGTGTTAATGTGTGTAAGCTAGAGATTTATTTGTCCAAACATGGAAGATGTTCAATTGTCATAACTTTGTATACATTTCAATGGACACGTTTCACTTTTCATGTGCCTACCATGCACCTACTTTAACTAAATACGTGCCCCATGCTGTTACTGCTGTATTTGCTTTCATGGCTTGCACTTACAGATTTCTCATATAGGCATGGTACTTGGTTATGCTACAGGCTGTCCCTGGTATACATCAAGCCGCAGTTCCTGTGCAGATAGTGGTTTTGAGGGATATGCAAGGTGGTTTGTGGCCCGGGGCACCAGTCTTCCAGGGCTCCCTCTGGTAGAGGCATTTCTACCCTGAAGGGATTCTTTACATTGTGACCCTTGAATGTTTCTGACACTGATTATTTGGCATCCCATTTACCTTGCATTATCTTGAAATGTGGGTGATATGTGGAAGTCCATAACAGAGGTTTAGCAGAGAAAGTGGTATTCAGTTTCATGACACATCCATATAATTGCATATTTTAAATCACAACTGGCCATGGCATGTGAACAATGTGAGGGTGTCACTTAGATTTGTTAGTGGGATATTGATGATGAGTTGCTGTTGTGTGATTCAATTGTTTGGACACATAGGGGGTCATTCTGACCCTGGCGGTCATGGACCGCCAGGGCCAACGACCGCGGGAGCACCGCCAACAGGCTGGCGGTGCTCCCATGGGCATTCTGACCGCGGCGGTACAGCCGCGGTCAGAAACGGGAAACCGGCGGTGTCCCGCCTGTTTCCCGCTGCCTAAGGGAATCCTCCATGGCGGCGCTGCAAGCAGCGCTGCCATGGGGATTCCGACCCCCTTACCGCCAGCCTGGCTCTGGCGGTTTTGACCGCCAGAACCTGGCTGGCGGTAACGGGTGTCGTGGGGCCCCTGGGGGCCCCTGCAGTGCCCATGCCAATGGCATGGGCACTGCAGGGGCCTCCTAACAGGGCCCCACCAAGATTTTCAGTGTCTGCCAAGCAGACACTGAAAATCGTGACGGGTGCAACTGCACCCGTCGCACCCCTTCCACTCCGCCGGCTCCATTCGGAGCCGGCATCCTCATGGAAGGGGGTTTCCCGCTGGGCTGGCGGGCGGCCTTCTGGCGGTCGCCCGCCAGCCCAGCGGGAAACTCAGAATTACCGCGGCGGTCTTTTGACCGCGCAGCGGTATTCTGCCGGCGGGACTTTGGCAGGCGGCCTCCGCCGCCCGTCAAAGTCAGAATGACCCCCATAATTGTACCTGAATATTAGTTGTGCACACATCTAGAACAGTGTGCCTGAGCAGTGTTAGTGAACTGGCCAAAGAGGACATCATAGGGCTGTGAATGGGTCATACATTGAGTACAACTCCAAACAGGGGCACACAAAATATGTTTGGCCCACAAACCATGTACCCCATGCCAGGTCCATAGTAAGGCATCAATTTGCTGTGGAGCTGTTGGTAACGGGTAAGTGTTTGGCTTACCGTCAGTTGTGTCCACGGTAGCGTTGGTTTTAGGCGTCATCTAGTAGCACAAGCAGTGAAAGTGCATGTACGATCGTCTCCATGGTGTCACTGAATGTGTGAAGCTGAGTACAGATGAGTTTCAGCCTTATATGCCTACCTTTCCACCTGCTAAGATGTGGTGGTTGGACCACCACAGTCACCTCAGCAGAACACCACCTCATAATTGGTCCCTCGGTTGCATTGGCGGTCCACCCTCCGACAGAAGCACTGGCCTATCTCATTGGTGGCCTTTTGTCTCTGTAATAACATGCATCATAATACAGTGGTTGGACTGTCAACACTCCAGCGGGGTGACCATCGCCTCCGCCAAGGCAGTCCCAAGACCACCAAAGTCGTAATCAGGCCCTAAAAGGGTGGCATTTATTATTCCCATTCCAAATTAAACAATTTTGAAGAAAGTGTTGGACACAAAAGGGGTGACATTTACTATGTCCATTCCAATTTATACCAATTGAGGTAGGTGTTGAACACTAACGCAGGAACAGTTACTATTCCTGCTCCAATATATATGCCAATTTGGGGAAGGTGTTGGACACTAAAAGGGTGAAATTTACTATTCCTACTCAAACATAAGCCAATTTAGGGAATGTGTTGGGCACTAAAGGGGTGACATTTACTATTTGCACCAAAATCTAATAGATTCTATATAAGGTGCTACATACTAAAAATGTAATACACACAATCAGTACTCCATATGCACACATAGAGCCTCATTATGAGTTTGGTGGTCCTGTGACCGCTATTTTGGCAGTAGTAGTCTGACCGCCAACATGCTGGTGGAGAAGACCACCAAATTATGACATTGACGTTGATGCATACAGAATGCCACCAAAGCACTGCCGGCACCGTCAGTGTGGTCAGACCGACGTGGTTGATTAGAGCCGCCATCAGTCCGACAGAGATCATGTTTCCAATGGACTCATTACGAGGTTGCACACTGCCAAGATTTCCTCCGCAGTCAGACCACCACGGAACAC
Source organism: Pleurodeles waltl (assembly GCF_031143425.1). Taxonomy (NCBI): domain Eukaryota; kingdom Metazoa; phylum Chordata; class Amphibia; order Caudata; family Salamandridae; genus Pleurodeles; species Pleurodeles waltl. The sequence continues at coordinate 20,931,149 of NC_090439.1, forward strand.
CCGGTGGAAACAAACAATATAAATGGAGACACTCACCTCCATACTCGTCCAGGGCTGCCATGGAACCACAACTAGACTTCATCTCGCTGCTCCTGCTCGCAGAAAGACAACAGAATCATTGCCAATGAGGAAGACAACAACTGTAAGTACACAGACTCACCTTTACATATGTAAAGTGCATAGATTTGAACTGTTATATAACATACCATAGGGAAGGGGTTGCAAGGGTAATACTCACATGTAAAAGTACAGTGACACACACATTCACATACAGCAACAAACACACCCACACTTACATAGCACACACACTGCAGCCAGCACACACACACCAGGTATCAATAACACACACTTATGCACAGCAACACAGCAGAGGCACAGCCTCACAAATTCATCTACAACATACAAACTCATAACAACACCACCACAACTGCACAAATATAAACATATGTCAACCACTCACAACTGACACTGGCTAGGGACTCCACATGCATTGAACACAATATACAACCATCTGTGATTAAATACACACAATTACACCATCATACAACCTAGAAATCAACGTACACATCACATACACACACAGTACACCGAATCAATTAAGCCATGCACAATACACGCAGACTCAAACAGTCTAAACACACAAACCCACACAGCACTACAACAAACACATATCAACACTAACACAACACACCACTACAACAACATTTCAACTAGATACACATACCAATCACACAAAACACACCCTATTCCTGGGGGATAAAAGCACTGCACACAACCTCAGATACTGCTCAGACAATACCAGAAGCATCACGCAGCACACACATAAATACTACCACACCACCAATGTCAGCCCAGAACAACTCAAACCTAGGAAAGGAAATGTAGGACAAAGAGGTAACCAGAAAACCAACAACTGGTTGGTTTAATTATTTAAAAAAGATGAAATGGAATAAGATTGTCCAAGACCATAGGCCAGTCCATAGTATGTAAACAACAGCACCAAAGGCACTAAATGATGCCCCTACTTGACTGCCATGTAACCTCCACAGATAGGGGTATCAAGGAGGGAGGTAGGCACCTCAGGGATCCTTGGTGGCTGACGGGGGAGGGTGGGTTTTGGGCTTAGGCTTGGCTTGGGAGGGTGCTGAATCTCTTTGGGAGGAGTGGACTTCTTTTTGGTAGGGGAAGGGGTGTGGGTGTTGGCAGAGGGGTAGATGAGGTCTTGGAGATGGAAGGAATGGCCTTGGGGAAGGAAACAGTTCTTTTAGGGGTATCACGGGGGATGAGTTGGGAAGAGGTCAAACTCAGCAAGGAAAGCTTTTTTTGACACACGGGGATGGTCATCAGAATAGGGTTTGGGTGTGGAGGGTGGGGGGAGTGGTTGTCTGATGTGTCGCTGTGGAAGTCTTGGGTGTGTGCATGTGGGAGGTGTGCTTTTGGGTGGTGGGTATCTGTTGGGTGGGTGAGTGAGGGCGTTTATGTGTCTTGGGCTGAGGAGGGGTGGAGGTGCTGGTGGATGTCATGGTGGGTGGGTAGCTGTGTGTTGAGGGTGTGACTGCAGGTATAGAGGATGTGCTTTATGTAGGCATGTCAGTGGTTGTGGTATCTGCGGGTGTGGTGCCTGGGTAGATGTCTGAGGGTCTGCTGGGATGCGGTCTGCAGGTAGGATAAGTGTGTTGGCTGAATCACTGAATGTTGGTGTTGTGTCTGCACATGTGCCAGGTGTTGTGTCTGTGATGCAGGGGGGAGGTGGGGGGTGTCAGGGCAGGTCATGACTGATTGCAGGTGGATGTTGTCTGTGTGCGTGCAGGTGGTGTGTCTTGTGGTACTTATGTTTGTCTGTGCTACCCTTGGAAGTTGAGGTGGATGCATGCTTGTTTGTATGCTTTGGCTGGGTTGGGGAAGGGGGGATGCTGTCTGGGAAGAGGAAGGTGGAGGGGGGATGGTAGCCAAGGGGTAACTGGCTGCTGTCAGTGTGGAGGACAGCACCTGAAATTATCTCTGTAAGCCAGACAGTGCACTGTGAATGCCCTGCAGGAATGCAATGCTCTGTTTGATTTGAGGTGCCAGTCCCTGACTGGCATTCACGATGGTCGACTGAGCCACAGAGATCTACCTCAGGAGGTCAATTTCCTCCTCACTGAGGTCAGCAGTGCTAACAGGGGCTGGGACAGAGGTGCCTGCAGCGAAGGAGACACACACCCTCTTGGATGGGTGGGCGCAGCCAACTGGAAAGGGAGCTACAGGGAGGGTGGTGATAGAATGGGGGGTGGAGGACAGAGGTGTATTGGGGTGGTCCCAGATGGATACGCACCACTAGGGAGTGGCCACTAGAGGAGGATTCCAAAGAAGATGTAGTGGATATGGTCTCCCCTGTGAACTCCCCTCGTTCTCTGGGCCACTGGGACCCTCGCTGTTGGTGTTCCCATGGCCAGAAGCTTCCCAGCTCGGTTGTGCCCCGTCTCCTTCACCTGCTGGTGCTGAAAAACAGAAAGTCAGGTATGGTCATCACATTCACAAGATAACACTTCCATTATAAAGTACACATACGTCTCATTACTTCCTGTTCACCAACACCCCCAGGTAGTGCCAGTAAAGTGCCAACATCATGTCACCACCAAATATGACGTATGTCCTGAAATATAAACATTGTTACACACCAGCTAAGCTACCTAACTGACACCTGCAATACCATGAATGAAGGTGACCAGTCACACTGACCATACCATGACAAGGTGACTTTGCCACATGATAGAGGTTCCCGATCCACAACAATATAGTCAACCATCAATCAAGCAATAGTTTAGGAATTTGAAATTGCTTAGCACTAATCAAAAACACATACTCAACACATACAAATATTTTACTTCAATGTCACGTACCAGGCTATGACACCTGTTGTAAAGTAAAGGCAAGCAAGCCTAGTCTAGACAAGCCAAACCTTCTTAATTTCACATACTTACAACCATACACAATAGACATATGCAAACCTGTAACAACTCAAATTGCCATACATTTCAATTTAAGTTAAGGAATCAGAACACATGTCACATACACATGAACCATTTGGGAGGCATGGTATGGGTATGTGATCAGGCTGTAGCTGATGACTAATTGAACCAATCTGTTTGCTGATTTGGATAGACAAAGACTGACATGCCACTAGCTTCATTAGTCTATAGGGTGCTTGTTATTCACAATATTGATTTCCTCTCCAGATGGGAGTTATCAAAATCCTCTGCTGCTGGATCACCAAATGGTAGAAGATTGTGCTTTTGATTGCAGAACAGCCTTTGACGTGCAGTTGGGTTGTCCTAAATCTCATCTGATTAAAAACATATAGACACAGAAACCAATAGGCCTCAGACACTTTTGGAGTTTGGTTTGTTTTTTGGTCATAACCGTTAAAAGTGTACTGAGACAGAAAGGGAGATAAGGCCCTGAAGATGGTTACAGGTCTATGGTTAAACAAAGATGTGTCTCAATTTTTCACTTATCCCATAGTAGCGTCTCTCCCCTTTCTGACTTGCCTGCCTCTCTGTATATTGCTGCATACTTTCTTAATGCCAGCCTAGACTATGATCTGTTCTCTGTGACCCAGAGGCATAAGATCATTTCCAAAGCTCTTCCTGCTCCCTCACTGTAGTCCGTTCATCTATGATTCTTTCCATTCTTTATGTGACCAAATTTGTTCTGACTTCATCATGCATTGGGTAATAATTATGCATTTAGGGGTTTAGTGCTAGGATGGTTGCATTATATGACATATGCTGAACAGAGATTTGACAATGTATTGATACATTGCTCAACTCATGCTGACTGGATTTCAGTTGCTTCCTATTTTGAAAATTATTATAAAAGGTCATCAGGGGGTGGGCCATGTGTCTCAATTACGGATGCTGCCTGATTTTCTTTGATTTGCTGCATATTTTGGATTCAGGGCCCCATTATGAGTTTGGTCGTCCTAAGACCGCCAAATTCTTGGTGGCGGTCAGACTGCTGCACTCCTGGCGGTCTGACTGCCAGGTTACAACTCTGGCGGTTGGACCACCAGGGAGCCACCACAACTGCCAGGATCATGGATCTCGACAGGGTGGTAGTGGTAGGTGTCAACACCAGGACAGTGCGCGCTCTATGGGCGACTAGAATGCAAAAACCCAACACTCTCAAGATATTGTAATTTATGCATTGTGCTGATATGTTATTGTTTAACCTTTTGCATTGCAGAATTCAATCCTGACGACTCATGTTTAAGGTGCTTAAAAATACTGTTCATTTGCAATAAATTGCTGCAGGCTTTCAGAGTGTGTCAGGATGTGGTCCCTTTCCAGGGCCTTCTAGAGGCTTTCCCTGCAGCATGCCTGGGTGTGGTTGTGGGCTGGGCCAAGACTCTATAAAAGGGAGCCAGCCCAGCTCTACGTGCTCACTATTCAGAGGTCCCGGTGCAGAGCAGCACCAACTTCCTGCGCTCATGTTCCGGAGGCCTACCTTGATCTTCCAGGCCTCTGCCCTTCATACTACAGTGGTGATCCTTGGTCAGGGCGGTAAGACGGAGGTTGGGCTGGGCCCCTGCTCCCGTAATCTAGGACGCTCGAATTCTTGGGCCTAACCCTTCATGCTAAACAATTTGCTCTTGCGCGTGTGAATGTGCATTTGGATTTTTCATGGCATTTGCATGCTGGCATTCGAATCGGCAAGATGTGCAATTCTTTCCTTGTGCTAAATTCATGATATTCATTGTGCTCTACCATTCCTTGGCAGTTGCATGGTGACCTTCGAATCGGCAAGACGCGCGATTCGTTTCCTAGTGGTTGAACCCTTGATGCTCATTGTACACTACCATTTCCTTGGCAGTTTCGTGGTGGCATTCAAAACGGCAAGACGCGCGATTCTTTCCTTGTGCGTAATTCATGATATTCATTGTGCCCTACCATTTCCTTGGCAGTTTCATGGTGGCATTCACATCGGCAAGACGTGCAATTCTTTCCTTGTGCGTAATTTATGATATTCATTGTTCGCTACCATTTCTTTAGCAGTTTCATGGTGGCATTCGAATCGGCAAGACGCGCAATTCTTTTCTTGTGATTAATTCATGATATTCATTGTACGCTACCATTCCTTGGCAGTTCCATGGTGGCGTTCGAATCGGCAAGACGCGCGATTCGCTTCCTAGTGTCTTAACCTTTGATATTCATTGTGCGCTACCACTCCTTGGCAGTTACATGGTGGCATTCGAATCGGCAAGACGCGTAATTCCTTTCTCGTGTTTAATTCATAAAATTCATTGTGCGCTACCATTCCTTGGCAGTTACATGGTGGCATTCGAATCGGCAAGGCGTGCGATTCCTTCCTCGTGTTTAATTAATGTTATCCATTTTGCGCTACCATTTTTTGGCAGTTACATGGTGGCATTCGAATCGGCAAGATGCGCGATTCTTTCCTCGTGCTTAATTAATGTTATTTACTGTGCGCTACCATTCTAAGGCATTTACTTGGTAGTATTCAAGTTGACAAGTCGCGTCATTTATTCCTTGAATCTACGTTGTGTTATTCATGGTGCACAATCCTTCTATGGTGTTTAATACTTATATGAAAATGTGCGCAATTCACTTTCCAATGTTTTGAGAGGACACAAAAAGACCAGAGTTCTAGATGTAATGCTGTGTTTTTCTGATATGTATTCTTAAAATAAGATTCATATGATGGTTCAGAAATTGATTGTTTCCTGATTCTAATGCTAAAGAAAGTACTTGAATCTGAAAGTTTTATCTAACCGCTCTTGCTTCCCCCATAGGTATTCAGTCATCTAAAAGCCTAGTCATTTTAAGACTATTCTTAGATTGTTCATGTTTCCAGAATGACGATGCTTAGAGTCATAGCATAGTAGTGATCATTCATATGATGGTTCAGAAATTGATTATTTCCCGATTCTCATGCTAAAGAAAGTACTTGAATCTGAAAGTTGTATCTAACCTCTCTTGCTTCCCCCACAGGTATTCAGTCATCTAAAAGCCTAGTCATTTTAAGACTATTCTTAGATTGTTCATGTTTCCAGAATGACGATGCTTAGAGTCATAGCATAGTAGTGATTTCATGAGATGTAATTTTGATGTTGTGTGGTTTAACCTTTGCTTCCTACAGGTCTCCTTCCCAGCTGTTCCCTTCCTCTTCCGCTTTTCCCCACTTGGACTTTCTGAGACTCTGTGACAAATCTAATCAGAGTATTGGAGCTGTCTTGTGGTGGAAGTGTTTTGGAACGTGCACAGACCCCGAGGATCTGGTGACTCTGACAGAATAGTGAGCCCACAAATTATTATCCTCCTGGTTTGTGTATGTTCTCAGCATGGCCACACTGGACGAGCTAGTCAAGGCTATCACCCAGCTCCAGTCAGAGGTGGTATCATCAAATGTTTTGGCAAATAGCCTAGCTGAGAGAGTGAGTCAGTTACAGGATAAGGTAGAGAAGAAGGAACAAAGTCCCACAGGTGTGTCTTGGCCAGGTACTTCTTCTCAGACTTCTGGAGGTAATATGACAAACATTTCCCTCAATGTTCCTTCAGCCATTCCTTTAGCTTCCCCAGAACGTTTCTCAGGTGACCCCTTGAAAGCGCAATCTTTCCTGGTTCAAGTGGAACTACACTTCACCTGCAGACCACATACTTTCCCTGATGCCCAGTCCAAAGTAGCTTTCTTGTTATCATATCTGTCTGAAGATGCAGCTACCTGGGCAATTCCTCTGGTGCGTAAAGATAGTCCCCTGTTGTACAACTGGAGAAATTTTGTTCGTGAATTTGAGAGAGTTTTCGATCGTAGAACTGTAACACAGTCAGCAGATCATGAATTATTAGACTTACGCCAAGGGAATCAGGACTTAGGGGGTCATTCCGACCCCGGCGGGCGGCGGAAACCGCCCAAACACCGCCCGCGGTCAAATGACCGCGGGGAGCATTCCAACTTTCCCGCTGGGCCGGCGGGCAATCTTCAAAAGATCGCCCGCTGGCCCAGCGGGAAAGCCCCAGCAAAGATGAAGCCGGCTCCGAATGGAGCCGGCGGATTTGCTGGGGTGCGACGGGTGCAGTTGCACCCATTGCGATTTTCAGTGTCTGCCAAGCAGACACTGAAAATCTTAATGGGGCCCTGTTAGGGGGCCCCACGACACCCGTTCCCGCCAGCCTCTTCCTGGCGGTGTAAACCGCCAGGAACAGGCTGGCGGGAAGGGGGTCGGAATCCCCATGGCGGCGCTGCATGCAGCGCCGCCATGGAGGATTCCCTGGGGCAGGGGAAAACCGGCGGGAAACCGACGGTTCCCCTTTTCTGAAGCCGCGGTCAGAATTGCCCCGGAAGCACCGCCAGCCTGTTGGCGGTGCTTCCTCTGCCCTCTGCCCTGGCGGTTAGAATCCGCCAGGGTCAGAATGAGGGCCTTAGTGTCATATTTAGCCAACTTCAATCGGCTGGTCGTTGAGACATCCTGGCCTGAAGAAAAACAAGTGGCCTTGTTTTACAGGGGACTCAAAGAGGAGCTAAAAGATATCTTAGCGCAAATCGACCCGCAACCTACAGACTGTCAAGAATTAATAAACCTTGTCTTGAGGCTTGATCATCATTTAACTGCACGAAAAGGAACGTGTAAAAAGACTGAAAGAAATTCTTGGCGTGTTCATGATAACAGAGACTCAAGAACTCCGAAAGAAAGAACGCAGGAACAGAAGGAAATTGGAACCATCAGGAGACCTTTGACCAAATATGAAAAAGACCTACGCAGAAAGAATGGGCAATGTCTCTATTGTGGGAGGAAGGGTAATTTTGCCAAAGATTGTCCAATCAAAACAAAGAGCATGCGAGGCCCAGTTTAGAAGGTTGCAGCCAATGCATCAGTCGAGTCGGAAAATCTAAAGCACCCAAGTTGCAGAGAAGGGTTGCTCTTGGGTGTCACCGTGGACCCTTCACAATCTAGACATCTCAAACTGGGAATAAGAGTTCAGGTTAAGAAGAAGACCTATTTCAAGAAGGCTCTAGTCGATTCTGGGGCTACTGGGAACTTTGTTGACACCCAATTGGTTTGTACATGGGGGATCCCATGTATTGAAAAGAAGACCCCAGAAATCATCCAGGCAGTCGATGGAAAACTCTTGACTGGAGGTCCGGTAACTCTTCAGACTGTCCCCTTGTCAGTGATTTGTGAAGATAAAAATCAAAGAAAGAAACATAAAGAGAAACTTATCCTTGATGTGATCCCTGCTCCCCAGTATGGGATTATCGTTGGCTTGCCATGGTTAACTCATCACAATCCAGAGATTAATTGGGCAGAACGAAAGGTTGTGTTCTCATCTGCACTATGTAAAGAACAATGGTGGTCATTACAACCCTGGCGGTCTGTGTTAAAGCGGCGGTAAGACCGCCAACAGGCCGGGGGTAAAAAATTAGCAATTACGACTGTGGCGGAAACCGCCAACAAAGACAGCCACTTTAACACTCCAACCGCCACGGCGGTACAAACAGTCGCCGCCAACAGACAGGCGGGAGACAATGTACCACCACACTATTATGACAGGCCAATCCGCCACCTTTTCCGTGGCGGATTCACTGTGGATAAAAACACAGCGGAAACAGGAATCCCGAAGGTAAAACGCTCCCCTCTACACACCCCACGAGGAACGAGGACGCCATGGACCCGGAACTCCAAATTCTACCTGCAATAGTCTTCCTGCTCCTCTACCAGGAGCACGAACGCCGGCGGTGAAGACCACGGTGAGTACTGCACCTATGACACGGGGAGGCAAAAAAACGGGACACACACACGCAACACCCCCACCCTCACCCAGTACAACACACACACTAATGCATATCAATACATCACAGTTACACCCCCCGGAAGAATGCAAAGACAATAGAAAATGAGCGTAACCATTGTAATATATTAAAAGCAAGTAGGCAGAAATATTTATATACACCATGTACATAATATATACCAAGCATAGTAGTCCAGGTAGTGCTCTAAGAAAGTCTGTGGAACACTGGGACCACACGGTATGGGCGAGGCCCACACAAGATCCCCGACCATGACGGAGAGAACACTGCAGGGGCATCAGAGAGCAACTAAACAGGCACCTCAGGGGAAGGGAAAGGGGGGGCACCTCAGCCGCTTGAGTGCACAACGCCAAATCCACGAGGGGGCCACATGCCCACTGTTCCATCCTGGGGAGTGCAAAGCCACAGTCTCTCAAGTCTCTACAGTGGGTGGTTTGCCCACTGTTCAATCCTGGGGAGTGCAAAGCCACAGTCTCTCAAGTCTCTACAGTGGGTGGTTTGCCCACTGTTCAATCCTGGGGAGTGCAAAGCCACAGTCTCTCAAGTCTCTACAGTGGGTGGTTGGCCCACTGCCATATCCTGGGGAGTGCAAAGCCACAGTCTCACAACAGTCTCCACTGGTTCTGGAGGGGGCATGGTGCCCAGAGTGCTTCATCCTGCTAAGGACAGAGGTAGTGGATGACACTCTTCACTGGTTCTGGAGGGGGCATGGTGCCCAGAGTGCTTCATCCTGCTAAGGACAGAGGTAGTGGATGACAGTCTCCAATGGTTCTGGAGGGGGCATGGTGCCCAGAGTGCTTCATCCTGCTAAGGACAGAGTTAGTGGATGACAGTCTCCACTGGTTCTGGAGGGGGCATGGTGCCCAGAGTGTATCATTCACCCCGTGACGGACTCAGTTGCATCAGTGCTCTTGCCGCTCATGGGCCAGCGGTGCTTGAGATGGCGGTGCCCTGTTCAGCGGTGCTTGAGATGGCGGTGCCCTGTTCAGCGGTGCTTGAGACGGCGGTGCCCTGTTCAGCGGTGCTTGAGACGGCGGTGCCCTGTTCAGCGGTGCTTGAGACGGCGGTGCTCTGTTCAGCGGTTCTTGAGTTGGCGGTGCCCTGTTCAGCAGTGCTTGAGATAGCGTTGCCCTTTTCAGCGATACTTGAGACGGCGGTCCCTTGTTCAGCGGTGCTTGAGTTGGTGGTGCCCTATTCAGCGGTGCTTGAGACGGCTGTGCCCTGTAGAGCGGTGCTTGAGACGGCAGTGCCCTGTAGAGCGGTGCTTGAGACGGCAGTGCCCTGTTCAGCAGTGCTTGAGTTGTCGGTGCCCTGTTCAGCAGTGCTTGAGTTGAAGGTGCCTTGTTCAGCGGTGCTTGAGTTGGCGATGCCCTGTTCAGCGGTGCTTGAGATGGCGGTGCCCTGTGAAGCACTGCTTGAGATGGCGGTGCGCTGTGCAGCGGTGCTTGAGATGGCGGTGCACTGTTCAGCGGAGCTTGAGTTGGCGGTGCCCTGTTCAGCGGTGCTTAAGATGGCGGTCTCCATTACAGAGTCTCAGCTGCTGGCGGTACTTCATGGCCCAGCGGGGCTTTTGCTGGTGGTCCTTCATGGCCCAGCGGGGCTTGTGCTGGCGGTCCTTCATGGCACATCGGGCTCCTGGGCAGGTGGGCTTGTGCTGGCGGTGGCCTCCTGGGCAGGTGGGCTGGTGCTGGCGGTGGCCTCCTGGGCAGGTGGGCTAGTGCTGGCGGTCCTGGGCAGCTGGGCTTTTGTTGGAGGTGGGCTCTGGGGCATCGGGGATGATGGCGGTCTTCTCCGCCGTGCTGCTCTTCCCAGACTTGCTGGGTTTCTTGTGGCCCTTCCCCACCTTGAAGGTGTCACCGCTGACTCCACACTCCCACCGGGACCCCTGGGAGCGGCTTTGGTGGCTGGAGTCTTCCCCCTCTCCCGCCGGGCACTGGCCAACTTCCGATGCTTCACAGGTAGGGGACTGTCTGTGCTGTGGCTCCGTGCCACACTGGCTGCCCTGGTGGACGGTGCACTCCAGATTCCGGTGACTACAGGCACCAGTGGTCCCGGAGATGTTGTGGCTGAGGTGCTAGTTCGGGACCTAGGATACGGACGGGGTGGGAGAGGTGTGGGAAAGAGGTGAAGGGTGGACAGAAAATGTTTTTTGGACACACTGGGACGGGTAGCTGGAGGGGGTTTGGGAGTGGAGGAAGAGGTGGTGGTTGTAGGAGGTGTACGTTTGGTGACTTTGGGTGAAGGTGCATGCGCTGGAGGCTGTCGTGAGGTGGATGGCTGTTGGGTGGGTGTGTGCCTGCGTTTGTGTATCTTCGGAGGGGGCGTCACAGACCCACTGGGAGAGGACACAGGGGACGTGTGAATGGTAGTGGGGTGGTGACTGCACGTGAACGGGGTGTGGTGGTGGGTGTGCTGGAGAGGGACGTAGTGGCTGTAGAGGTAGTGCATGCAGGTGCGAGTGTAGACGAGACTGGGAGGGAGGAGGGAGATGAGGAGAAGGGGGACACAGTGGAGGCAGTGGATGTTGGTGTGTCTGCATGTGCGTGATGCTTGCGTGAGTGCCTGTGGGATGTGTGGTGCTTATGTTTGCCAGAGCTTCCCTTGTGTGTTGACGAGTGTGCATGCTGGTCTGTAGATGCTTGGGCATCTTGGGATAGGCTGAGGTACAGGGGATTGGGTCTGGGTGGAGGAAGTTGGAGGGGGGAGGCTAGAGACGGGTACAATGGCTGCCATCAGTGCTGAGGCCAGAGTCTGAAAAGCTTGCTGAAGGGCTGCCTGACCAGAATGAATGCCCTCCAGGAATGCATTTGTTTGTTGCAACTGCCTCTCTACACCCTGGATGGCATTCAAAATGGTAGACTGCCCAACAGTGAGGGACCTGAGGAGGTCAATAGCCTCCTCACTGAGGGCAGCAGGGGTGACTAGGGCAGGGCCTGAGGTGCCTGGGGCGAAGGTGATGCCCACCCTCCTGGGTGAGTGGGCATGGAGCAAAGGCTGAGGGGCTGCTGGGAGGGCGGTGCTGGTAGAGGGGGTGGGGGCTGTACCTGTAGATGCGGGGGGCACAGATGTTGCCACCACCACAAGGGAGCTCCCATCAGAGGACGAGTCCGTGTCGCTGGTGTCAGCTCCTGTCCCTGCCGTGGAGCTCCCATCACCTAAATCCCACTGGTGAACTCTGAGTCCGTAGTCTCGCCCTCCAGGGCCATGTGGGATGCAGCTCCCTCGTGCTCCGGTGCCACTGCTCCTCCGCCTGATGATGCTAATGCACACAAGAACAGGGAGACCACAAAAAGGGGGGGGACGACAGAAGAAAGACATGTTGAGTGCATGCATTACCGCTACCGTTGGCGGACACAACAGACACAGAAGCCCCCTGTACTACGGCGCACTCTTGGGGTCCACTGTTCAATTCCTGGGAAATGGCCTACAAGGCTATGGACGACATCTGCACACATAGATGACACAGGGGCATGACTAGGTGTACTTGGCACTCTACAGAGGTGGGGTGGGGTGCCACATGGCCTTTCTTACAGAGGGGCCTTGCCTACGGAACTCGCCCTGGCCTAGAGAAACCCACAGCCCACCTCCCCCACCCAGACACCTTCACTGCGCACAAAGTCAGCAGAATGAGAGTATACTCACCCCCTTGTGGCTGCTGTGATGCCCTCAAGCACCCATCCAACTCCGGGTAGGCCACTGCCAGGATCCTGAACATCAGGGGGGTCATGGTGCGACGGGCACCCCTCCCACGTTGGGAGGCCATCCCCAGCTGAGCCTTCGCCCTCTTCTTGCTCCAGCAGCGAATGTCCTCCCATCTTTTCCGGCAGTGAGTGCTCCGTCTGTGGTAGACCCCCAGGGTCCGGACATCCTTGGCGATGGCACGCCAAATATCTTTTTTCTGGTGGGTGCTGATCTACATGAAATGTACAGGGGAAAAAGAGAAGTTATTAACAACTGCACCATCAAACTGATTGGCCCCATCCCTACCCTTGCCATGTGGCACATTCATTCACCGTCTTTCATGCACGCAGCACTCTCCACCCTTCCTTCTTACATCCAGCCCTCTCCACACAGGCATAGCCCATACAACATGCTCCCGGTGTACTTACCTGTTTGTCTGGAGGACCGTAGAGCAGCGTGTACTGGGGAGGACCCCATTCACGAGCTTCTCCAACTCCTCAGATGTGAAGGCAGGGGCCCTTTACCCAGACACTCAAGCCATTGTCTCTTCCAGACCGAGGTCACAGCAGCACTTGCAGTGTAGGTCCTCTCCTGTCGAAGATCAGGTATCGAGTGATTGAACAGATAGAAAATGGCGGTCACGTCCGCGGTGGTGCGTACCGTCACCGCCGGCGTACATCGTCATTGGCTCCTGGGACCCATAGGGTCCAATGTTAACCAATGCAGCATTGCGCCGCGGTCTTCGACGGCCTACCGCGACGTTGTACAACGCCAGCGCAGTTACCTCACATCCCATTGTCCCACTTTACAGGTCAGGCAGCCGCCATTTCTGGGGCCCACATGGCTTCATTTTCAACTGCGTCACACATACCTAGGCCTAGACTCTACACACATACAGGCCATCTTTTGTGTATGAATGGTGTTCTGTGTAAACAGTGGGTATGTACCTCTGAGTTGTTTGACTCTGTGCTCGCTGTTGTCCTTCATAGGCACCGTCCGCTGGGACATGTGAGGAGATGGCGGCATCCTCCGGTGTACTGACCGTTGGTGGACCTGTCGACAATGGAGGAGCGACATGTGATTATCACATACAGGCTTGACCGTGCCACAATCCAGGAACTGTGTTCCCAGTTGGAGCCAGACCTGATGTCAGCAATCCACCATCCCACAGGAATCCCCCCTCAAGTGCAGGTGCTGTCAGTGCTCCATTTCCTTGCAAGTGGGTCTTTTCAAACAACAGTGGCCATAGCATCAGGGATGTCCCCGCCTATGTTTTCCAACGTATTGTCCAGAGTGTTGTCTGCCCTTCTGAAACACATGCGGAGCTGCATCGTTTTTCCTTAGGTAGAGGATTTGCATACAGTGAAAGGTGATTTCTATGCCCTGGGACACATCCCCAACATCATAGGTGCCATTGATGGGACCCAGGTGGCTTTGGTCCCCCCCCACAGGAGTGAACAGGTGTACAGAAACCGGAAGAGTTATCATTCCATGAATGTACAGATGGTATGTTTGGCAGACCAGTACATCTCCCATGTGAATGCCATGTTCCCTGGCTCAGTGCATGACGCCTACATCGTGCGGAATAGCAGCATCCCTTATGTGATGGGTCAACTCCAGAGGCACCGTGTGTGGCTATTAGGTGAGCACCTGGAAGCAAGTCAGTGGGAATGGTTGTCTGGGTCTGGGGATATCCCTCCAGGTTAGTGCGTGTCTAACAGTTGTCCCTCACCATTTGCAGGTGACTCTGGTTACCCGAACCTGTCATGGCTACTGACCCCAGTGAGGAATCCCAGGACAAGAGCAGAGGAACGCTACAATGAGGCCCATGGGTGAACTAGGAGGGTGATCGAGCGGACCTTCGGCCTCCTCAAGGCCAGGTTCAGGTGCCTCCATATGACAGGTGGATCCCTGTTCTACTCACCAAAGAAGGTGTGCCAGATCATCGTGGCCTGCTGTGTGCTTCACAACTTGGCTTTGTAACAACAGGTGCCTTTCCTGCAGGAGGAAGGTCCAGATGGCGGTGTTGTGGCAGCTGTGGAGCCTGTGGACAGTGAAGACGAGGAAGCAGAAGAAGACATGAATAACAGGGACTCAGTGATCCAGCAATATTTCCAGTGAGACACAGGTAAGAGTACAGACCTGCCTACTACATGTACTTTAACACTACTACCTCTCTACTGTGTGTCGTTTTCACCCAGTGTATGGTCACTGAGTTGTCTCTTTCCCTTACGATTTCACAGATGTGGGTCCTACTGTGTGACATCTGCTTAGATTCCTCATGGACTAGGGCTGTGTGACATAGATATGTTTTTGTCACTGTAATTGTTAATACACTATTTAAAAATCACAGACAGACTCCAGATTGTTTTGTGCTTTAAGTGTGTTTATTTAAGTACTCAATATTGGAGGTGGTAAAGAAATGGTGAGGGGTGATGGCGGAGGAATGTCCATGGCATAGTCCAGTCTATTATTCTCACAGGTGTATTGCCCATATGGGCATAGGAAGTGGAGCTGGGGCAGTTTAAGTATGGACAGGGTGACAAAGTGGGACAGTAGGATGACAATCAGGGTGGTCTCATTTCCTGACATCGTGCTCTGTCTTTGTCCTGGATCTCAGGGACCGTTTGTGGGGTGGTTCTCCCTCTGCAGGGGGTGGGGTGCTGGTGTGGTGGTCCTGTGGCGGGGCGTCCTGTCCACTAGCGCCGGCGGAGGTGGTGGGCAGTTCATCGTCCATGCTAGTGTTAGGGGCCCCTTGTAGTGCCACAGTGTCCCTCCTGGTATTGAGTACTTCCTTCAGCACCCCTACGATGATGCCCAGGGTGGAGCTGATGGTTCTGAGTTCCTCCCTGAATCCCATATACTGTTCCTCCTGCATGCACTGGGTCTCCTGAAACTTGGCCAGTACCGTTGCCATCGTCTCCTGGGAGTGGTGGTAGGCTCCCATGATGGAGGAGAGGGCCTTGTGGAGAGTGGGTTCCCTTGGCCTGTTCGCCCCCTGTTGCACAGCAGCCCTTCCAGTTCCCCTGTGTTCCTGGGCCTCCGTCCCCTCGATCGTGTGCCCACTGCCACTGCCCCCAGGTCCCTGGGTGTTGGGGTGGTGGGTTATCCTGGGTTCCCTGTAGTGGTGGACACACAGCTGATTGACGTGTCCTGGGGACGGAGGTATGGGCCAGCTGGGTGGGTGCTGTGCTGGTGTTTCCAGAGGGGGGAAGGTCTGTGGTGGCCTGTGACTGGGTGAGGGAATCCAACTGTCCCGAGATCCCCGATGGGCCGGGCTAGTCATCTAGATCCATTTGGACAGAGCTGCTGTCATCACTGTGGGCCTCTTCTGTTGGTGGTGTGGACATGTGTGGACCCTCCTGTCCGGTGACGTTAGGTAGGGGTCCTGCAGGGGTATAAAAGGATGGTTATTACATCTGTGTGTGTCATGGTGTGCAATGGGTGGGTGACCGTGTACCCCAGTGCTTGCATTCCTGTGTGGGACCTTGTGTGATGATGGTTTAGGGGGTTGCATGGGTATGTGCAGTGGGCATGCTTTAGTGATGTGTGTCCATGCTTTGTTGTTGCATGCAGGGCTTGGTGTTGGGATGGGTGGTTTGTGATGTTGGGACATATGTGAGGATTTGGGCCCCAAAAAAATTAGCGCCGGCTAACGCCATTCTGAAGCGCCATGCGGGCGCCGTATTTATTGAATGACGTTAGCCGGCGTTAGCCGCCGGCGCTGCCTGGTGTGCGTTAAAAAAAACGACGTACACCAGGCAGCGCCGGCGTAGGGGGATATGGAGCTTGGGCGTCAAGAAATGGGGCAAGTCAGGTTGAGGCAATTTTTTCGCCTCAACCCGATTTGCGCCATTTTTTTTCACTCCCAACCCCCATAGAAATGACTCCTGTCTTAGCAAAGACAGGAGTCATGCCCCCTTGCCCAATGGCCATGCCCAGGGGACTTCTGTCCCCTGGGCATGGTCATTGGGCATAGTGGCATGTAGGGGGGCACAAATCAGGCCCCCCTATGCCACAAAAAAAAAAAAAAACACTTACCTGAACTTACCTTAATGTCCCTGGGATGGGTCCCTCCAGCCTTGGGTGTCCTCCTAGGGTGGGCATGGGTGACAGGGGGTGTCCCTGGGGGCATGGGGGGGGGGCACCTCTGGGCTCCTTCAGAGCCCACAGGTCCCTTAACGCCTGCCTTTTGCAGGCGCTAAAAAACGGCGCAAAAGCGGCCGTACGTCATTTTTTTTGACCCGCCCACTCCCGGCCGTGATTTTTGCCGGGGAGTATAAATCCCACGCACATGCCTCGGAGTCGATTTTTTAGACGGGAACGCCTACCTTGCATATAATTAACGCAAAGTAGGTGTCCACGCTAAAAAATGACGCTAACTCCATGGACTTTGGCGCTAGACTCGTCTAACGCCAAAGTATAAATATGGAGTTAGTTTTGCGTCAAAATTGCGTTAAAAAAACCAACGCAATTTCGGCGCAAACGGAGTATAAATATGCCCCTTGGTGTGCTGGGTGTGAGGGTGAGGGTGGGGGTATGTGCTGCCATGCAGGTAGGGTGGGGGATGTAATAATTAAGATTTGTCTTACCAGAGTCCATTCCTCCACCTACTCCTGCGAGGCCCTCAGGATGCAGAATCGCCAAGACCTGCTCCTCCCATGTTGTTAGTTGTGGGGGAGGAGGTGGGGGTCCGCCGCCAGTCCGCTGAACCGCCAGGTGGTGTCTTGAGACCACGGAACACACCTTCCCCCGTAGGTGGTTCCACCTCTTCCTGATGTCCTCCCGATTTCTTGGGTGCTGTCCTACTGCATTGACCCTGTCCACTATTCTTAGCCATAGCTCCATCTTCCTTGCTATTGAGGTGTGCTGCACCTGTGATCCGAATAGCTGTGGCTCTACCCGGACGATTTCCTCCACCGTGACCCTGAGCTCCTCCTCCGAGAACCTGGGGTGTCTTTGCCGTGCCATGGAGTGGTGTAGGTGATGTGTGGAGTGGAGTGTGTGGTGATAAGTGTGCGGATATGTAGTGGGGTGTTGTGTAAGGTGCGTGGAAGTTCTGTGGGTGATGGTGTTGTGTGCCTGTGGTTGCTGTTGTTCTTGCTGGTGCTGTCTCTCTCTGTCCTTCTTTTGGAATTTTTTGTCGTAGGGGTTTGTGGGTGATGTGGGTGTGTGTTTTATATTGTAATGGGTGTGTGGGAGTGGAGTGTGTATGTGTATCAGGTGTGTGTATTTCGAATTGTCCAATGTGGCTGTGTTTTGTAAGAGTGTGTGTATTTTGAGCGCTGCGGTGTGTACTGCCAATGGAATGCCGCGGTTGAAAATCGCAGTTTGCGCCATGCAAACAGCCTTCTGCGATGCACATTCACAATTTGCTCCTTAAGGGAGCCGAGGTCAATGCTGCGGCACTGTTTCCACCGGGCTGACTGGTGGAAACAATGTAATATTATGTTTTTGCCGTTCAGCCAAGTGGAAACATTGTAATATGATGGGATGAGCCCACCGGTAGGAGGACAACCTCACACCTGCGAGTTTGGCAGTCTGATGGTCACAGGGCCAAACTCATAATGAGCACCTTAGTCTGTTTTTCAGACATGATTATTGTCGCATCTACTTCAAATGCTAAAAGGACCTTCATGGCAATTGATTTCTATGGACCTTATTACTACTTTGGCGGTCCCACCACAGGACCGCCAAAGCCGCGGGTAGGATGCTGCTGACATAGCAATGGTGTCCCCTTGTGCCTCTTACAATGTTCCTACCGGGCTGACAGGTGGTACCAGTGCTAGGACATTGGCCTCAGCTCCTTTAAGGGAGCCGCGACTAATATCTTATCACTCCAGCACCTTCAGAATGCGCACTGTCTGCAAGTCAGATAGTGTGCATTCCAATAATGCTCAGCGGGGGTGTCTGCACTGGCCATGCCATGGACATGGGCAGTGTAGAGGCCCCCCGTCCTCCACCGGCTCTGGCTTTCCACCAGTCTTTTCATGGTAGGGTCCCCACCATGAAAAGGCTGGCAGTAAGTGGGGTTGTAATCAGCCAGGCGGCGCTGAGTTAAGCACTGTCATGGCTGGTTACATGTGTGACCGCCATCACCCTGTCGGGATCTGTGGTCCCGGCGGGGACGGTGTGGTCTTTAGGCAGGTCCGCCTGCCTAAGTCGTAATTGGGTGGTCAGACTGCAGGACCAACCATCAACAGGAGTGTGGCAGTCCTTCAACCACCACACTCATAATGAGGACTTATGTCTTATGACTAATTTATTCAGGCTACTTATTTTGGCTTCTGGATTGTGCTTTAATATTTTACTAAACCTTTATGGTTTTCCTAATATACCTCTCTTGAACTCCATTTTCTAGTCAGTCCTTATTGAGTGACTGTATTTGAAATGCAGTTTTATATCTTCAGAGCCGCATTGCTTCATCTATTCTTGAGAATAACACCATTCCCGACCCTGTGTTGGGCACTCAGACTAAAATGCAGATTATCTGAGAGACAGCACCGACAGATTTTGGTGGCCCCGCACTGGGAAGATTCAAGATAAGATAATGGATCTACCCCAAGATCTTTTTTGTTCCCATTCTGTAATCTGTCTGTACTTCTTGATTTCCTTTTGGCCCTATATGAATCAGATTTTTTGCAGGGTTCTGGTGTCCCAGAGCTGCTCCTGAGCAAAGGAGTGTGGGTATTAGTAGGTTAGAATGCATTGTAAACAACTGAGGCTCTTTAGTAGTGCATTGAGGGATTTGTAGTTTAAAAGTGTGAAATTGTGTGGAGATATGAATTACACTGCAAGTGAGATTTTTGGTTATGCACTTTTAATTTGCTGTTCATGAGGTGGTTTCATTACTGTGATTTTGATGATTTGTCATATTGGTGAGCTAAAGAGTGAGTGTTTGTCACTGCACTTGTTAAAGTGAAAAGGGGCAGATTTTATGTTTGTGTCAAAAATATTGATTTTTTATGTTATTTGTTGGTTGAGGGAGTTGGATTTGTCATAATCCAAGATATATTGTTGAACTTATCTACAAAGTTGTTGTGTGATTTGTGAGGCACCATATCCCCACTATGTTAGGGATTCTCTGAATTTAAAGACTTTTTAAATTGTATGTGTTCTAATCAGACATAGGGCCGTATTAAGAGTACGGCGGCCCAAGGATGGGAAATACTTGTGGTGGCGGTCTGGCCACATTTGGGGCAGCTGAACAACTAGTATGCCTGTTGGTTGAAAATCATCTCATCCCATTGGTAGACCTTCAGTGTGGGTGGGAAATAGTGCCCTGTATTAGGGGATGGCATCAACTTCCATGTCAAAATGAAAACCATGTATGGGAAACGTTGAAGTGGTGCTGAAGAGACTCTTCCATACCCAAAAAAGAAAGAAGATCACCAGGGAGAGGCCCTCACTGCACAAGGGATTAAAGTAGCATCTCAAACCACTGGCCACCAATTCTTATGTTTTTTTGTGTTCATCTATCCTTTTGAGGTAGTTTCCCACATGGGAAACACATTCAACGTTACTTATCTTTAGGCCTAGAATAAGTGTCATTGTACAGTAAAATGGGGGTGGGCTCAGCATAATATGGGTGTATGGAAGAAGATTTTCTTGGGGAAAATATTTTGCACATGTACAAACAAAAAGACCAGTGAAATGTGCAAATATACATTTATGTCATATTGACAATGCTGATTTTCTTCATCTAATGGAAATTGTGCATGCATAAATGTTATTAATGTGAACTGACCTGGAAAACTATGGGCACGATTATGAGTTTCGCAAATGGGAACACCCATCAGCCAAACTCCCGATGGGGTGGTCGCTCCTGTTCTGGGAACCTCCCCGCTGGCTCCATTAGGACTTTCCCACTGTGCTGGTCAGCCAGTAAGAAAGTGGCGGCATCATTTTTGCCAGCTTGTAATATGATGGCAGACAGTGCACATTTCGAGGGTGCTGGGAAGGAGGACCCCTGCACTGCCCATGCAACAGGCATGGGCACTGCAGGCCCCCCCTGTGGCCCACTGCACCTGTTCTCAACCAGTCTTTTCATGAGGCTGGCAGAAAATAAGCGCCGCCCTTGCTGATTGCAACCTCCACCACCGTCAGCCCATAAGGATCTAGAATCTTGGTGGGAATGGCAGTAGGTTGGCACCTCATTTTAAGTAATTTTGAATTTGTTATTATTTTTAATAGTAAATTATAGTGTTGTAGCAGGTTGTTGGGTTTGTAGTGGGATAACGTGGGAAGTTAATTGGAGTGAATGTAATATTGATTTATTTTAATTACATGTTCTTTGCAGAATGTTCGGTTTGTAGGGCTATAGGATAGGAAGGTACCTAAGTAATAATTATCTAATAATTAATTATTAATTGATAATTATTTAATTGATTTTTAATTATGTAATTTGCAGAAAACATATATATTTCACTTATAATTTAGTTGCAGGCTGCTAGGTTTGTAGGTTTAATGCGTGGGAAGGTAGTTAGGGAATAATTAACTAGCAATTTAATATTCATTATTAATGTACATGCAATGGTCTTAGAGCTTTTTATCTATGCCCCCTGTGAATCCTTAGGAGACTAAAATTAGATGCCACCTGAGGTTACTGATGATAGACTTGAGCTGTATAGATTATTGACTATTTTCCTCTTTTCTCATGCAAACGTTTTATAATATCTGCACCAGAATGTAAATTTGTTTAATATTTTTATCTGAATTGCAGCTTTTGCACAATTGTCTCTTGGATTTTATTGTATATATGTAAAATTTGTAATTCATTTGTATGTGAACTTTTATGTCTTGAATTGGCCGAATAAACAGTTTATTTATGAATTGTTAATTATTCATTTAATTCATTTTAAATTATGTAAAATATGAAATACTGATTTATTTTACTTATATTTTAGTGTAAAGTGCTAGGTTTGTAGGGGTATAAAGTGGGGAGTGAATTAAGCAATAATTAATTTACTGTTACTTATTATTTGAAAATCAATCTTTTGAATTTTAAATAGGTAAATTGTGGATACTTCTAGAATTTAATTTTTATTTTAGTTGTGGGATGCTATGATTGTAGGGGTATAGAGTGGGAGGTTAATTAATAATTAAGTAACAAATAATTATGAATTGTCAACTATTTTTTTAAAAATATATAAGTTATGGAATAGTTAGTTTTTTTGTTATATTTCAGGTTTAAGCTGCTATGTTTGTAGGGGTACGGGATAGGAAGGTAATTAATTATTAATTGACAATTATTTATTAACTACTAATTATGTTTTACTGAATAGTAACTCTGTAAATTGATTCTTTGTTTTTTATTTTTTTTAAATATATATATATATATATACAACGTCTCAAGGTATAGAATACACAGATGCATGGAGTGGTTCAAAATGCTATATTCCACAAAATCCAGCCCCTGTGAAATGTTTTGGCATAACAGCCTTGTTCACGCACATTGTGTCTGTTTCCCATACCATATATATGTTTCAGTGAACATTACCAACACAATCGGACTACTGAATAGGACGGTTAATGATTATACAACTTTGATTCGCCATCTTTAAATGTGCGGTAAGAGATATATATTTCACAAAATATTATGCAGTTTCTTTCCACATTGTTCAAATAATCATTGTAATGTCAAACAAATGAGAACATAAGTATGTATATTTATAAAAATGTTGCAAATCTCAACCCAGTAGAACGCCTCACATCATAAAGTAACTAACATATATTGATGGCATATATTAACTTTCCTGATGAGTTACTATGGTACACTATTTCTCCAAATCAGTCAAATAAACAATATCCCTGAATAAAAGAAGCTCCATATGATCAGAATGACAAACTCTAAGTAAATTAAGTGAATAAAATTAAACATTTCAACCCCTGAGAACCGATGAGTGCTAAATAAATGAGTAAATGATTTGCCCAATATGGGAAATGTACTGCTATAATAATTGCCCATGTAGGTTGATGAATCAAAGAGCCTCCTGGTTGAAGCAAATAGGTATATTGTTATTATGTAACAAGGCGCTGCCTCAGTGGGCTACTCATAACCATAAAGGTGGATCATCCATTGCCCAATGGGCCAACAAGCACCACTGGACATATCTTAATTGGGCCTGGCATAAAAATGTGTGACACCAAATATTGCCCAAGTAGACAGGGACTGAAGTATGAAAGGTTATGAAGAAGGGGAAACAAATCAATAAACAATTTGCTCGGTTTTGCAAAGCAACACTCTTACCAGGAGTCGTTCCACAGAGAGATGCATTCACTAAGGCCCCTCGCAGAAAGATGGAAGCCAGCAATAAAACTAAATATGATGTAATATCAACAACACTAGTCCACACAAGACAAATACAAAATATTATAAAAGTGTTAATATCAGATCCATGTGCTTCAGAAAAAAAGGGTAGGGTGTCCCACCCGGAACCTCCTTTCGAACCAAGCATGCCAGGTGAGAGCCCCGTCCTCTCCTCTCTGTAAAATAAAAAGCATAAAAAGGTTACACACATTGTTTAGGGAGCATGATTCAAATTAAAATACTAGAAACACACAGCACAAGTGTCAAGGGAGCTATGACCCAACCATAAATATCTCACTCAGTCTAAATGGACATGCAAGTCCTCATCTGAATTAAGGTCATGTGGGACCTTGGTGTTAAGCTTAATGATACATTTTGATTCCTGTTTCCTTAATATAGAAATATGGTCCCCACCTTGAGGATCTGCTATGATATGATCGAGCCCAATGAATCTCAGTTGATTTATATCACTAAAGTGATGTGTTTCAAAAGGCCTGACAACTGGGTAGGGTTCATCACGGTTAGCAATAGCTCTGACATGCTCTAATATTCTTTTACATACCAAGTGTATGGTGCTGCCTAAATACCTGAGGCCACACAGACATTACAAAACATGTCCCACAAAAGATGCACTGAGTGTGATAAATCTGGTAATGGGTTCAACCTTGTTTGTGCCAGGAATCACAATTTCTATGTGATTTGCTGACTGCTCACAAGCTTTGCATTTGCTACAGACGTAAAAGTCTCACATGGGTCATCATGTCTGTTAACCCCCATGCAGATGTCAGTTTTTACCAGCAAGTCTCTGAGAGACGTCATTCTACGGTAAGTGATTTTAGGTTTATCCCCATTATGTCACCTATCACTGGGTCACAGCGTAGTAGATCCGAGTTTTTGGTTATAATTTCCTGTATGCTCCCCAATTTGGCATTCTGGGGCTTATTACAACTTTGGAGGAGGTGTTAATCCGTCCCAAAAGTGACGGTAAAGTGACGGATATACCATCAGCCGTATTACGAGTCCATTATATCCTATGGAACTCGTAATACGGCTGGTGGTTTATCCGTCACTTTACCGTCACTTTTGGGACGGATTAACACTTCCTCCAAAGTTGTAATAACCCCCTTTATGTGGTAATCAGTCTGGTTTCACACTCCTTACCATTAGTTGCATTCCTTCTCCTTCTACTTAGCCCATTCAGAATCTCAGTTCTAATACATGTGTCAACTCTTTAGAGCATCTTATCCAGTGCCCATCTAGGGTAACCACGCTGAATGAATTGATCAAACATAATGGCCTTTTCTGCCTCAAAGGTGTTACAATCACTGCAATTCTTCGTGGTGTGTATCAATTCTCCAAAAGGAACGCTCCATTTAAGCTGACTGGGCTGGCTACTGAGGCATGAAGCAAGCTATTGCCTGCCGTGGATTTACGATGTCGTTTAGAGGTGACCCTTCTACCCATTATTGCCACTTCTACATCCAGAAATACAATGCGTTCCTTGCTGTAATTTACAGTAAATTCGAGATTGAGACAGCTTCTGTTGAGAAGCTCAACACTTAATTTTTTCATTCTTTATAGCTTTATTTGATTTTTGTTAAAAATCATAAAAGCACAACATAAAATCAATACATAAAAACATATGCCGTTAAAATGAGGAGTAACTCCCGTTCTACTTAAAAAAATCTGACTTTCTATGTCTGACAATGGCTCACAGAAATCTGGACATAACATTACAAATGTATATAGTCACAAAAATTGTAAGAATATAAAAGCTGGACGGCACTGGGTCAATTTAATTGCTTTCAACAACGGCAATAAATGGCTCTTTCTTTGTGAGTTGTACAAGTTACAAAAGAGAATTACATGAAATGTATTTTGAAAGGACACATTATCACACGGGCATCTAACCAAGAGTCTCAACCAATCGTTCATAGTTGGGAAACTAATCAAGTGATGAAAGAGGTCCAATTTGAACCTAGTAAGTACAAATTTATGCTGATCATTACTTACATTGGTAAAATACTCTTGCATGCCAAATGCTGGGCCCCACAGGCCTGCCCCATACAAGGCAGTAGACACACATTTAGCTTTGTATACTGCCAGTAGTATCCTAGTTTATTTTTTCCCAAACTTACATGCAAAACTATGCAATGCCGAGATAGCTCTCTGGAAATGTAGCCCCCTTGTCTTAATGGCCGTTGACCAAGACCCATCACTATCAAACATAACCCCCAGGTATGAAAACGACTTAACATAGTCAATTTTGGTTCCATTTATCGTGAGACTATGAGAATTTGATAGTGCCTTTCCACACCTCATTCTGAAAGTTTTGCTCTGGTTAACTAATAATCCTCGCTCCTCCATATAAGTTGCAAAATGCGTCAATTGCTGCTGGAGTGGTTAATCTGTGCGTGCCATTAGCACGGCGTCATCTGTATAAAGAAAGGAGGGAATAGGATGATGCCCTATTTGGGGGAGATTTTTACAATCGGCACTTAACGTGCTGCCCAGGCTGTTAATGTATAAGGAGGAAAGAAAGGGAGCCAAAACACACACTTGCCTTACCCCCCTCTCTATTCTAAATGACTGGGTACACTCACCCTGCAATCCATACCGGACTCTGGCCCTACAACCCTCGTACATTTGCCTGATGAAATCGATAATCGCTGGACCCACCCCAAGGTTCTTCATTATAATCCAAAATTTATTGTTGATAATGCAGTGAAACGCAGCTGACAGATCGACGAAGGCCAAATATAATCTCCCTTGTTTGATGGTACAATCTTTCTCCACCAGCATCTTAAGGTCAAGCCTCTGCTCAATGGTCCCCACCCCTTCGCGAAACCCATACTGTAGTTCAGATAGCACATTATTCTTCTGAGCCCACTCCTGCAATTTTTCCATTATGATGTGTCCCTCCACTTTCACCATGGAATCTAATAAGGAGATTGCCTGGTAGCAAGTTGGACTATGCTTATCCCCCTTTTTGAAGATTGGCACTATAAGGGCTTCTGACCAAGACTCCAATAAGCCAGTTTTACAGCAAGATTTAACACTTGCAGAGTGAGTGAGTAAGCAGAGGTTCCCAAAGGCTGGTACCAGATTTAAATAAATCTATAGGGATAAAGTCGGGGCCCAGCGCCTTCCCACCCTTGCTCGCATTTACAGCAGTGACAACTTCCTCTAAATTTAAATCCAGATATATTGGGAGATTAACAAAGGCAAGGGAGCCACCGCTGGAAGAACCACAGTCATGTAAACTTATTTGGCCCCGGGGATAAGAATAGATGGCCGTGAAGTGCGAGATCCAATCAGCCTTGCTAATTGCACTTTCCAGCCATGGGCCGTCATCAGGCCTAAGATAAGGTGAATTAATTACTCACCAGAAGGAGGCTGAATTTTCACTAAGGCTGGTTTCTTGAAGTTTATCCCACAGTTCTTCTTTCAGTACTAGTTTCCTCTGCCTTAAAAAATAATTATATTTTTTTCAGCCTGTCCGGATCTCATGAATGCATGAAGTGCTGTTTTCAAGATATTATGAGCCTTAGTACATGATCCATCAAACCATCCTTTTTTCTTGGTGTTTATCCCTCTGCTGGAAACCCACAGACCCTTCTTAATGCCCCCTAGAAACACTCAGAAAAACAGCTATGATATCCTCAAGGCTGGAGTCTGTATCCAGGCATTGCTCAAAATGCTGTTTATTGAGGCAGATAAGCTTTTTTTTAAACTCCTGGGAATCAATCTTAGAACATCTCAAAGTGTACACATTTTGCCTTGTAATTTCCACATCGCCCACCATACAGGGATTTAACTGTGTCACCTGTACTAACCCATTGTTGGACAAAAGATCTAATTTGATGATTAGAGGGTAATGGTCGCTATATGCAATAGAGTGGGTAATAACATTTCCGTCCCTAGTGACATGTCTACTTTTTATTACTAGATAATCTCTCACCAAATTTTTCCCTAGTCCATTAAATGTATAAGAAAATGGGGCTAACGGGGAACAGACCTCATTGTAAAAAGCCAAATCAATATTAAAAAGTAACTCATTCAATCGTTCACCAAATGGGGAATGTATAAAGAGCGAAAGCCCATCAAAACCTCTTTCACTTAAACCACAAATCTTAGCAGCATCCTTAGTACATAGTTCTACATTCAAATCCCCACCCCACAGGATTATTACCTCCTTATTGCTATCATTAGTGATAGCTTTGAGATCCTTTTTTGTTTTGTCTCAGAACTGAGTTAACCTCCGTCTTTGGAATTTTGTTATAAAAATTAACCAATGCCAGCATGAAAATAGCTGACAATATCATGGTAAAAATAAGTTGGAAAAAATGGCAGTGGGGATACCATTGTTATACTAGAAACACTCACAGTATTTGATATGTAAGTGCAAATTCCCCCTTTCACTCTCCCCGATTTCGATGGCATGGTGGGTGGGTGAAACGTTTGGTAGCCATTTAGGTGGATTGGAGTTACTACCCAGGTTTCTTGGAAGCAAAGAAAATCAAAATCATTTCAAAATTCACCCTATCAGCTAATGCCAATTTAGTCAATAATCCTGTCACATTCCAAAATGCTACCATTATTGTGTCTATTCCAACTGCTGTTGTAGTAGCAGCAAGACCTTACAGGCGGGTATGGCTTAGCCCTAACTCTTTGTCTGGCAAACTGCACAATGGATCTTGGTAGCCCCTATCACCAAGGCTAATAGACTGGTGAAACGTCATCTAGTGGACTGAAAGGGGGCGGCACCCCAACCCCTAGTGGAGTAAATGTGCTTATATCCAGTCAATCTACACTGTCTAAACTTTCAAGACAGGAGAATCAGTTGCCAGTTTTGAGCAGAGGGAAGCATACACCCCATCCAGTAAAAAGTATAGAACCATCCTGTTCACCATAAGGCTAACGCAGATAACCCAGCGGGCGATGCTCATGTCTAATCTAGAGGAATGGATAGGGGCTTCCCATACTCAGTTAGGTTGATAGAAGAATCCAAAGGGCAGTACCGCTATGCCGTTTGGCTTCACCTCCTGCGTACCCACTCTGTTTAATATGGTTTCCTCCCCCTCCCCACCCATTTAACCCACCTGACCATTTTGAGACCCTCAAACAGTTCACAAGACACCCGCTTTCTACCCTAACCAATGTGTATCTCTGTTCCCCAGAGACATCCAATTTTCTTTAGCCTCTACCGCTGATGGAAGGATGGGCACATTAGCCAACACAACAGTATAAGGTGATGCGGCAGGGGGTAAATCAGGTTATGGGGGAACTATTCCTGAATAAACAGCTGTGACTTTGCTGCTATTAGGCTTAGCTTCTGGTGCAACAATGCTGTAATCCAGGATCGCGCCACCCAAGCTAATAGTGGTCATCTGAACAAAATGATTGCTCGCTGACTGATTACCACACAGACCAACTGCCTCCTTCTGCCGTCCAGCTCCCCATGTCGACTTTCTAGGCCCGTCTACTACATTATTATCTGCTTCCAAGTGCGGGAGAGATGCATGAAGGGGTTTCACTGCTCCTGATGATGGGGCTGATTGTAGGAGTTCTGTACAGGTGGAAATCATGCATTCCACATGCGCCATCTATTCAATAGATTTTAATGATAGTTTAACAAAAGCTTCCAGCGATTGCATAGTGTTTAATAACACCTTAAACTCCTCTACTGGTGCTTTAGCCGTGCTTTTCCTAGTGGCAGGTTCTGTCATGGTTGGTTTATTAGGCGTTTTATTATCTTGCTTCCCGTTCTTAGTTGCCCCTAACACGGTTAATTGGCGTTTGGGTATGGAACACGGTATTCTTATACATTTTAGCGGGAGTTCGGGGTATGTGTCACTATTTGAAATAATGGGATTAAGATCCTTGTCCCTGTCCCAGCTATTCAAATTATGCCTGACTCTCTGAGCTACACTAGGGGTAAGAAGTACAGAGTGGGTGGGATCTAACACTTCCTCCTCATGAGTGGATAGAGATTCTTCAACAGAGATAATCTGCTTGTCTATTGCTCCCATTGCCCCTGTGAAGTAATTTAGTAAGGAGGAGCACTCGCGTCCCTGATCTTGTCCATTCCCACCCCACGCTGCGTGTTTTCTTTTACCCATCATCAGATTCTCACTCTCATTCAATCCTCCCTTTCCAACGTTTACCCTTCCTTCCCCGGCACGTCTCCACCGATTATACACTAGATCCCCATAGGGACCATTTAGAAAAACCAAGGGGGGTGACCCTGCCCTGGAGCTGATGGGTGCAGGACGGGCCCAAGCTTGGCCCACGCCCGTCCTGCGCTGCGGGTCGAAGAGACACGCTTTAAGGCACTAGATACTGCCACAGGTGAGCGCTATGCTTGGGCCATCTCCTGGGACTGGAGGATGCTGATAAATGCAGTCCCCCAATGTCAGCAAGGAACAAGCTGACCGCGCTGCAGGACAAAGAGATGTGCCTTAAGCAGTAAGATACTGCCACAGGTGAGCGCGATGCTCGGACCACCTCCTGGGCCCTGAGACTGCTGGTAAATGCAGTGCCCCAGTGTCAGCAAGGAACAAGCTACCCACGCTGCGGGATGAAGAGATGCGCTTTAAGGCACCAGATACTTCCACAGGTAAGCGCGATGCACCGGCCACCTCCTGGGGCCCGAGGATGTTGGTAAATGCAGTCCCCTAATGTCAGCAAGGAACAAGCTGCCTGAGCTGCGGGATGAGGAGACACGATATAAGGCACCAGATACGTCCACAGGTGAGCACGATACTTAGGCCGCCTCCTGGGACCCGAGGATGCTGGTAAAAGCAGTCCCCCAGTGTAAGCAAGGAACAAGCTGCCTGCACTGTGGGATGAAGACACACACTGTAAGGCACCTGATACTGCCACAGGCGAGCATAATGCTTGGGCCACCTTCTGGGACCTGAGGATGCTGGTAAATGCAGTCCCCCAATGTCAGCAGGGAACAAGCTGCCCCCGCCCTGGTGACAATGAGACATGCTTTATGGTGCCAGATACTGCCACAGGTGAGTGCAGTGATCGGGCCACCTCCTTGGACACGAGGATGCTGGTAAATGCAGACCCTCAATGACAGCAAGGAACAAGCTGGAACAGTCAAATGGCAGGTAACTGCGATGTTCCACTATGAAGACTCATCAAATATTTTTCACATGAACAATTCAAATTGGCCGCACGTATATATATGGGCCCTAAAATAGTGGATGGCTAAGTCTCTTGCTAAATGGCATCTCTTCTCGGAATTTCAAGTCCACAATGAACCTTAGCTAGGGGTGTAAATGAGTTGAAGCGCTTGGTGTCAGCGAACACCCAGCTCAAGTGATATTTGCGTTTTTATTTCAGATGTTCTCACAATTTATTTGGAACACCTGACACAGGCCACAAGAGACTGACCACCACCAGCTGCCTAGATCTGTGACACGGGCCCCGCGGCCGCTCTGCCCCAACCTCCACAAATCTGCTAGCATCGTCCTCATTACCCTGCCAAATTAGAAAGAGGTAATTGATAAATCATAACCAGAGCACAACTCTCTCCATATCCTGCCTGAGCTTGGCTGCGGTGGACACCTGCTCCTCCCACCAGCCCATGAGAAGATTTGCATAGCTGTGAGTGAAGCAGTTGCCCTTCACAGCTCCTAGTACCTGTCTATACAGTGTCTTGTTGAAAATAAAGATATAATTGGTTAGGCAAAATGGCATCATTTCTAGGAGCATCTGTGTATGTAAAAAGAGGCTGAGTGGCCTGGCTCTAAGAAAATGTTCACAAGCTTTTATACCATCCTGATGTCAAATGTTGATATATAATGCTTTGACATTAAGGGTCATCAGGAGGAGATCAGGCTCCCAATGTATGCCATCAACCCTCCTGAGAAAGTCCCTGTTGTCAGCAGGGTGTAAAGGTAGAGCACTTACTAAAGGAATCAAGAGGTGATCAGTATATTATGAGGTATACTCTAACAAGCTACCAATGAAAAAAACTATTGGTCTTCCTGGAGGGTTGGTTGTAGACTTGTGTATCTTGGGCAAAAGCTATAATGTGGATATCTTAGGGTGAAGATTTTTCAGAAATTGGTACTCTTCTGTCTCAATCAAAACCCTGTCCCTCCATGTACTCAATTTGTCACAATATTGACTAATGGTGTCTTTATATTCTGTCATGGTGATAGTACCATAACAATTCCTGTCACTCATTTGGCTCTGTGCCTCAGTGACATACATATCAAGGGACATAATAACTACATCCCCCCTTATCTCCTGGTATAATTACTGTACTGGTATCATTAGCCTGTGATTCAATCACCTTCCATCGTGACCAGTAAATATTATTCTTAGCTCATTTACTCCTCTCTAGTCTTCTGAGATCTGAAACTTCCTTTTCATGTAAAGCATCAAGCAGTATCAAAGTAAATTTAGATTTAAGCTTCTGATATTTTTGTACTTACCATTATAAGCATAGGAGCACGTACTGTGGTAAACAATATTTTGACACAATATTTTAGTTTATGATATTGTTTACCTTGATAGTGTGTCAGTGATCCCTTCAGACATGCAGCTGATGAATCTGAATTGTGTGTTAGAGGTATTGTCGAAGAGGAAGAGGATGAGCTGGATGTTGTCAGTGTAGACGGCAATATTGAATCTGTTAGCAAGTGATGTTCAAGTAGACACTAAAATGTGAGGGGCTGACGGCTTAAATAGCCCCGGAACTTCTCAAAACACTTCTCACCTGACCTGAGTCCACCAAAGCTCCACCCTTCACCAGTGCCTCAGCCTCCATAGGTCTGGTCTTCAGTACTTCAATTTTCCTGCTTCTATTGTAGCCTTTCACTACTCCTGTATTATTGGTGAGGTGCTAATTTGCCCGTGGCTGAGCCTGAATCCTTACACTCTGATCCTTCTTCCCCTTCAGTTTTTTACCCCAAAGTCTATCCTGTACACACATCCCCCAACTTCTAACATGCACACAGCACTGCAAGTCTGCTTGCATAGTGCTGTCCTTTTGCAAACTTTTCCCATCCCCAAGCTTCTTTTTTTACCTAAGTCTTTGTGCTTTGAGGCCTTCGCAAACTATTTTTGTGGCAGCCATCTGTCAGGGTGTTGTTTTGTTTTTAAAATGTGAAGTTTTCACTATTTTTGTTATCACCACTTATTTATAAGTTAACCTTTCAGTTGTCTTTTACTTCTTTGGCCATTTTGTCATTTATAATGTTTTACTTCCAACTGCTAATCATGCCTGGCTAAATCTTTAAAAATGCATGCCATTAAAACGTTGAAGGAATTTTTTTATTACTTAACTTCTCTCGTGGTCCATGTTTCCAGTTTACAAGAACAAGCCCTATGGCTGTCCCTGACAGATAGGGGTGATTCAGAGCACTGGCGTAATGAAACTTGAGGCAACCCTTCCTGCAACCGCTCTCCGGCCCACGACCGCCAAACATTCAACCATATCAAACTAACACTAACAGGCCCCAGACCCAATCAGTGGACTGTGCTGAGGAGGCCCCACAACACCACGGGCCTAATGCTACACCACCCTTTCAGAGTAATGTTGAGATTGGAGCTTTAAAACAGTTAACAGTTTAAATGTACAGAAATGGTTATATTTAGAGAAATGGGAATGAGCGGGGAGGGGAGGTTTGACAAATGTACCATCACTGACGAGACAGTGCCTCATTTTTAGCTTAGCAGGAAGATTTTGCAATCATGTCATGCTCACCAAGCAGAGATCTCTCTGTAATATTCTAGAAAGACACAGACATGAGTCAAGATGGCTGGCCAGCCTTTCATGCCTCTGAGGTGGATACGAAGATTTCAAATGAGTTGGGAAACTTTAATACAGGTAGGTTTATAGGGTCTTCTTCACAGGCATGTCCTACTGATTGCCCCAAAAACATAAGCCTTTCTCTAAGCACACCTCTGTTGGGAGAGATACCAATTCAATTTAAATATGAGCCAGTCATCCCCTAATTACAATCTGTGGACATCAATTACATAGGCCCAATCATGTTAATTACTTTGCATAAGCCCTAATAATCTTCGGTGTCTCGGTCATAGCAGAAAACAGTCCCATTTCTTGAGGCAACAAATGTCTCTAAATTTAAATGGGAATTGGGGAAGTGTCTCAATGTACCCTTTTTTATTAGTTAACCCCATAGGTGCGGGCGTCCGCCAGTGGCTGATGCCCACACACCCTCCCTGGTGTGGGTCACGACCAGTGGACGATGCCAGAGAGGGGTTTGAAAAATGATTTGTTTTTTAAATCCCCTTGGGAGACATGGAAGAGATTCTGTGTCTCCGCCCGTCCCTCTGTGACGTCAGCGTGCTGAGATGCCCACTGACATCACACTTCGTTTTCCCCACCAGAGCAGGAAGCAGCAGGTAGGGCTGCTTTCTGTTCCCGAGATTCTCCCCTTTCAAACGAGGTCTTCATGAAATGGTTTCCTGGCCGTGGGTGGCAGCCACACTGCGATCAACGGCCAGGAAACCCCACTAAACACCAGGGATTACACTTGGGGGGGGTTAGCCCCTTCTGAAAATGGACCACCCTCCCCATCCCCCCCGGGCCATAATTTTTTATTTTTTTTAATGAAACTGACAGGGGGGTTGACCATGAGCAGGGCTGGTCCCCCTGAGGGGGGTTGGGGGTGGGGGGGTGGAAATTTATTTTTAATAGCTGTTTGGTTTCCCTGGGGACCACGATCACCCCACAAGGGAAACCATACAGCTATTAAAAAGAGATATAGATCTATCTATATAGATCTATATATAGATATAGATATATTCATATATTTACCTATATATAGCTATATCGATATATAGATATATCTATCTATAGATTTATATCTATATATAGATATATCTATATATATAGATATGTATAACCTTATATAAATATATATATCTATATATATAGATCTATATATATATACATATATATATATATATATATATATATATATCTATAGCTATGTATATGTGTGGGCGCCAGAGGTGCTAAAGACTGTGACGATTGGTATGTGACAAGATGAAGTAATAGTGTGTATTTTTTGTTTTTTTTAGTGTCTTGCGAGAACGTGCTGATTGAGGGAAGAAGCGAAGGTAAGATGAGTTTCACTGTTGCACGCATCACACACACACACACACTCCAGCAATTTTGTGACTGACTACGTAGACTAGTGTTTTAGAGCGACATTTTAGGCAGTAGCAGAGATGGCGTCGCGTTGGATGACTGCTGCTCAAGCCCTAACTAGGGTTATAGAGGACAGCTCTGACATAGGATCAGAGACTGAGACAGCAGATACTGAGACAGTATTTGAGGGATAGGACAATGGTGCAGACTCTGGGAGTGATTTTTCAGTTGTCGGAGTCCCATCAGACAACGCCTCTTCCAGTGATTCTGAGGGAGGTGATGAGGACAGTCCTGCTGTCCCTTCGCAAGCACAGTCTGTGCAGCGGGACAATAGCACGTTAGCCAAACCCAGAGAGCAGGTCCATGAGGCAGCAAAGCACAGAGAGAGTGCTCTCTTGGGTGCTCCCCAATTTAGTTCAGCCCCAAATTCCACAAACCAAATAGTATTGTGGAGACATCAAAATTATCTAGCACAAAACAACCTAGTTTTGTAAGGCGTGGCCCTTTGTTTTTGGTCCAGGGCTCGGCGGCCATACAGGGAAACCTACCAAACCCACACATTTCTGGAAACTAGGCACCCGGGGGAGTCCACTGAGATGTGTCTTGAATGGGTTCCCCAAAGTTTTCTTACCCGGAATACCCTGCAAGTGTGAAATGTTGAATAAAAACTCTATTTTTCTTGGATTTCTGTCACACAAACTACAGGATTATGCTGGGATCCACAAGATTCATACCACCCAGTGTTTCCCCATCTGTCCTGGTAAAAATGTTACTCCTCTTGAGTGCCTGTACCTAGTACCTGCATCAGGAATGGATCACTGCAGGGTCAACAGTTGTCCTCATGTAAGGACTAACATTGACCATTGTGTGATCCATTCCTGATACGGGCATTAGGCCTGCCCACACAAGTAAGGTACCATTTTTATCAGGAGACTTGAGGGAATGCTGAGTGGAAGGGAATTTGTGGCTTCTCTCAGATTCCAGAACTTTCTATCACTGAAATGTGAGGACAAAATGTTTTTTTGCCAAATGTTGAGGTTTGCAAAGGATTCTGGGTAAAAGAACCTGGTGCGAGTGCCACAAGTTACCCCATCCTGGGTTCCCCTATGTGTCTAGTTTTCAAAACTTCACAAGTTTGGTAGGTTTTCCTGGGTGCCAGCTGAGCTAGAGACCAAAATCCACAGCTAGGCACTTTCCAAAAAACACATCAGTTTTCAAAGTAAACATTTGATGTGTCCATGTTGCGTTTTGGGGCATTTCCTGTCGCCCGCACTAGGCCTACCCACACAAGTGAGGTACCATTTTTATCGGGAGACTTGGGGGTATGCTGGGTGGAAGGAAGTTTGTGGCTTCTCTCAGATTCCAGACCTTTGCGGCACCGAAATTTGACAAAAAAGTGTTTTTTTAGCCACATTTTGAGGTCTGCAAAGGATTCTGGTAGCAGAACCCAGTGAGAGCCCCACAAGTCACTCCATCCTGAATTTCCCTAGGTGTCTAATTTTAAAAAATGCACAGGTATGCTAGGTTTCTCAAGGTGCTGGCTGAGCTAGAGGTAAAAATCCACAGATAGGGAGTTTACAAAAAAACAGGTCAGTTTTCTTTGGGAAAATGTGATGTGTCCATGTTGTGTTTTGGGGCATTTTCTGTTGCAGGCACTAGGCCTACCCACACATCTGAGGTACCATTTTTATCCAGAGACTTTGAGGAATGCTGGGTGGAAGGAAGTTTGTGGCTTCCCTCAGATTCCAGAACTTTGCAGCACTGAAATTTGACAAAAAAGTGTTTTTTAGCCACATGTTGAGGTCTGCAAAGGATTCTGGGAACAGAACCCAGTGAGAGCCCCACAAGTCACCCCATCCAGGATTCCCCTAGGTGTCTAGTTTTAAAAAATGCACAGGTTTGGTAGGTTTCTCTAGGTGCTGGCTGAGCTAGAGGCCAAAATTCAAAGCTAGACAGTTTCCAAAAAATACGTCAGATTTCAATATAAAAATGTGATGTGTCCATATTGCGTTTCCTGTTGCGGGCACTAGTCCTACCCACATAAGTGAGGTACCATTTTTATTGGGAGACTTAGGGGAACACAGAATAGAAGAACAAGTGTTATTGCCCCTTGTCTTTCTCTACATTTTTTCCTTCCAAATGTAAGACAGTGTGTAAAAAAGAAGTCTATTTGAGAAATGCCCTGTAATTCACATGCTAGTATGGGGAGCCCGGAATTCAAAGATGTGCAAATAACCACTGCTTCTCAACACCCTATCTTTTGCCCATTTTGGAAATACAGAAGTTTCCTTGATACCTATTTTCAGCAGCTTAGGCGTTATGAAGTAATGCTACTAAGGTGGAAAACTGTTCTATCTGCAGTTCGCCCGTTCTAGAGCCAAAATGGAAGCTCAAGTGGGTATGATATCAGCTGTAGGCCTGCATGTTTAACCTGCAGGTGATAGACTTCAGATAGCATCTGAAAAGAGTTTTTATCTTGCATCTAGATTCAATTTTTGTATCTTGCAACTTTTATTTTAAGACCCTTTAAAATAACTTTCTGAATGAAATGTGTGACATTCAAACCTGTGGTTTACCAGGTCACATCATGTTCCAAATACTAATAAAATTCTTTACCCCTTTGTACCAAAAACTCCGTAGGTTTGTTGATCTGGATATCACCAGAAAACATGTACTATATAGAGACAACCCTTGCTGTTTGTTTATCACCTTCATAAAGACAACACACAGAAGATTGGTTTAATTAAACGAAATGTCCACTGTTTGGGACGAGCAGCTCACTGCTCTCTTTGCACAGAACAAATATGTTTCATTCATTTCTACCTCTGTTTCAACCACTGTGACACAAAAGTGGAGTTGACTTCCCTCACAAACCAGCAAGGACATCTTTCCTTACTTCCCGGATATGAGTATTTTCTTGCAATGTACACTAGAGGCAAGGGTGAGGAAGGATATTATTAAGAAAAAGTCGAAACATTTACTTCTTGGCTTATTTCGATATGTATGGGTGAAGTTCTAGTAGTACAATCGTTTCTATAATACACCAAAAATGCACTTTTCAGACCTGTCTAATGTTTTGTCTAATAGGATTAAGGTTGTGTTTCTTTAGTAAAAATGTGATCTGCTTGATTTTTATGATAATAGTAATAACATTTATTTCTACAACTGTTTTTGGAGATGGGGTTTTCCTTTGAAATCTGTGTGAAAGCATTCTTCTTTAGAGTTTCAAACAACAATACTTTGCTGTCAATCTATCCGTTTTCATATATATAAATATGTATGTATGTTGAAAATGTGCTCTTTCTGTATGTCACCCTGGATATTTTCACCTATTTGATTAACTATGTTTGCTGGCTCTAGAACTCTGTGCACTTTACACCTACTACCTAATGGTAAAGTGATTGTACTCCTTTATTCAACATGGGAATATTGGTATACACCTGATTGGTTTATTTAATTTGCCTATATGTCCCTAATATGTGGTATCAGGATTACCTGGAAACTTTAAATTAAATTATACCAGTGAATTGCAGCACTCATTATGCCACCTACAGTGGTAATGTAAAGCATGTCTCCAGGCCTCCCATTGTAGCCTGTTTGAGCATTTTTAAATTGAAAATTTGACTTGTTAAAATAACTACCTTTTTGACATACCTAAACCTTCCTTTCACATATTTATGTCACCCTAAATGTTCCTTTCAAATATTTTTAGTCATCATTAAGTAGGACTTACTTCTAATAAGGCAGAGTGCATGGATTTTAAAAGTAGGGCATGTAAAAGTTGAATGTTAAACACATCCTTAGAGTGAATCACTGTAGAAGGTTTGGATATTCCATAGGAACACATTTGGATATAATATTAAGTTTAATAACTGTTATGTCTGTTTAGGAAACCCTACAAATTTTATCTTTGGACTTTTTGAAATATGTATCACAAGCCAAATCCATTGCTAAAGTTGGATTTGCGATACGCCTTTGCCCTGCCTGAAATACCTGGAAGTTAAGGACCTGATTATGATTGTGGTGGTCTGAGGACCGACACATTATGACCCTGGTGGTTGGACCACCAGGGAACCACCATCGCCTCAAGGAAGATGGTTCCCGATGGGCTGTCGGCAATCTGAATTGTACTCAGCCATGGTGGTGCTGAATTCAGCACCGCCTGGCTGATTACTAATCAGCTTTGTGCTAGCCTTTTCATGGCACAGACCTTGCCATGGAAAGGCTGGTGGAAGGCCAGTGCCAAGGGCCACAGGAGGGCCCCTGCACTGCTAATGTCTATGGCATGGAAAGTGCAGGGGGCCCCCGCCCAACACCATCGGAATGAGACAGTGCACATTCCGATGGTGCTGGTGTGCTACGATAGTGCCCTCGGCTCCCTTAAAGGAGTCGAGACCAATACTGTTGCACTGTTCTCACCTGTCAGCCTGGTCAGAACGTGTAATTCAATGTCCTCCCTGCAACTTTGGAGCTTGGCTCGTCTGACTACCAAACTCATAAGTAGGCCCTAAATCTGCATTTTTCTCTCACTTTTGACAGCCTTTAATTAGTATTTCAATAGATGTGAACGCAATATGAACTTGCTCCCAGGAGGGAGACCAAAGGCCTTGGGTGTGGAGTGATGATGTTGCCCTTGATAGGATGGCCTGTGGGCTGAGCCAAAAACTTGAGTAACTTCAAAGAGGCCTACCCTGTCACAAGCAGACGTAGCAAACACCCAGGCTGCACCCTTCTTTTGTCCCCCAAGTCAAACCAGCCCACATCACAGTGTCAGATCCTGCTGCTGTAGTGCCAATACCGGCTTAACAGGTCTACTGGGGTATATCATATGATATTTGGGATGCACTTCAAAAAGGCCTTCCCGGCCACAGGCAAATAATAGCTGACTCTTGGGCAGGACCCTTCTTTTGTCCCACAGCCAGCCAGGGTCCAATCACAGGCGATCTCTTTTTGACATTACACTGTCAAAGCTTGTTTGACAGGTCTGCTGGTTGTATCTAAAACATTTGGGATGGACTTCAAAGTAGGGAAACAGAATGCCAAAATAATTTGTGTGTACCCAGTGTCTGTTTGCCGAAAACTCAGCTATGTTCTACCAAACAGTGGTTTATGAGTTTGCTGGGCGTACAGAGACTGCCTAAATTTGGATTTTTATACCCAGACTTCAGAGCCAACATTTACTGTGGGCGAAGACTTCAGCCATCTTGAAAAATGCCCAAAGTGGCCCCCAGAAACCTTTACGATATTGATTAAGGTGTTCAAAGGTGTCCTTCCTACCCACTAGCTCATGCAAGACATATATGAGGCACCTCCCAGGCACCCATTTCAGAAAACTCATGAGTAAGATCAAAAGAGCCCTTTAGGACTGGACCTGTTCTGTCTCTTGTATCCAGGAATAAGAAGTGGACTCCAAGGTCTATAAGGCTGACCTCTTGTTCAAGCTTTATGGCCACAACTAGCTACAAGAGGCCTTTTCCTGCAACTTTCCAGCTGACCAGTGGCAACTGGGCCTGGACTGGACTCTATCTTACATCCTGTGAATGTTTATGGGCCCACCCCTCTCCTGCCGAGGTCCTAGGGGGTTTTAGAAGTGTACTCCAGTGGTACATTGGGACTTAACAGCCTAAAGTCAGAAGTTAAAATTGTTGACCAGGACAAACCTGTTAGTGTATCCACCCTGTGCTTAATCACGGTCAAGATCAAATTGCGCCTAGGTCCTGTTCTACTGCGACCATTTCCTATCATTGGCACTTAGGGGCATATTTATACTTTTTCACACACAACTGCGCCAACGCAGTTGTGCATCAAAAATTTCACCGCCAGCTAACGCCATTCCAACGCGCCATGCAGGCGCATTATTTATGGAATGACATTAGCCGGCACTGCGGACTAGTCTGAGTCAACAAAAATGACTCACACCAGGCAACGCCGGCGTATGGGAAAATGGGGGTTGTGCTTCAAAAAATGGTGCAAGTCAGGTCTGAGGCACAAATCAGGCCTCAAACCGGACTTGCAACATTTTTTTTGACGCACAATCCCCATTGACATGACTCCTGTCTTAGCAAAGACAGGAGTCATGCCCCCTTGCCTAATGGCCATGCCCAGGGAACTTATGTCCCCTGGGCATGGTCATTGGGCATAGTGGTATGTAGGGGGACCCAAATCAGGCCCCCCTATGCCACTTAAAAAAAACATTAAAAAATACTTACCTGAACTTAGTAGTACAAAATCTTTATTCGACTTTCACCAAGTCATAAAAGACATAACAGTCATAAAAAGATCTCTGGTTAAAATACATGTGTTTCAATAAAAAGTCAAAATAGATAAAACAATAAAAATGTAGTAAAAATGTAGTAAAAGAAGGAGAAGAGGCACAACAATGGAAGAAACCTATCACAGTAGATTATATTTTGGACACCTCCCCCATGGATTTCCTTATCTTTAATACCGAACATAAAAAATTTGCTAAAATTCCACACGTTTCTAAGGAAGAGAGTGACTGGAGACAGGCGTAGGCTGTGCGACATTGGGGGAGATGAATTTTCCTTAAAAGTGGAACAACTAGGCGTTTCCTCTGGTAGGCGTAAAAATTACAAAATAAGACCACATGAATTGTCGATTGCGGTGTTTTTTCATCACAGGGGCATGGTTTTAACAAGATGGACCAATCATTCATAGTTGGAAATGAAACTAGGCGATGAAACGTATCTAGCCTAAGTCTGGTAAGGACATAACGGTGGCGAGGGAGTACCATGTTTGCCAAGTACGGCTGCATGCCCTCCGCCGTCAAAATTATTTGGTTATGGATGACTGAAGTTTTTTTTGATTCCACGCCCCAGCGTATGTCTTCTAGGTGTTTTAATGCCAGTTTGCTCAGGTCCTTCCTAGATATCTTCTGCAACGAGGCTGGATTTGAGTAGTAGTCTTTGTTGCCCAATTTTTCAAAAAAGGTTGTGATGTATTTTAACCATGGCACCCTTGATGTGTATAAAGACTTCATACAGTCGGTAAGAATAGCCTTATTAAAACTGGTGTGCTCCGAGGTCCAGACTTTATGCCATAATAGCAATGGTTGTGTCTTTATCAGGTCTGCAATGAAAGGAACCCCA
The DNA here is from genome assembly GCF_031143425.1 of Pleurodeles waltl. Lineage (NCBI taxonomy): Eukaryota > Metazoa > Chordata > Amphibia > Caudata > Salamandridae > Pleurodeles > Pleurodeles waltl. The sequence continues at coordinate 20,972,199 of NC_090439.1, forward strand.
AGTTCCGAGTGCGTGACGTACGATGAAGTACCTTTTGGTACCCTCAACAGATGTCGTAGGAAATCATTCTCCACAGTCTGAACTAGATCACAGTTTGTATGACCCCAGATTCCTGCCCCGTACGTAACAGCTGGAATGCACTTGGCTTTGTAGATCTTTACCATGAACTTACCTTTAGTTCCCTGGGACGGGTCCCCCCATCCATGGATGTCCTCCAGGGGTGGGCGAGGGTGGCAGGGGAGGGCACCTCTGGACTCCTTCCGAGCCCACAGATCCCTTAACGCCTGCCCTGACCCAGGCGTTAAAAAAACGGCGCACATCAGGCTGTGCGCCGTTTTTTTAAGGCCCACCCCCTCCTGTGTGTCAAAATGACACTGGGGTGTAAATAGGGCACACAGGCCTTAAAGTCATTTTTTGGAAGGGAACGCCTACCTTGCATATCATTAAGGCAAGGCAATTTCCCGCTTCCAAAAAAAGACGCACATGGTGGAATTTTGACGTCCGCGGGGTCGGGCGTCAAAGTTTAAATATGGGGCAGTGTTTGCGCCGAATGTGCGTCAAATTTTTTGATGCACATTCGGCGCAAACAGAGTATAAATATGCCCCTTAGTGCTTTATGGTGCAATTTCTACTTGAAACATTGCAAATTCATATCTCCAGTTCTCATTATAGGATTTTTGTCATTTTGTTTATTACATTTCACTCTATTATTTTAGTTTGTTTTGGGATCATTACTGTTTTTCTACTGCATAAATACACACTGGTAAGTCGCTTTAAGCCTCTCTGCTCTGTACCATAACTACCATGGTGTTGCCTTCATGTTAATTTACTGACTTTAAGGGTTCACCTTGTCAAGGATCATGACTACTACTTGAGGTGGGTCCTTACCCCCCCCTCAAATAAGAATTCAATTACCCCCGCCATTCATAGTCTTGTCATCAAAGATGTAATTTCAAATGCTGCAGTGAAGTTAGCAATGATGTCATAGACAATGCCATGAGTGATTTAATGTGGGAGGTAATTAGTAGTACATGGCATGAGTTATAGTTGGAATAGATATTTAAAACGAGTGAATTTCAAAGCATTTTCTAGTTTAAAACGTTTAGTTGTCACTTACATTTTCCACCTCACTATAATGTTGCTTTTACCTTTGGTTTTCTCAGTGAATTTCGAAGTTTTTTTTTTGTGAAGTAATATTTTATTATCATACATAAAGCTAATCCCTTGCCATGCGTGGTGTGAAGTTGTCCACAGGAACTGCCGAGGTCAGCCAGCCCCTGCAAGCAGCCAACCCCACACCACGCACTACACCTTGTAGTACACCACATACAGCCTTCAAAACACCAAAATATAAAAATGAGCTTTTTAGTGTTATGAGTGAGCGAGCATAAAAATATACATAACACATCTTTCTACAAAGATGACCAATATTTGTATTCAAAAGTATGTTTCAATATTTTACTCAATGGAATATTAATTAATGCTCTTTATTTCAAACATGTTTAATAATTTCAAAAAATACATTGTCTGTAACTCATTCTTTTTATATAGTGTTTATTATTACATTTTGTGGGTGAAAAATGTCAAAATAAATGTGACATACTGTTAAAAAAATAAACATGTCTCTGAGTCTTTTTATTATCTTTTTTTGGCCCACAACATGCAATCATAAAAATACCCACAGGAGGGCTTTGCATTCCAGCTGAAGACCATAGAGCTCCATCTAGGACTGTTTAAAAAATATTGAGTCCTCTTGGGGTAATGAATTTACTGACCCAGGCCCATTTTTATACTTTTTTAGTGCTGCTTTTGCGTCATTTTTTGACGCAAAAGCAGCACTAACTTACAAAATATAATTGTGTTTTGTAAGTTTGCGCTGCTTTTGCGTCACAAAATGATGCAAATGCGGCGCTAAAAAAGTATAAGTATGGGCCTTACTGTTTTTAGGGTCGAGCCTGCTTTGCATGCGCTCGCGCATGCCTATCGCAGCGAGATGCTTTAGTATTTAGAGAAGGGTTCGGAGCCCTGTCAACTTCACGTCAGTGTTTTCTATTGGTTCGTGGGCTTGCCTAATAAAATCTGCTTGCTTTCATTAGTCGAAGGCACGCATACGTCATGCCTTTCCCGGTGGCTAGACCTCCTCGAGCGCATCGACCAAGTACAGAAAACATGCGAGGCTCGCTGTTTTCCATCGGGCTCGTGCACTTCTTTTTCTCTAATTTACGAGCGCGATCTCGCTTGGCAGAAGTCGAGCACTTTACATAGTTAATTTCACTTTTTCGGGTTCAGTACATAAATGCACTTTTGCCCGATAGGTGAAAAGTCGGGTTAGGAGTTTACAACGTGATCAGCTCTAACATGAGCAAACGCGAGACCCCTTGCATTGTAAATGCTTGTTTTAATTGTACTGGACTCCCTGAAGCCCCTAAAAATATTAAAAAGAAATGGCTTGGTGGTGGCCCTCCCTATGCTAGGGACACCACCAAGCTCAAAGAAAGCTCCTGCACTCATTTATTATTAATTTGTTTTTGTTTTTATTACTTACTGTGGGTGTCCCGGTGCCCACGTGTGAGACTCATAATTTATATTCATAAGGGGAGGGTTGTGGGGCCCCCCTCCATGCCCTTTCCAGGCTCCAGGGACTCCATCTCCTGAGGCTATGTGTTTTTTTGGTTTCACCTGTTTCAAAATCTCTGGTAAAAAAAATCTTAAAAGTGGCTTAGAGCCCACCCAATACTTACCTCTACTTACCACTGCCTGGCTCCTACGTCACTCACATTTCCTTGCTTCCTATTGGTCAGCACTCTTCCTGGACTATGGCTCCCTCCTCCTGGGCTTAGTCTTCCTCCATGCTGTGGAGCTTGGACAAAGTACAGTTATGTGAGGCCAGTGGCCTTCCAGTGGCCAGCAGGCTCCTGCAGGTACAGTTTTTTTATTTTATTTACTAGCATGAGTAGAGAGTGCATGCGTTTGTAGTCCTTCTCCTTTATCCCCGCCCCCTCCAAGGTGTCATCCTGTATGGTCGCTGTCCATTTCAAATCCTTCTGATATCTGTGATCTTACACAACCTTCATCCCCCACCTTCTGATGTCTTTCCCACCAATGTCCCTCGTGTTACTTGCTCCACTTGGACTGCCATGTTTTTAGATGTGGAAATGGAGCTTTTGCTTGCCTCTGCTACTGCCGTGCTCTATTAGCAAACATTACAGATAGAAGTCATGTGCCAGGTTCCTTTGTATTTTCTGCTGCAAGGGTCGATTTGTCATATTAGAATGTTAGCTACAATAGTAAACCACAGAAGGAAGACTGTACAAAGAATATTGAGTGCATGCTGATTCATTTTTAAAATAATGAGAGATGTAGATTTTTTGATATGCAATAGCAATCCAAATATTATACTTAATTATTAGAAACACAAATATACTTTCATAGGTATTGCAGGAAACATGGTGCCATTACTGAGCTTCTTTCAGTAAGAAAGACCAGTGTTGTAGACTAAGGCTCCAGTCATAGTGACCCAGGTTTAGCACCACATAAAGGCAAAAACAAACAGTTTGTGTGTTGTGACTTCGTCTATTTTTACTGCTTTGGCAGTTCAAAGATGGCAGCGCTCAGGAAGGTCCTTGCTGTTCCCCAGGTGAGTAGTTCAGAGGTGCAGGATAGAGGCAAGAGGAGGTTAGGATGGAGTAGAATACACAAGAGCTTTAGTGCCCCAGAGCTCCAAAAGGATGACTGAAAGAACCTTCGCTAGACTATCCTGATGCTCACCTGTGCTTTTGACACTGGTTTTCCTTGCCTGCACCTGACATGGGTGATCCTCAGCCTAAGCCTCCTTGCCTGTCTAGTCCTTGCTCTGTCTGGCTGTATCACAGGCCTGTAAATGCCCTCTAGGGTTAGCGTATCACTTCATGTTTAGTTCTGAGTATGTATGCAATGCACAGTGGCATAACATTAGCACCTGCAACCCCCAAGGTGCGGGGGACCCTAAGCTTCAGGGGGCTCCCTCAGCATAGTACATTGAGCAAGGGTGGTGGTTCCCTGGCCTGGGAGCTCCTGACTGGGTTCAGTTGGGGCCCCCTCCCTGTAATTTGCAGGGGGGAGGGGCTTGAGGTTTGTTATGCCACTGTAATCTTCAGTTATCTCCACTTGAACAGCTTGAAATGGTATACCAGAGAAGAGTACTCCATTAAAAAGAAACATCCAGTTGTAAACCATGTTATGGATTGTTTCAGAAGCAAACCCAAAATCGTGACTTCCACTAGTCCATGTCTCAAATCCAGTTGTTCAAATGTGCCCCTGCTGTCCACCCGTGTGCGCCACTTAGTCTCTCCCAACCTGCGTCTTAGAGGCCAATCAACAGCGGCAATGAGCAGTGTGTATACAACTTTGGGTATGGTTCTGCCCAGATCGTTTGTTCTTTACAACTTGCTGCTGTGTCACGGCTGTTAGAGGTTTGAATAATCACATCTTGGTGTGCCTACTGCTGTACTGCATACAATCTCTAGATTACATGTTTTGCTTCCAGTAAGTGCTGTCCTGCTTGGAATATTTTGCAGGGGTCTTATTTGCCTGCAGGTTACACAATTCTTTCTTCGTAAGAAGATTAGTGGGCTTTTCCAGGGCTTCTGCCATTCAATCAATAGTAGACTCACATGCTCAAGCAGTCCTCAAACACAGAGGCCACGTACATGACATAGGAAAATTGTGCATGATTACCACAAATACAGAGCAGAAAGAAGTGGTGCACCACACCAAGCTGGTGCATGTCGCTCTCAGTCACAGAATACGTACAGAATTGACAGATGCAATATTGGCTTCTCTTGCATACTAAAGTGGGACAGCACAACAGCAGCAATCCAGGCTTTCCTCTACACACAAATAATATTTACAGTCGAGGCCACAGAAGGCAAATGTCACTCCGACACACCCAGAGCTGGTACACACTCCATTGTAAAATTATCAGATAGCAAGACATTACTTAAAATGAGTCTTGCCAGAAAAGACGAAGGATGACCTGACTGCACGTACGCGCACGCTGTTAACTGGTGCACGATGGCTTGTGGAATCACTGTGAAATGCCCCTCAACATAGTATTTACAGTATTGATTTTGTACTCATGAACTCTTTTACCAATGTAAAAGTAAGCAATGTGCTGAAAGAGCATGTTCTATGTGCAGAACTCATTGAAGCTAGGAGACTACTGAAATCTAAGTGACTAAATAGATCATTATGCTTAAGGCTCAGAGCACATAAGAGTGCATGAACTCACACTAACTCACTTCAAGGTTGAGAATTCCCATTTACTACCTCCTAAGTGGAAACATAATTGATTCTACGTACCTCGCTGTCGTTCCACACTTGTCATAGCCATGTCATAGCGCTTTTTTAAAACTTTTAGTTCACGCTGTTGTGTAACAAGTACAAAAATTGACTAAGTGAATAGATCTTGCAGAGGCGAAACCTACTGACTTTGGCAATGCTTGTTTAATAAAAGGGCCCCATAGAACAGGGCCTTTGTTTTAAAATGAAGGAGAGGTGGACATGCAGCCCAGCCTCCCCAAGCCCTAAGGGCCCTGAATACCCCATCCCCCTAGGCAAATGGTTGGTGCCCCAGTGACCAACCAGGGAACCCACAAAGCATTACATTGGGGGATGCTGGGGGAGCACCAGTGCTCCCCATCCACCACCATATGACGTACTGGTGGGAATATGCACCTTTCCTTTGCTCCTACCTGGTGGGAGCAGCTGTTTTCCCACGGGCGGGAGAAAAGTGGAGTTCCCTGCTTGGGAGCGTGCAGGTGGGGTATGTCCACACTGTCCTAGGCAAGGAACCACAGTGTCCCAGGGTCTGCTTCCCAGGTCACTGTGTTGTAACATGCCATGGGGTCCCCATAGCTGATACCTGCGTGGGGAGCAGGGCATGTGGCCCTCCTTACCTTTTGTATTTATTTTGACTCTGGGGGATGGGGTCCCCAGAGCTCAGGTGACATCTGGGGTTAGAGAGGCCGCATGCCCCTTCCCATATTTTTAATTTGGCCCCAGAGGATGGGGTCCCCGGGGGCCATCTGTGGCTCAGGGAGGGGGGCTGCATGCCTCCTCCCCTTATAAATAATTGTCCACATGGGATAGGGCCACAGGAGCCCTGCCTGACTCGGGAAGGGGGGCCCAACTCATGCCAGCTCCCCAAATGTATTCATTTGATAAATAGAAAAAAAACAGTGGATGTTATCTATTTATTTTTCCAAATTACTTCCACTCCTGTGATATACCCCATAGGGCCTAGGTGGAGGGTGTAACTCCCTTGCCCCTCATGTTTAAAAAAAAAAATACAACTCTGGAAAGGGGAATAAGGGCCACATGTATACAGCATTTTTGTAATCGCAAACTGTCTGATTCGCAGTATTAGGAAGATGTGTGTTGAGGGCGTCCCTTCCTAATACTGAATCTGAAAGGTGTCTACGAATGTTTTGTGCCCAAAATGCGGTTGCAAAACATTTGCCGTTTACCAATAGAAAGTTGGTGGTAACCTATTCTCAAATGGGAAGGGGTCCCTAAGGAACCCCTACCACTTTGAGAATGGTTGGGAAAATATTTTTAAGAGCAAGCAGTGGTCCCACAGACCACTGTCTAATTTAAAAAAAATTAAACTTATACATTTCATTTTTTTCTTTATAAATGCTTCCTGTTTTCCTTTAAGAAAACCGGGATGTGTTTAAAAATAAAATAAAAAAAGACTGCTTTATTTAAAAGCAATCACAGACAATGTGGTCTGCTGAGCCCAGCGGGCCACCATCCCGGTCATATCTGTGATTCCAAATGGGTCGCAAACTGCAACCTACATCATTAATATTCATGAGGTCGGTCTATTTGTGAGGTTTCATACATTTGAATTATAGATTTTCTAATTGTGATTTACAGGAAATCACAATTAGAAAATTGCTAATTTCTAATGCAAACGATTGTAATGGCTAGTGCAACATATTTCTTCATGTTGTCAGCAGGCAGTTAGGTTGCTCGCTCCCATGGGAGGGTTTCTCCGTGGGAGCGAATTGACCCAGGGTAAAAAATGCTCCCTGGGCTGATCAAAATGCTCTATTTTAAAAACTGGTTTCGAGGGACTTTCGCAAGAGTATCTCGAAAGCAACCACTTAGATATACAAATATGTTACAAATATTTTTGTCCCTTAATATATCAAAAACTACTGAATGGATTTACACCAAATCACAAAACGCACACTTTCTGGACCAAGATATAGCTTCTTGTCAAATTTAGTGTAATTATTTTCAAGAGCGTTAGCAACAGCACTGTTAAATAAAGTCAGTGGAAAATGCACAGGGATTTTGCATTTTGGGACCTCCTGTTTTCTCTAACGCCCACTTGATGGATCACCACAAAACTTTCTATGCACAAACTGGATGAAAAGTAGGACTTTTTTGGAAAATTTTGTGAACATTCATTAAAATGGCACCATAGTTATTAGCAAAACAAAAAAAGGCATTTTCTATAGAAACACTGTCCTAACTTTAACTACCTAGTGGCAAATGTCACTGGGTAATATATATGTACTTTCTACATTTCCTATAGGAATTAAAAAGAAACTCAACGTTTTCCAGTCCCCTCTCCCCTTCTGTGGCTCCAGCAAGGGACCATGAATCTTGCCCTGGGCTTGCACTACCAATATTGTGTTTGATACTATAGATCCAATTTTGTATTTTCAGTTCCATTAATTATTTAAATATAAAAAAGCATGTCTGGCTCTATGCCACACCCTACTGCCTTGTGTAGCAGGAGTTGGCCACCCGTGGAGGGATAGGTGAGGGCCTATCACTAAGCACCACTATGCACACCAGTGGAGGGATAGGCACAGGTCCTGGGGGGAGGCCAGACCATCCCACCAATTCAGGCACCACGTGTGTACAGTAGTGGTTGTCCATCCAAAAAGGGTTGGGCCCAGCCTTGCCAGAGGCCATTTACTGCCATCAGTCCTGAGCGTGCAAGTGCTCTGCAGGGGTTGCCTCCTTGGGAGTTTAGGCTCAGAGTATAGCAGAGGCTATGCCCTGCAGCCAACCCTTGCTGCGCAGAGCCAAAGGCTGCGTGTAGGAGGTGTTGGCAGCCACAGAAGGATTCTGCAAGCCCATGCTGTGTAAACTCCCAGAGGAGTTGGCACGGGTACTGGATAGAATCCAGGCCCAACCACCAACCCCACTGGAAATGTGTACAATACCCAAAATCGCTCCCCCAGATTGTTGGCCTTAGTTACACGCCATTGAAGTTATAGTTAGATTTGAATTTTCATAGGCAAAGTATTTTTGGTTTTCCTAATGACTTTGGTATCATTTGATGAATCTACACAAAACTTTGCAAAACAAAACTTCAACCAGTTTGAATTCTTCATGGAGTGTTGTCTATAGTTAGGTATGGGATTAAAATCTTAGTTTATGTTAAAAAGCCCTAGACATTCACTAGAAAAACAAAGGTTAAAGTAATGTTAAAGTTAGGTGGTGAAATTAGAGAATAACAATGTTTAAAAAACAAAATACTGTGAAATTCACTAGTAATAGTTTTTCTAACTATAACTTGCACCCTCTTTGCACTGCTTATCATCTCACTTATTACATCACTCATGATATGCTAAACGACATCACCAATGACATCACTGATCACATCTGAAATTACATTATTGACAACACCACTGATGACATCATCCAGTCACTGTTAAAGCATCCAATAGGGTTTGGGGGCTTGAGGTCATCAACATGCTCTACTTGTGGCCAATTTTCTACTCACCTTAGTAGGATTACCCTCTTAGAGACTTTTCTTGACACACAATGTTAAGTCAAGAAGTTGGCACTTATGTATTTGCCACTGAAAAAAAACACTGAAAGTCACGAGTTATAGTTTACTAAGCCATGCACTGCTTATGACCTCACATTTAACATAATTAATGACGTGTAATTGCATCACTGATGGCATCCCTAATAACAAAGTACGTCACTAGTAATACTAAAGACATAGATATAGCATGGAGTTACTGAGTGTACACATGAGGGTCAATAATGCAAAAATGCAAGTGTGATTGTAATTGTGCAGATTTATATGGTACACTCTTCCCAATTCACTAATACTTAGGTTGCAAGCATTGCTCAGTGTAAAACAAAGTAATGGCTGAGTGCACTTAATGTGGGTTGCAGAGGTATGTTTGAAAGTAGGTTGTGATTTAAAGCCAAAGCCAGTTCTATAAAATCTGTGAGGAACACCAAAGCTTCTGTTCACAACAAATTACCCACCAGTAGATAGCTGGGCATGTGCCCATAGTAAATAGTTGTAATATAGTGTTATATACAAATTCAATGTAGTGAGCACGTTTTCCCCACCTATGAAAGTGTGAACGCCTATACAGAACAAGTGCTAAACTAAATTAAAACAAATTTGGCATGAAGTTAAAACGTTACTCAGAAAACATGTTTTTCTTTTATGTAGTGTCAATCTGTTCAATATTATTGTTTAAATTAGTGGTTAAGAAGGTGCTTTTGGTGTGCATGAAGGGGTTAACCCTGAGAAAATTTAAAAAATGGTTTCAAAATTGGTGACAGGAGCTTTTTTCCCCAATTCTAATTTCTAAAATATTCTGATTGGCTGGCTGCAACATCAGGAGAAACTGTTGGGGCCACCATTACAGTAACTTGGACTTACTGAAAACCCTGACACCACTGTCCAAGTGGGGGAACCAATAGGACCCCTGTGTTGTTAAAGATTACCTATTTCACTGAGGGATCCATTGTACTACAGAGGAATCCCCTGATCCCCGCCCCCCCTTTGTGGTTCTGTGAAACTATTGCAGTTGAACTGGATGGCCATGCAGCTAACCCTTGCTGAGCACATGCAAAGGACCTGTGTAGCTGTGGTTGACCAACCAGAAATGGTTGGCTGCCGGACTAGGGTTCGGTGCTTGGACAGGTCTGATTTTAGTTGTAAATAGAGCAGTCTAAAACTATTTCAATTTAAATTATGATAAAAATACCACATGCATTAGCTAAAAAAAAAAAAAAAAAAGATTAAATTGAAATTATAGTTAGGTTTGGTAATAAGATCTTAACTTACGTGGTGAAAATCACACAAATTCACTGAGAAAAACAAAAGTTAAAGTGACGTTATAGATAGGTTTAGTAATAAGATCTTAACATTGGCTAAAAAACACTTCACAACACAACTACACACATTAATGGGAAAAAACACAGAGAATGTCGTAATGGTTAAAAACAAAATCTAAAAAATACTGAAATTCACAAGTTATACTTTAGTGAACTAGCTATAACTTGTGCCCCGATCATGCACCGCTTATGAACCGAGACATCACATCACTCACAACATACTGAATTATATTATTCACAACACTGGATGACAACTCAAATTACACCACTGATGACATTGCTGATTACATTATCCAATGACTGTGACAGTGTGTGATGACCTTGTGGTAAATTATAGAACAGGTCCTGAGAATATGAGGGCTGATGCCATCAACGGGAGAATAATAGAGTGACTGAAAATCTACCATTAAAGCTTGATCATTCCATTATGTTTATGAATGTATATTCATTTTGTATCAAAGTATGTGCAAAATGTCAATCTAAAGACAAAGGGACTTGGCTAAATTAGCAAAAAAAAAAGATATGAAAAAGAATCAGAAGATGAGATTAATAAGTTATTAGATGCAAGCACTGTAAGGAGAAGGTTACAGTATTTGGTGGATTGTAAAAGGTTTGATGATGAAGAATGATCATGGGAACCCACTTGCAATCTTCATGCTTTACACTTGTTGCAAATACATTATGAGAAAACAGTTGCCAAAAGAGTAGCCTTAGGAAAACCGGGGCACTACCAGGAAGCTGGACCACAAGTTTTCGAACTGCATTGTGTGGTGTGCGCAAACACAGTACTCCAAATATGCTTGCAATGGGTGCTTTTCAAAAAGGGAAAGATTGTGATCATCATGGACTGCTGCCACTGTTTATCCTGAAGGTGCACACAGAGGGTTTATTACTTTGCAGGCAACTAGTCTAAAATATTGTTGTGGCAAAGGCCTTGCTACATGGATTCCAAACTTCACCTCAAGGACTCTCGGCTTTTAAATGATAATTTTGAGTGGACAATTGGGATTTGGGTTTGTGACATCTTGTTGATGAAAGTTAACTCTGAACTATTCCCTTGAGCAGTTTGAACAAACAGACTGGGATTTTAGATACTATCAATCAATCAATCAGTATTTGTAAAGCGTGGCTTCTCACCCGTGAGGGTCTCAAGGCACCTACGTTCTCATATGGTTTCCCTGGACCAACTGAGCACAGCCTATGACCAGTTTGCACTCATACTTCTTCCTAAGTTGGTCTAGAGTAACTCCCTGCAACTGCAGGAAAGCCTCGAGACCCATGCATAATAGGTACCCCATTGAAATAATGTGCTTCCAGTTTTCTTTTGCAAGCAAAGAGCATGTACCTCAGTGGCTTCTAATCCCCCATTTACATTTTGGTAGGGCTCTTTTTGGTTTTGGGACCCATTGAGCTCGCTTTGATATCCTAAAAGCTGTCGCCATCTAGTTTCCTTTAGAAATGTGGAACTCAAGAACTACTACTCAACAGATGTTTGTCTTGCACCTTCTGCCAAATTACTCTCCATCTCCAGTCCCGTTTTCTTTTAGCATTCCCTGCAAAATTTCCTTGGTCCTGGATCCAAGGTAACCTCTTGCCCGCAATTTGGCTTGTAATGCTAAACAAAATAAGAATTGACAAGGCAAATAGGTCAGGCCAGCCTTTTGTCTTTGTCACTGCTTGTTAGGCATTATTATATCATGGTATTCACAAAACTTTATTGTTGGGGAAGCCGTCAGGTCCTCATCAATCTGAAAAAAACTATATAAGCAAAAATATTTTTTGTCCTTGGCAAGCACACATTTCCATAGTAGTGCCTGGCACCTAAGGAAACTAGTTGCATGTGGACGTGTTCCTTGTGAAAGGGCAGAATGCTGTCAGTCACTGAAATTGGACAATTTGTGTAGTGGGCTAACCCACTTCCCTATGCCGTATGTTGTATTGGGCAAAATGTGACTGACACAATAAGACCAGTGGATGAAGATGGCTTGCTGAACGCACCTATAGAACACGTTTTTACCTTTGGTAATGCTATTTGTGGTGGATCCTCTGCCTAACTGCAGAGTCCTCATCTTTTAAGTATTCCTCAGGCATCTGACTGGATCTGGAAAATCTTCAACAGTACCCCTGCATCTCGGTACTTGGAGCCGGACCCAGGTGTCACCCATGCGCACCAATGTTTTTAGCTTTCTAGATGCAGAGACAATTAGCAGATTGGTTGTAACCACTAGGCAGATCTCAAGACTTGCAATCTTTTTAGATGGATAAAAGAGGCCAGTTCACAGAGCGGGAGGATGGGAAGTCGGTAAAGAATCCACAGTTATAGCATCCACCATAAAGAGCATTACTGAAAGTACATTGATATTGAGATGAATACTTCTAACCCGAAATTCCTCACCATTTTAACAGATACCAAAGCAGTACCCTCGGATGGTGGGTCTGTAAACTGGCTAAGGTCAATACACCTGCAAAACCGAGGGGACAAAGTGCTTGTCTCTATGGACCTGGCGTTCCAGACAGTAGTGCTTCGTAAATGTGTATGAAGCAAGACAAACATAGCAGTCTGGCAAATACCCAGAAGAGACACTCCATGTGCCAATGCAGTGGTAGCAGTCTTGTCTGTGGTTGAGTGAGCCTTCTGCGGGCCACTGGGAGGGCTTGGGACTGGTTGTTCTTGATCTTCTTCAGAGCTCAGGGCAGAAGAGGTAGCAGAGAAAAGGCACAGAGGAGGCCAAGTCTCCACTCTAAGTGGAGTGCATCTCAGACATTGCTGTCTGGGAAACTCCAATGTGCAAAAGTGCTGACATTGTCCATTCTGGGCCGTGGCAAAATAATCAATCCAAGGATGTCCCCATCCACAGAATGCATCTTGTACCGCCTCCAGGTGCAAATGCCATTCATGATCACTTAGGCATGGGTGGCTGAGTTTGTCCAACCTGGTGTTAGGAGATCATAGGTACCATCAGGAACTTCCCCTGGTGTTCCAGCTACTTCCAGAGGATTATTGCCTTCTGAACACAGGGTTCACGAGCCTGTTCATGGGCATCCTTTAATGGATGGCAGAAAGGCTTCAAATGCCAAGCAGATGTCCCACAACCTCAGGAGGCTGATGGGAAGCCAGACCTCTGCTAGTAACCAGATGTCTCTGATCTCCACTTCTTCCAAGTGGCAGCCCCAAACCAGAGACATTCCATCCATCACCACGGATAGCTCTGGACAGGGTAAGGAGAAGGGTCTGCTGCAGACCAAATCGCAATCCAGTATCCACCACTGCAGTTTGTTTGCAGTCTCCTCTGAATTTGGACGTGGTTGGAGAGATTCTCTTGACCTGTGCCACTGGGGCTTTAGATCCCACTGCATAGCCCACAAATGGCACATTGCATGCTTGACCAGCAGGATTCAGGAAGCCACCAGACCCAGCAGCCTAAGAGTCATACTCAATGAGATCCAGGCCAGAGAACAAAACATTGGGATAATAGTCCAAACGTCCTGGGCTCTCCACTCTGGGTGGTGGCACCGATAAAAGGAAGAGCCTGCAAAGGAGTCAAGTGGGACGATGGCATGTTGATAGTGAACTTCAAAAATGTTAAGAGGGTTATTCTAGTTTGAAGGTGATTGACAACCATCTGGGGCAAGGCCCTCTTCAACAGACAGTCATTGAGGCAGGGGAAGACTGGAACACTTGACCTCTGAAGATGTACTACAACTGCCATCATCACATTTGTGAACACTCAAGAGGCACTGGTGAGGCAAAATGGGAGCATACTGAAATAAAAGAGCTCCTACACCACCTGTGAACCATAAAGAGTGAAAATAGGCATCTGCAGGTCCAAAGATACCACCTAGTCTCCAGGGTCAAGGGCAGACATGATCAAAGTCAAAAAGAACATCTTGAATTTGCCTCTCTCAGAAAGGCATTGAGAGGGCAAATGTCTAAAATAGGAAGAAGTTCTCTGTCATCAAGACTAGAAAGTTGGAGTAGAAACCAGAGCCTACTTCTGATGCTGGTACCCTCTCTAAAACCCTTTGGCCAAAACAGCCTGTATTTCCTATTGAAAGACCTACAAATGGTCCTCCACCAACTAATGTGAGGGTGGTGGAAGATGCAGCAGGGTGAAAAGAAATGGAAGTGCATACGCCTGCTGGACAACTTGCAGGACCCACTTGTCAGAAGTGATGGGTTGCCACCCTAACAGAAAATGTCAAAATTCTCCCTTCAACTGGGTGGCTGTGTGCCTTGAAGGACAAGACACACTAAAGAGGTATTGCTGCAGTAGCAGCTGGAGGGTTAGGGAACTGAGCTGCACCTGTGGTCCATGGTGTCTTTGGATACAGAGGCCTCAGTCACAAAAAGGCTGTACGATCTATTGGGCTGGTTTTGAAAACCCCTTCCATAGCCATGGAGGGGGTAAAACTGCTGATGAAACTGACACCAGGTCAAACAGGCCTAAGGAGCAATCTGTGGCTCTGCTGTCTTTAAAGCATTCAAAAGCATAGTCTGCCTTCTCACCTAGGAAGCAAGGGACATCAATGGGCATGTCCATTAACATAGACTGAACCTCCTTGGAGAACCCTTTAGACCTCATCCAGGTGCGTCTCCTAAGGGTCCCTCTGGTGGCAATTGCCTGATCAAGGTAATCTGCAGTATCCAACCCAAAGCAAATCGTGAATTTTGCGGCAAGGTGGTCATCCTGAATAGCTTGTGTAAATCTGGTCCACACGTCATCTAGAACAGCAGGCAGGACCTGAGCGATAGAATCTCAAAGGGCAGGAATATAGCGGTTCAATAGACCGCTAACAGTGATGATCCATAAGGTCAGGGTGGTTGAAGAGAATATGCGTGTCCCAAAAGTTTCAAGGTGCTTGGATTCTCTATCCGGTGGGGTACTAACTGCAATAGTAGTTCCTCATGGGTGCTTGCACCACCAAATTTTCCAGTTTTGTATTTTTCCATAGGAAAACTGGGTCGCCAGGGACAGGTTGATGGCAACACGGGTTCTAGAAATTGGTTTTGCCAATGTCCCAAAGAAGGTGTCAGTGTGGGCCTCAGTGAAAGTTAGGAGAGGCTCAATGTTAGTTTGTTTGGGTTGGAGTACTTCAGTGCAGACATTGTTTTTCACCTCCATGGCTAAAAATTGTAGGTCAAGAACCTCAGCAATCCTCTTTCACTACTGTGAAAGAGGTACTTTCTACAGTTGTCCACGCAGCTGGAGTGATAAGTCTAGTGTCTACAGATGTGAATCCAGGTCACTGACATCTCACAGCTCATCATTTTAGTTGTCATCTGTACAGGACTGAGCAAATGTGTCCCCTTCATTATAATGGTTGTTATCGGAATCTGTGCCTAATATATTATGGATGATCTGTCTCCTTCCTTGAAACAAGGGCAATGTATCAGAGTCCAATGATTTGCTGGAAGGGTGCAGCCCAGTGGGATCAGGGTGCAGCCTTGGTTGAAGTTGTGCCCTGAGTTAGCCCAGACTCAGGGGGTGATATTCGTTGTGTTTCCTCATATGGCATTGACTGTCTCAACAAAAGAGTCGATACTCTGGGGTCCAGCATGGGTTGTGGCACCAAGACCGATGCTGACACAACTCCAGAGGTTTCAACTGGCACCAAGGGCAGACCTGCTGACTGGGTCCCAGACAGAGGTCCTTGTGGTTCCCTGGGTCTGGAGGCACAACAGAAGGAGACGGTAGAGTGCTGAAAAGACACATCATAGCTTTGAACAGCTTGTGGATTTTCTATGGATTTACCGAGCGACAAAGAAAGTCACACTGCCCTAGGACAAGAAATGGAATCAATTCCAGAGGAGATTGAGTTCGGTAATAAGACTGAGAGGTATGTTTACACCCATGTGCCTTGTCAGGAGTTCAAGAATGGTGGGAATTGGCCAAGTGCTCGTGCTTCTTTTCTGACTTACCCGAGGACTTTGACTGTGATGAATATCTGTCACCAGAACAAGTTTGGGAGTGGAAAAGGGGATTTCCTTTCGACTCTGACTGGTCATTAAGTGAAGTCTTCTGGTAACTGATGACGTACAGCTTTGCCTCATGGTCCCGAATGGCCTTCATATTCATTGAAGCACAGGCACTACAGGTCTTGTAGTTGTGTTCTGACCTCAAGACAAATCTGATGGGGATCTGTCACACACCTTGCTTGTGACAGTACCTATGTGGTTTGAACCCTATGGCTTTAAGAGATGACATTTCCCTTGCACACTGGTAATTTAAGTACATTTCTAGAAAATGGCTTTGTGAAGAGACAAGGGAAAGATTCAGATCTGTGTCTGGTGGTATAGAGAGAGAGGAATTAGCGTCATCGCTCATGGGTGGGGTTTACTTGCAGCTTCACAACATTTTTGAAACACAACAACCAGGGGAATATTCAAAAGGTGAGGCATCTTCCATTAGAAGCATCCACCAAAAGCTAAATTATGCACATAATTTTTAAAAATCAAAAGTTCTTGGCTAATCTCAGACCTAAAAATTAAAAACACTAACACTTCTTCAGAATACCCTTTAGGTGGAATCATGCAAAAAACTTCAAAAAGAATCTATTCTGACAGAACACGTTACAAATGTCCTCATTCAATGAGCAGCAAACAGAAGAAGAAAGCAGTAGACTGATATGGGATGATCTACTAACTCACCTGTTAGAACCTGAAGGGCAGCAGGACACCACCTCCCACACTGCTGTTGATGATATTCATGATCAAGCCGCAATTTCGAAGCACAAATAGTTGGTTCCCTGCAGTTTAGTTTCCAAAAACAGACAAAAAGCACATAACCAGGAAATAGTACAACATATCCAACTCTGAAATCTTGTCCATGATAAGCCAGAATGGAATAATTTTCTCACATTCATAAAAATAGAAAATTCCATGTCAGAAAACAGTGCAAGTTTCGATTTTTATAACAATGCGGACACAATTCTGCAGTGAAGCTTTACTAATATATGTTGCAGCTTTCAACTTTTGTGTCAAACTATGAATATGTGTCTACTTTTCATCGGGATTCCTTGGAATTTCTAGCAGTACGTTTCTGACAAGAAATCTAAACTTCAGCACAATTCTTTATTTACACTGCTGATTATGACTTTTTGAGGAAGATCCACTCAACACAGAAAGGAACAAAACAATCAAAATGGTTGCATCAATTTTGCAGCTTGGATAATTCTGTGGATTCATGTACTGTGCATTATTCCGCTGTCTAGTGGTTGTTTCTAGAATCTTCTTGTTAGTCCTCTTTTCCATCTCTATCTCTTGTTTTTTGCTGGGCTTTTTTGTGGCAACTGGGTGCTATGCCCATTCTCTGACAGCTAAAGTGAGCCCTTGTGCAAAGCCACCATCTTCAGATTCTTTTTTCCCCTTCAGTGACTTTCTCTTGTCTTTGTTGACTTCATTTGTGTCTTAAGGTATCGCAGTATCTACCATTCTTTGTTTCACCTTATTTTCTGGGGAGGTGGGTGGTCACATGTGAATCCAGAAAATTCTCTGTGCTGTACAACTATTCCTACTGTAAGTATGTTTGGTTTTGCAGCATTAATTCTTTTCTGGATTCACATGTCGTGCATTGGTTTTGTAGCAGTATCTCTGATCACGCTTAAAGGTCAGATTAAAATGGTTGAGCTTGCAAACAAATGCTTTGGTACTCTGTCCCACGTCTGCCTCTTTGTTCACATGGATGTCCTAACAATAGTGTCTTGTGATGGTGTGGATTGACGACCATGTGGCTGCCATACATGTCACTTTTTGGCATGTTTGCTATAAATTCCAAAGTGGCTCCCTTTTTTCTTGTGGAATGCGCTCTTGACCTCGCCTACAAGCGTGTCTGCTTTTTTGGTAGCATACCTGGATTGTTTGGACTATCCACCTTGTGATGGTGCTCTTTGTCAATGGTGATCCTTTCCTAGAGTATGCAAACGATATGAAGAACTGACTCCACTTTCAGATCTTCTTTTCCATTCTAGGTAGTATATCATAGCCCTGTGTATGTCCCCCGTATGGAGAGTTATCTCAGCTTCTGTTATTGGTTGTTGAAAAAAGCTTGAAAGCTGGATTATTTGGTTTACATAAAACTGTGACATAGCCATGGGGAGGAACCCTCGTGAATGACTACACTGTCCTTGTGTATTTGCAAGTAGGGCTCTTGGGTGTTTTGCATTTTCTCGTGCTGCAAACAGGTTTATCTCTGGGGTGTCCCACTGTCCAAAGATCTCTTGGAGCACTTGTTTACTAACTGTTTGTGTGATACAGATGCCTGCCTGATTAGTCTGTCTGCTTCTCTGTTTTCTAGTCCTGGAAGATGCACTATTAGAGTTATTCCTCTATGAATGGCCCATATCCATATGTTCTGGGCCAGTGTTGACAGCACATGTGACCCTGTCCTTTGTTGCTTGTTCAGGTAGAACACTGTGGTTGTGTTGTCTGTCTGGATTTGCACTGCCTTCCTTTCACCTGTGTCTGAAAGGCCTTAAGGGTCTCAAAAAAAGTTATTAGTTCCAGGACATTTATGTGTTGGATCACTTCTTCTGCTTTCCATAGCTTCCTGATCTTTAGTTCCCCCTTGTGTGCTCCCAGGCACATCTGGGACGCGCCATTGGTGATTGTTGTGGTTGGAGTTGGCTGCGTGAAACAGCTGCCCACTGCCACTGTCCACATTCCACAATGTCATCTCTTCCTGCACTCTCAGTGTTACAACCACTGGATATTTCCAATTCTCAGTTGCCTGTGATGAATGGTTTTGGATCCACTCCTAGAGTGGTCTGATGAGTAGTCCTGGATGTGGGATCACGGAAATGCATGAGAACATCAAGCCCATTATTTTGCCCACAGTACTCACTGTCAGAGACTGACCATTGTGGTACCAGCGAGCCTGTTCAGTGACTGCCTGAATACTTTTGATGGTAGGGAAGGCACACGCCTCCAGTGTTGATTCTGGCTCCCAGAAAGAATTCCGGCTTAATAGATAACGTTTCTATGTTGGTTGTGAATCCAAGATTGTGAAGGGTGTCCATGATTGTCCTGATGTGCCTCTTGCATTGCAAAAGGAGCTTGCTTTGATTAGCTAGCTGTCTAGATATGGATATATATGGATATGCTTCCTTCTTAGACAGTCTGCCACCGTGGCAAGGCATTTTGTGAAAACCCTGGGTGCTGACTTGATTCCAAAACGAAGCACTTTGAATTGGTAACAGTTTCTGTTAATGATCAACAGTAGGTACCTTTTGTGCTTGTAGTTCATAGAGATGTGTAGGCAGGCTTTGTTTAGGTTTATGGTTGCCATGAAGTTCCTTTCCCATAACCACGGAATGACTTATTGTAGAGTGGTCACTTTGAATTTTTGCATTTTTATAATCTTGTTTAGGAAGCAGAGGTCCAAAATCGGCCTTAGAGACTTGTGTAGTTTTGGGAGGAGTTAGTATGCTGACTAGTTTTCTTGGTTGATTTCTGCTGTGGGGTCTCTCTCTATTGCCCTTTTTTCTAAGAGATCCTGTACCTCAAGTTACAGGAAACATCTCTTCTTCTGAGTGTGATCTTTTTTGGTCTGACCCCGGGGTGGTGTCTTTATAAGTTCTATACACAATCCAAGTTGGATTTGTTGAGGATCCATTTGTCTGACGTGATCCTCCTCCACTCCTGGACGAAGGACTCTATTCTGCCATTCTGCTGGTATTAAGTGGTGTGGCAGCTGGCAAGTGGAGTCACATTGTTGAGCAGCTGGCTCCTCTGGAGGGCTGCCCTCTTCCTCTCGCTATGCCCCAAAAGGGCTGGCACTGGGTTGCCACTGTTTTGATGGCTGTTGCTGCCCTGAATGGTGATGGGGTGTCTGTGGTGGCGTGCTCTGGAGGATTCCCCTTCCAGTTGATCTCCCATGGAGAATGTCCCTTTCTGATGGTAGCCTCAAAACTGCAGCACTTCTATGGCTTTGTCCATGTCAGTCTTTTTTAAGTTATTGTAGCGTGTGATCCACCGCAGCGCAGAAAAAGTGTTGTCTGGTAGAGAGGGTATTGATAATGCTTGCCTGCGCCTCGCTCTTGAATCCTGACACCAGTAGCCCGGTGTGCCTCCTCAGGGTTGTGCCTGTGACCATTTGGCTTCTGGCTGTGTATGCGGCATCAATGGCAGACTTCAGGCACATGTTGGTGATGGCCTTCTCTTCTTCCTCTAGTGCTCTCAGAGGTGATCCACAAACTGTCCCATATCTTTCCATTGTTGGAGGGCGTATCAGTTTAGGAGGTTGTTGGAGTTTGTGATCCTCCACTGTGTTGCTACACCTCTCTCCATTCTACACCCCACCCTTTCTAATCTCTTGCTCTTTTTCTCTGGGGGGTGGGCCCATGGAGATGGGAATGTTGGCTCTCTTCCTTGCTGTGGCCATGATTAAGAAATCTGCCATGGCATGTTCCCGGGTGTATAGTGGATCTTTAGAGGACTGCTTATATTTATTTTTTACCTTCGTGGTTACAGCCTTCCAGGCTGCTGACTCTCTGAAAGCCTCTCTTCCCTGATCCAAAATGCTGGGAAGCACAAAGTGGTACTGGTTTCTGCTCTGCAAGGGTATGAGAGATTCAAGTTCAAGAGGAAAGCATGTCTGTGCCTTTTCTTCCTCAA
This sequence comes from Pleurodeles waltl, assembly GCF_031143425.1. Taxonomy (NCBI): domain Eukaryota; kingdom Metazoa; phylum Chordata; class Amphibia; order Caudata; family Salamandridae; genus Pleurodeles; species Pleurodeles waltl. The sequence continues at coordinate 20,992,963 of NC_090439.1, forward strand.
GTTGGACTTCATACCTGTCTAGCACCTTGTTAACCACTGAGTTATACATGTTGATGTCATCTGGAGGAGATGGCCTCAAGGAGTAGGAGTCGACTCCTTCCTACAGTGAAACAGTTTTGCTACTGGCTGTGTATGCTTTCAACATTTGCGAATAATCTTTGCTCTCCATCGATCACCTTGCCCCCGAAGAACATGTTCTGTTCTTCTTCTTGCTTCTCAGGTTTGGCCAGTGGGTCTAATTTGGAATCCTTCATCTCCTCCCAGCTAAATTTTCCCAAGGCCTTCTAAGGGATTTCGAAATCCTCTAAGGTCAAAGTCTCTTTTCCTGTAGTAGAATTGCTGTCATCTCGGATTCGAGACATCGTTTCTTGCTTTCAATCTTGAGTGGCTTCTTGTCAGCACTGATTGCAGTCAGAGTCCTTTTCTTCCGAACCGGGGCTTCGATGTCTATCAGTTCCTTTCCCATTTCTCGCTTGCCTTTCGATGCCAAGCACTTCACCTGGTTGGGGGTGGAAGAGGTGCAGGTTGAGGGAGTTTCTACCACTACTATCCCTGTGTCTTGTCCCATGGGGCTGTGTTTCAAATTCCCTTCGATCAATGATTCTTTTGGCACTGGGGTAGTCTTGTGGGACTTAAGAGTCTGATGATTTTTTGTCAGCTAGTTTTCACCCCCAACCCTCGAGTACCTGGGGTCTTTTTTTGGGGATCTCCCTCCTTTAGCCTCTTTAACAGGCATGTGACTCCAGGTCAACAATCTTTCTTTCTTTAACAGACCCTCCTTCTTGTGCTCCTTCTGTGCCCACATTGCCCTCTTCCTAGCTCGAAAGCTCAAGCTCTTGTAAAGATGGGATCTCCTTTTTCTGTGTTTGCATGGTGGGGTACTGTGCTTGTCTCTAGTCCTCAGTGTCTTTGGGAGGAACACAGTGCATGCCTTGCAGCCTTCAGCACTACTGTCCCAGGGTAAGAAGAGGTAGCAGACCTGGCGACTGTCCATTTGGGAAATCTGTGGTGGCATTTGGGACAGAACCTAAAGGCAGTGTACTCTACTTCCTTCTATGGATTTTGTCTCCGGTCCATGCATTCTCTGACCGCATGGTCACCCTCCCATGTGGTGCCCTTACTTTTAAGTGATAGCCAGTGATTTTCTTGTGCTTTTCTTTTTTTTCTCCACAAATGTCCTTTGTGGTGGATATTTTCCCTCTTCCTCTTCAATGGTTTGTCAACTCACAATCGTCTTGTTTCTTGGGTGTACGTGGAGCTCTAGCTGATGCTTCCAGATTCAAAAACAGAAAAAAAAAATCTGAAGGCAGCCGTGCACAAGGGCTTCCAGGGCGCACATCTGATGTCAGAGGAGGACAGACATAGCACCAAAAGGCCACAGAAGATGCCCTGCAAAAACAAAAGTGAGAAAAGAGGACTATAAAGAAGATTCCAGATCCAACCATGGCATGGTGGAATAATGCACAGCATAAAAATCATTTTCATGCTGCATTCTTTGTTCATGACACCTGGCGGTCAGTACAACTGACACAAACTTCAAACATTTGGTTCTGGAAACTGAAAAACTTTTCTGCAAGAGCCCATATATTAAAGGTCAAAGGGTGGAAGAAGAAAGGTTGGAGCTATGAGGAGTGACATAATGAGGAACAGTGTCTGGCTGGCATAGTATACATTTATTTTTAAAAGCTATGCCCCAAGAGAAATTGGCACAAAGGACAAATGCAATAGTAAATTTGGTCTGGTTTACTTAACTAGTCACAAACAGTGCACTTCAAAAGATCATACTGAGTTAGGCACTTGATGCACACACCTTTGTGTCCCTATCAAGTTCCAAAGCATAATAACAATACAATAATTAACTATGGTGGTAGATACACTTGTTGGAGAGATGACTGAGCAGTGCAGTTACAGGTTGACTCATCGTAAAATAACTTAACTTTTAAAGTGCTTGCTGCAAAAGCAGAGAGCAATATGCAAGTCACAGATTTCTATTTGATGTAGCCAGCTCAATGGGTTAGGGATTTTGTTTCAGAGATCCCTGTGTTGCCTAACAATCACAATTTATAATCCTTGTATTTATAGCTCAGCAATGTGTGCAGGAGCTACATGAAAACTGTAAGGCATAAGTTTCAAACCTTACTGTTTTTTTTCTCAATCCTTTCTACTCTAGGTTGCTAAAAGGGTTCCTTTGGGTAACAATAAATACTTAATTACAAATGCCAATGAAATAGGTAATAAAGTAAGTTAGTCATGTAGACTGACAGATCTAACATTCTTACAGTGCATGCATACCTCTCATATACCAAATTTGAAAAGTAAAAAACCTCAAAACATTTTTTTACGCTAATGTGGTGCTAAAGTGGCTTTTTACATGCAACATATTTACAAATTGGCACAATGCATGCATTGCTCCACTTTGTAAACCCTTGAGCCACTTTATGCCTGAGCCAGGCATAATGTGTGCAAGGGGGATTTTCCCCTGTTAGGGAGGGCAAAAAAATGGTGCAAGGAAAACTAAGAGAGCTCAGACCAGGCCTTAAGCGGGGGCATGCCATTGAATACAATGGGCCCATATGTACTCTGCAGGAGTAGCCCCAAACCTTTGACACTACTCCTGCAGAGTAGATTAATAGCATCAGGAATTCTGACGCTATTGCCCCCTACCCTGTGCCACGGTGCACCATATTTTAATAGAGCGCACACATGGTGGCGGTAGGGGGGTGCTATGGGGCTTAAGAAAAGTGGCACTGCACTGGGTGCAGCATCACTTTTCTTAAATCAGCCTCTCAGTTTCTTAGTTGTCCTATATAGCACGGACATCAAGGTGTAAGATTTCAGTTAACTCACAAGCAGGACGACACAACCAAAAAGTGTGCTGATGGCCGGTTAAGTACAGCATTTGTGTTAGGCTCAGCTGGAACTGAAATAAGATTCCTCCGCCACCATCTCCAGGCTGCTGCTCTGAACAAAGAAAGCACCCACCGTGCAAGTGTAGCCGAATGCAGCTGTAGCCGAATGTCTTCTGGTGTCAGCAAACTGCACTTGGATACAGCATTTTATTTGTGCTGGGCTAGATTTGGTTGAGTGATAGATGTTAGATCCGGAATCTACATTAATACCTTTTTTCAGTACTGAAACAAGAAAAATATTCACTGAAGCACTGATATTGCTACCATGGTGCAGTGTGGCCAGTGAGAGCCGAGGGATGTGTGGCATGCATCCAATGTAAGGGGGGTGTTTGGCTGCTGGCACGGCCCTACAAAAGAGTATGGAAGGAGGGCCTTATCTGCTATCTTCGGCTTTCTTTTGCAGTAGGATGTGGGGGTATCAAATACATCTGCAAGAGAGGGGTGTCTGATCCTGTCACTCTGTGCTCTGGTGTCACGGTTGTAGTACATTGTTACAAACTACTGAGGAGTAAGGGGCAGCACTAAAAAAAAACAGTATCCTACTGAAGAAAATAGTACGTCAAACGAAGAGTTGCAGTTGCAGAATGGGGTCTAAAGTCTCCTCTGGGAAACCCACGATATGAAGAGTATGCTCTATAGACACTGGTCATTTGTTGGGATTACAGAAACTGGAAGAAGGATAGAGAGCTGTATGGTCACTGCATATGCTGGCGGTGTGGGATACAGGAGGTGGAAACTGAACTGGGGAAATGCAGAAATGGGGGTGCAGTAAAGCTATGCTGCTCTTGGAAACCAGTGTTCTTCGGTTATGACTTTACTGTTCTTTCTGGTCAAAGCATTTGAAATAGCACTTTCGTGGAATGAGCCAATTCATTCAACACATGTCCAGAGCACTGGCGTGAAGTAGGCGCCTCCCAGGGAATGTGGGCTGAAGAAATCCGGAGATGCGGACCAGATGTTTACACCTGAAGTAAGAGTGATCCTCAGAGTGAAGGTCTGGTGTCTTAAACTGTAAATGGCAACCTCTCCCAAGGTAAGGGATTAAATCCTCGGCCTGGGATATAAACCCACCCCAACGTGGATAGTTACATACACAGCTACCTTCAGGATGCATGCTCATGTTTTCTTTTCTTCAAACATTAAACAGTTTCTCCTAAATTCCGAGTTCCGCTAAAGCCACTGACAGATAAAGCCAGCTAACTCGGACATGCAAGATTCATGCAATGCATACTAGCATCACTAGCACCATCTTTAGGTCTATCATGCTGAGTTCTTGTTAGACTCGCTGTTTTCCTAATACTACGTGGATATCATGAAGGCATCACTGATTTTGCAACGTGTAGTTTGTTGGTTAAATGTTCTGCTCTCTATTTTGCCCAGTAGTTCTGCCTCACAGCAAGGGTTTTTTGATATTTTGGGGAAAAAAAACTGTTCTTTAAAAACTCTACCTTGCTTTATGCTTGTTGCACACGATCCTGCACATTCAGGAAGCAGATTCCTTAGCCAAAAGCCATCGGAAAACACCTGTGACATATTTTTCTATAAAATGTACACGTGTGTTTTACATATTTTTCAACATCAGTTCAACATTTTGTGGGTTGATTGCTTGCGTCGAGAAAGTCAGTTACGTCGATAAATCTTGGCATTCTTCGTCATTTAACATCTTTTAAATAAAAAAATGTCAAACCTGTATCAAGTGCACATATTTTTTGGCTCATTAGAGAAGCCGGATATACACGAATACATCACATTGGTACATGTATTATGCAACACAGTGCATATACACACACACACATGCATATGATCACGACTCTGGAAGGTTCAAAGATAAGGAATGATAATCGGAAAATATATAATTTACTGAACTGAGATACCTGAGCACTATTTCAGTGAAACAAATATTTTAATTAAAACATTTTTCAATCGTGAATTCAGTAGCTGTATTTGTAATCCATCCCGCTATAGATTTTTTTTAAATGACATATCACTCCTTATTAATTTAAACAAACCAGAGACGGCTCCAAATACTCTTTAAAAAATTGTAAAATGTCAAGAAAGCAACGACGAAATGAGTAGTAACGTATTTAATGAATTCTGAAATAACTAGAAGAGAAACTACATTAAAGGCAAAAATGATACGTGAATAAATAAGTGAGGATTAAGGCGGGGTAGGAGTCCAAAATAATTATACATTTTTTTCATTACAGGTGAACAGAGGGAAGACATACAACATTTACATTTATAATGGGTGAGAAAAGACAGAAAGCAACCAGGCAACGTGCATAAGTGTTTAAGAAAGTGATGTAAACAGCACCAGGGAAAAAACGTTGTATTTGCATAGCAACAAGGACAGTGTTGTTATATTTCGGAGCACAGACGTCTAATATGCAACACACTTGATTGGTGGGATAAAAGAATGGAATTTTTACTTATAAGATAACAGCGTATTTTCATTGCAACAACAGGCCTGTGTCCTCCAGGACCAACCTAGGGCTGCTCCATTTAAGGAAAGATTTGAAGATTCGTCACTTTAAAGAACACCACATCACAATGCATTAAAAGTAAGTACAACTAAGCTTCCTCTACTGTTACTGAGTTTAAGCTTATCATTGATCATGTACAGCGCTCCACTGCCTTTTAGCTAGGTGTGCTTAAGAAGTACCATATACATACACACTACTTACATACTACAAGCCTTGCAATTAAAAAAATGCAAAAAGGGTGGTAACAAAATTCTAACTAAGATGACATCTAGTTGCACAGTGAAAATGTTGTTGGAGCGGATTTTGAAGACAACAAGTTACATACATGTGTAGAGCCACTTCAAAATGTGTCAGCACCGACATGATTTAACATGAAATAAATGTGCTACACAATAGTAAATGAGGAGAAAATGAGAGTTTTATGTAGAGAAGGAAGTCCGTTTTTGAGGTTTAGTTGAAAGGTGGGTGACAGCCAAAATGGTAGCCCCCCTTTACTTTTACTATGTTCTTAACAAGAAAAATATCGGCATGTGATTTCTTTAAGGTACTGGCCATTGATGTATTTAGTGACAGACCAATAAAGGGGCATATTTACAAGCCCCTTGAGGCACACTGCGCCTCCGGAATGTCTTTACACTGCAGTGGCACAGTGTGCCATCCCATATTTACAAGGCCAGATAAAGCCACCATGAGCAGCTTTTCATGGCCTTGTAAATATGGGCCCTTTTCACGCATAAAACTGTGTGAAAGTGGCATTCCATGGCTCTTGTTGTGCGTGTTCCCATGCAACACCCATGGTACGCTAAGAAATCTGACACATTCCCAGATTTACATGTCTGGGAATGTGTCAGATTTGTGGCGTAGAAGGGACACAAGGGGGAGAAATACATTTATTTTGCCCCATTTTTCCTCTTATTATGTGTGCTGCATTCTGCAGCCGCTTAGAAAGAGGAAAACACATCTCTTGATTGTTTTTGTGCAGGAAGGTGACCCTCCCTGCACAATAACAATCATCCCCACAATGCAGGCATTGTTGCACCATGGTGCAAGGGTGCCTGCATTGGTGCTAGGCAGCAATTTGTGCACCAGTACAGGGGAGAGAGGACAGAAATGTCCTGTATCTTGCAGATACAGCGCATTTCAGCCCTTTTCCGGTGGTGCAGGGCGGCACAGCAAGGCACGTTATTCACCTGCTTTAATTTATATAAAAGTGTGGGTGTGATCATACAATACAATGTAAATATGACAAATAATACATTTAAGACTTTGCTACTGTCTTGCAGTCCTCTCCTCTGGCTGCAATATGACTTTTCTTTTTACTATTTCTTTTACTTCGTCAGTCCTGATGGAAGGCACGTCTATATATGCCATGATTTGTAGAAAAAATTTCTGTGACTCCCGCCTCCCTAAAGTACAACGCAAGGACAAATTTTTCTACAACCACTTCTGGCTGGAATATGCTCCTCTTCACTAATATATTCACTAATATATTTTCACCTATAGGCATTTTATTTCATGTTTGCATCAGAGCTCTCATCTCAACCTTACACCTAAAATTATGCAGATATAAACCTTAGTGTCTTTGTGTTTTCTAATGAAGAAGGCAACATCTTGGTGGGTCGCATCAGATCTGTCTTACGCAGGTCTCAGAACAGTGTACAACAGTCTCACTGAGTCCTCGCCAGTGGTTTTTAAGCGAGTAAGACACTTGATAAGCTGCTGGTTAAACATATCTCAATTGACCTCATTTTGACCATGTTTCCCCACAATAATGAATGTTGTTATTTTTGTACTCCGGCCAATCAGATCCAGGCACATCAAGGGGTTCAATTATAAAAAATAACACAAGTCTGTGTGTTAATTAATTCAGGATCTTCCCATTCTTCACACGAGTCCATTACCTTTACAACTTTACAATTCCACTCTTCTGTTTTCTGGCACTGCTAACACATAGAAATGTGTGCTATTTCTTTCTTCCATTTTGAATTCTTACATCTTTTCTTGTATCCGTTTGCATTTGGAACATTCCTTGTGTGCGATTCTTAACATTTTTCACTCATTGCGCTCCTGCCCTACCCTGGAGTTTAGTTTGATTGACAGTTGAAGTGCTAGTTATACCTCATTTTAGTGACTGCCAAAAAATTATTCTACTCAGTCCCGTTTCTAGCGACTCATGTTGTATAAACAATCTTGCCATAGTCCTGGACTGTCTCGCCTACTGCTGGACACAGGTTGGTGATCACGAGATCTCAGTGTGCAATCTGACTGCTATCTGTCACAGTGTTACCATTTATGCAAACAAAAATTTACAATAGCCCTGCCGTGCAAGGCTTTTGTTACAGCTGTCTCTGGAGTTCGCTAATTAAGGAGCCCAGTCTATCTTACTGAAGTTGTTGTTGGAATATTCTAGTCAACTGGAGGTAGATGTTCTCCACCCAAAAGCATGCAGTGAACCACTTTTGCTAGCTAGCATTATGAATGCATGTATCTTGTCTATGTATGTATCTTGTCTCCCACCTTGAAAAAGTTCCAAATGTCTAAGGGCTTATTGGAAACGTGAACAGTTCTGAAAACTTGTTCGGGGGAGCATCTTTGGAAGTTATTTTGTGCTCTAAGATTCAGCGACGTTCTCTAGGAACAGGCCAAAATAAACCATTTTCAAATCTGAAAATCTATAATGTCTTTAGTGCAAGTGATCATCAGCAACAGAAAGCTTTTGCAACCACACATATTAAATATACAGGGGTACATACTTTCTCAACAAAATAGTTTCCGAATCTAAAAAAAATGCTAATATACAAGTGTCAGAATTGTTGACGAACCCTTTTCCAACATCCTCCCCTCAAAACACGATACTGCCACAGTTTTGGATGTATCTCTGCTGGCGGGTATTGAAACCTTTCAGCCTATCATCCACAACAGTCTGCATTACTTGAATAAGCTTGATTCATCAACAGGAAGTGATGTCAGAGAAGGAGATCTCCCCACACCCTTGTTCCCAGCTCCACTGAGGTCCTGTCAACAAATCAAGAGGATATATGGCAGACAGAAGATGTGCTCTTTAGATAATCAAAGCCTTTATTGTGTAAATTACATTAGACGGGAACACTGTAAAAAGTAGCCTGTTGAGGAGTGAGAAAACAGTAGATTGGCAGAGGTAGTAGAAATGTCTGTAACAGTCAACAGATGGTTAACAGGAGTGTGGCATGCTAAAAAATCTAGGTTTAAAAGCTGATCAAAACACATTGACTAAATAAATAATGAACAAAAATCACATTAAATACTAACGTCTAATTGATTTCACTAAATTAACAAACCAAAACAATACTGATGATGCAGAGGTTGGGGCGGAAAGAGCTAAAGCTTCACTTTTTAAAGAGCATGTGGTCTTTGAAGGGTATTGGCACCCTCAAGTTGTGTTTCGTATTCCACGAAGGGAACATCACTATTCTGCACTGTGCCCCACATCTCATTATCGGCATTGGTTTGCCACCACTCTGGATTCTCAAGAAGCTAAATTATGATTGGAAACTTACCATATAAGTACCCTGGTTCTAGGGGACACCCTAATACTTTCCTTCTTTTGTTAGGTGACCAGCTGCAACAAAGCCTGCGAAATAAGACCTTCCTTGTTAAACCAAAACTCTAACAAGGTTAGAGACACTTTGGGTTCATGGTGACGCTTAGTGTCGTGGCAACTTCACCTGGTTAATTCCAAGAAGACACCAGCTGGAAATGCAGATAATAAGTCTAACCTGAACCTCAAAATGGCAACATTGTCACTAATAAATGTGTTTGCACAGGAAGTGTACCACGGAATGTGCTATTATAGGCTATCAATCTGGTGGCAAAGCCACAATGAGAGGTGTTTAATCTCAATAATGACAGACTCTGCGCAGATTTTTTTCAGATTTCATGAGGTCTGCAGAAAACAGTGAATGTGCGCCCTTCGAGGAGATAACATTGTGAAAAGTAAATTCAAGTTAAAATGTCATACTGGGAAAAAATTAGGACTCTGAATCTTTTCAACGGTCGAACTCACAATTCATTTTTGAGAAATTACCAGCAGTATCCAGAACCAAACAATACATACAAATATATACTTATTTATAAATATATGTAGTTTGGGCAATTCGTTTTGCAGTTAAAAGAAACAGAACTTTTTGACAGAAGTCGATATACTACAATAAAAACAATCAAAAAATCTACTCATGATAACAATAAGTAAACTGTTGCGTTCATCGGTATTAAAGGTTAGCATCTTTTCTGTACATGTAAAATTATTGCTTTTTTGAAAAATATATTTAGCATGCTAGTTTTAAACCATTTCCTGCCTTTACAAAATGTTATATTTAAAAAAAATCTAGTAAAGCTTTTGCAAAAAATTTCACAGAACCTTTTTTTTTTCTTTTCCAAGGCAGCAGTAACATTTTCTGATAATGCATAAAATCATATGTGCAAAATATGAAAACTCTCAAAAATATTACTATCACACATAGTGTCACAGCAATAGGGAAAGGAAATATTTATACCTGGTGAAATGCCAGTTTTCATGGTAAGTATGCTGTGGCATGCCACAAGCCTCTCATCTCCCTGCCATGAAAACCCGCACTCAGAAGACTTACTGTAGAAGAGGTATATAAGCTTGCCCCAGAACCCAACACCAACAGTGACTATCATCAAGCATAAGGCATGGCAGCGCCTCAGAGAAAATGAACCTGCTGCTACAGAAGAAGCTTAACTAGGCCTTCGCCTAGAAGGCCACGCGCCTCGTCAAACAGTGAAGCAGCCCAGTCAGCAGCACCTCAACTTACCAGGCCCAGAACCGCAGCAACATGCGCGTGGACTCATCACAGTAGCTTCTGCGTTTGACATTTGTTTTGCATAAATCCATTTTGTGAGCAGGTTTTAGAAAGTAGCCCTATAGCGACAGTGTCCTGAGTAAAACAAAGAAGCCTATCCGCCCCCATGGGCTTTTACCATTTTTTACTTAGTGTTCAGCTAATGCAATCTTTATCTCCACAGAACAATGTTGGGTTATCTGTACAAGTTTTTTTTTTATTTCCAAATTCTCACACCAGCAATGGTGCGTCAGCATGGTAGGCCCAGCCACGGAGCAGTGGAAATGTCTGGTGGTCCCATGCGGTAAAGGAATGAAACATTGCAGGGTATTGAGCTTCTCAGCCCTCTCAACATTGAGCGAGCATTGGACTTCAGAGCACCCAGAGTCAACATCTGCTGTTCCTGGTGACAAGGAGCAATGGTTCTAGGTATACTACTACCTACTCGATCCCGCTTTCCAATATCCACACAGAATGAATCAGCATCTAAAAATACTGGGGAGACCTGTTCTGCATTCTTCTTTTTAGAGCACTTTGTCATACTGTGTTGGAAACATACCTGGATGTCTTGAATTAAGAGTGCTTGTCAAGTTCACCAATTATGAGAGAGGGATATATATATATATATATATATACACACACACACACACACATTCACTCAAGCACGGTGGCTCCAGGGAAGAGATGGCTCGTGGAACTGTTTTCTAACTTGTCTATTATTGAGTTGCTGGTCTCCAGGTGCTCAGTCTGTCGGAACTGCTTGTCAGGGTACTCGCTGTTTTCAAAGGACAGCCGGTGGACGCACTGCACGTGAGTCTTTAGATTCCCTTTCTGAGAGGCACTGTATGGGCAATATCTGCACTGGAATGGTCTCTCCCCTGAAACACAAATGGAAGACAGGAAAGCTTAAGACAAACATTGAATTTATTTCACCAGATTTATATGTAGCTCATTTCTAATCCTATGCGTCACGTGGCTTTCGGACTGTCTCGGCCTTCAGCAAAGCAGGCCTTACTTCCATTTACTCCCTTTAATTATTGGCACTTTATGCATTAGTTAGGAATTTAAATACATCAAATGTACATTTTGAAAGAAACCACCCAGAGAAAGGCATGAAAAGGTCCCTTAAGTGACATGACAATTATTGGCAAAAGAGCAACATTGAAAGGCAGAGACCAAGAGGGTGAGAGAGGGAGAGGGGGAGAGATGTTTAAAAAATATGTGCACTGCATGACAAAAATGTAAATAAACACGAGCCTGAAGCTTAATGACTATGTCCTAAAATGACACTGCGAGCATGAGTTGCTTAACAGCAATCAAATCCGTAATGTAGATAACTGGGACAGCATGAAAAATAAAATGTTAAATGCATTAACCTTAAACCGAGGTCCCGATGAACTGAAACTGGTCATTTTACATTAACACGTGCCCCTTGAGTGCAAAAACCGTAGACAAATCCACCCCTCCCCCGCAGGGCCAAACGTGCAGGTGAAATGGGGGCTGGTCGCGGGGGCTTTCAAAATAGCAGCAAAATAATAAAATAACGACCTGTCTGTACATTCACGGACTAACACGTTAATTCTTTGTGAATCTGGGAAGGGTGGTGCTGTAAGCTGATTTTTCTGGAGTTGGTTAACTTACTCCGACATCTCCGCGTCTTTAAGGAGTGACGCGCATGTGGTGAATTACTCTATGACCTACATATTACTTCATAAGATTATTCTGAAGATGCCCATCCTGCGTGCAGGCGGACGTTTCACAGGCGAAAAATGAGTCCGGCATCAGGAAAAATACACATCGCCTCGACAAATGTAAGTGATCCGGCCAAATAACTATAGCAACAAGCGTTTTCACTATCGTGGGCATTCTCCACGAAGTTATTTTCTTGGCTCTAGTGCCCTCTATCGGCATACTTTCAATACAGACCTTATGTAAACAAGTAATACCCATGTATGTGTGTCCACATCCGCGACGGTCCATCTCATCATGATACTTGGAAAGAACAACACTTTTGCTTTCACCTTTTAAAGGCTGACATGAGGATCATTGGACACTGAGGCATGTAGAATTCGCACCAAGGAAAGAGCTACAGAAAGCCAAATCTTCCATCACACTAGCATGCAATACTGAAATGGGAGTAGGCCGGTATAATAATCCTAGGCAAAAAAGTTTTAGTATGCATTCTGGGAAAAACACAAGTGGTCTTCGACCAGTTAGTCAGAGCTGTGGACACCTACAATGTGGTTTCAAGAACTCCACTGTGCAGGCTTTGTTCTTAACAAAACAGGCATTAAACACCATCACCGTTTTGCCTGCGACTTAACACTAAGCTAGATAAACAACCATGCAAGGGAGAATAGTAGAAACCAACAAGTTACTTAAACTCACTAATGCTCTTTCTTGGTGGATGCTCTAACTGCAGATTCTTCACCGTTAGAATAGTCTCAGGTGTCAGACTGGACCTGGAGATTTTCAAGCAGTAGATTCTACATCATGCTTGGTTGCTCAGTGACCACCCTGCACCACCCTGGAAGTGATTGAGTGGAGACGCTTATATGCGCCATCCTTGTCAGCTGACATCACTATTTGTACCGTCCTCCTGCAGCACCCTGATATGTGGATCTACTTAAACAACCAGCAGATGATAGTGTGCTGAAAAGTACATTGGGGCAATTTTTTTAAATTGGCAGATGTCTACTCCACGAACAGGGAAGACGGAGGGCACTGATGAAATCTATGGTTAGACAAAGTATTCACTTTCAGTAGAAATAGCATTACGTAAATTAGGTAACTTGTTCTTCTGGCGGATACTTCTAACTGTAGATTCCTCCCTTTTTGAAAAGATACCGAAGCACTACATCCCAAAAAGTTGAGGATTTGAGGAGTGGAGTCCGATCAAAAAATCTTGCAAAACTAAGCAGACAAAATGACCCTGCCTGCAGGCCTGGCTGTCAAGACAACAGTGCTTGGAGAATGTGTGCACGGATGTCAATGCTGTAGCTCTACAGAAGTCCAAAAGAGGATCACCCTAGCTAATGCAGTCATAGCTGCCTCAGCTCTGATATAGTGAGCCCTTAGGGCTTTGGGGCTCCTTCTTGGAAAGAACAAAATATATTTCTGTATATAGGATGATCCACCTCAATAGAGCCCTCTTCATTGCAGCATTTCCCTTTTTGGCACCAGCAAAACCACACTAAGAGCTGATCATTGACACAACACTCCTTTGTGTGTTCACCATAGAAGTTTAAGGATTGTTTGGAGACCAAAAGCTGAAGTCGTTCCTCTGCTTTAGAGGGATGTGGAGGAAGGGACAATGGTGGTAGAGTGATGGATTGTCCTACAAGGAAGGGTGATACAATTTTAGGCTGAAAGGCAGCCCTTATACTCAGCACCAACTTATTGGCGTAGAAAGTGTTGCGTAGAGGTTGCCCTAACAGTACCTGCAGTTCACTCAAGTGCCACCTAGAAGTGACTGCTACGAGACAGTCTACCTTTATGGTTAAAAGCTACAATGAACAGATGTGGATAGTGTCGGATGGAATGCACATGAGAAACATTCAAAGTTAAGGTCCCAGCCTAGCATGACAAAAGGTTTCAGGGGAAATATGATTTGAAGAGGCAAGGCTGGCCTGGCAAATACAAAAAGGCTGAAGTGTAATGTTTAAATGTGCAAACTACAAGGCCTTCCTTGGTTAACAATAAAACCAACAAAACATCAGAACGTTTGCCCTGAAGAGGATCACTAGGCAACACATTTCTTCAAGCATCCCAAATATATGGATGTGATCAATGGCATTATGGATTACATCCACTACACCATCCAGTAAATCAAAAGTGCGCAGTTGTTGGTGCTCAATCTCCTTGCAAGGAGGTACAAGTTGCGAAGCCCCTGGTGTAGGACCCTCCCCGTTGTAAATACAAACTGGTTTTGTCTCTAGAAGGGCAAAGCAGAGCCACTTGAGAACCACTCCAGTAGGGCATGATGACAGCTGTTTTTGCAGAAAGAACAGCCTTGACTACCGCCCCTCTGTGGAAGGCCTGAGCCAGTCGCTATACTGGCTGAGAGGATGGTTGCAAGGCCTAGTTTTTGAGTCTCCTGTTGGTGAAATAGATGGGCTGCAGAGAGCTACCTTAGAGGGGTGGTGGTGGTGCAGCTGTCATTGGAATGTTCTAGCCCTAAGAAAACCTTCTAACCAAATAGTCCATCAAAGGGCATATCCATCAAGGATGCCTGGCCATCAAATAAGAATTCACTGGTGCACATTAAAATATGTCATCTACGTACAAAGCATGTGCACATGGCATGACCTCACAGTCCATAGTATCAATGCTAGCACACAAATCTGGATCCTGCCTGTCCTGAATAGCTTGAGCAATTGTCACTATAAAGTCCTCTGAGGTGGTCAGGAAGATTTAGATGGCTTAGTGTCAGTCTCCCACCTCACCATCTCCCACCACACTCTCATCAAGGGAATGCACTAGATAGGAATCAAAGAAGACGCACTCAGATGAATGGCATCATTCCTCACGGGTTAAACGTAAAGAATCTGTCTACCCCCAACACCTCGCAACCTAAGAGCACCATTGGCGGCGTCCCAGAAGATTGATCCCTCAACCCCATCCTCTTCAACATATACATGATACTGCTAGCCAACAGGCTCAGAACCCACACCATTAGCATCATATACTATACCCACAACATCCAGCTCATCCTCTTGCGGTCAGCAGACCCCACCATAACAAAATACAGCTTCCACAACTGCATGAAGATTGTTGCTGCATGGATGAAGGAAAACTATCTGAAGCACAATACGGACATGACTGAAGTACTGAACTTTGGCAACCATACCTCCCTCTGGAGCAACACCTGGTGGCCAGTGGAACTCAAACCCATCCATACTCCAAAGACCACACCTGCAACCTCGGCATCATCCTGGACAGCAAACTCACCATGAAACTATAAATCAACAGACTCCATGGCATGCTTCCACACTCTATCTATGCTCCAAAGAATCTTCTAGTGGCTGCCCATAAGCATCAGGAAAACTGTCTTGAAAGCCCTTATCACCAGCCTCAGGACTAAGGAAATGCACTGTACACATGGGCCACCAGTGAACTCATGAGAAGGCTCTAGGTGACACAGAACTCAGCAGGCAGACTGGTGCTCAACCTTCCCAAAATGATCCACATCATCCAGCACCTGAGAGGTCTCCACTGGCTTTCCAGTCAGAAAAGATGCCAATTCAAACTACTGACACACACACCTACAAGACCCTCCATGACAAAGGACCAGCATACTTAAACGCCTGAACTTCCAACAAACATCCAGAAACCTTTGCTCCACCTCTCTCGCCCTGGCAGACTCCGTGCAAGCTACAGTGGAGGGCGCTCTTTATCCCACCTCACCACCAAGGCCTGGAACACCTTTCCCTTCACCTCCGAACATCTCCCTAGCTGGCATACTTCTGTAAGAAACTCACAACCTGGGTCTTCGACTAACCAGCATCACAGCCCTGGATAACCTCAAGGGTGATAAGCCACACTTTACAATTACCAACTGATTGATTGTGAGTATATTAACCGATGAGGCAGACTGAGTTCCTGGAGTGCAAGGCTAAGCTGACTCGAGGAAACATAATTTTTCTGAAAACGCCAATGGGCTTAGACGACCCTCTGGAGTGCTGGAAGGAAAGGCATTTGGATTCACCTTACTGGTTGACACATGTATCAGTAGGCTTTCTGGTAGCCGGTGTTCACAGAGAAATGCTGGATTGCTAGGGGCCAGTCTACTAGTCCATTACCTTGCCACAGATCAACTAAATGGAGAGGCTGAACTTGGTTATATTAAATTACACATAAGAGTGCCAGGGAATGCCTTACTGAAGGGCAATAAGGGCTCTGTGGAGGCGGGCCTAGATTGGAAAGATTTAATGAGAAAATCAAACTTTATTTCAACAGTTTCCAGCTGTGGAACGATGACTGCCATGGTCCTGCACACAACAACTAGAAAATATGTAATTTCTTCCATTGGTGGATGAGGTGGTGTGGCCAGCTCTGTCTCTGGGGAGCTATCCATTCCACGTACACTATGGAGATCCAAATAAAGTCCTTCATGAGTAGCCTTGGGCAAAGTCTGAATCCTAGACGAGAAGAACATTCAGTCTCTAATAGTAATGGTTTTGTGGAGACTGAGAATCACAATAATTGCTACTGGCTGAGCTTTTGTAGCTTGATAATGTGAAATAGGCCTGGCACAGGCGGATGTCCGTACATTCTCTGAGGCCAGTTCCAGCAGAAGCTGAGCCAGTGGCTGCCTGAGCACAGAGGGAACCGGCATGGACCATGGGCCCAGAGTGGATATTTGGACCGGTGTTAGTACATGGTCGGTAGTGGATTGTATGGAGAAATCCAGTGCTGGGAATTAATAACTGGAAGAATAGCAAATTGAGGTCCTTGCGGTTCTGTGGGGCTTCAAAGATACTCCAGAGAGAGCTGATAGGATGTTAAAAATCTGCAGCATGGCCGATTTGAGGACATCTATCTGCAGAGAGGTTGACAGAAACCTGGGGAATTTGAAGCATGCGAGTCCAATTGAGGGGCAGCTACATCAATGCTGGAGGCGACAGACCCATGCTAGTGCCATGAGTGTAGCTTCTCGCACGACTTTGTGTGGCAAAAGATGGCCGAATGCTGACTGGTCTTCTTGCACCTGTGGCACACTTTAGATTTTGAGTTACCTGATGAACTGAAGAGGGACCAAGATTTAGTGCACAATTGCCCTTGTGATCTGGAATGAGAATGGGTCTGTGAGATGGATTGGGAACTTTGCTTTGACCATAAACTTGTATTATGTTCAGCAATGTATAGCTTTATTTCCCTCTTCTGATTGCATTTGGGTGCATCAGGGTGCACTTCTCAAATGACTTTGAGCTGTGGCTAGAGTTCTGGCTCCAAAGACACAAGTCACGAGTGTCCATGACCAACATCTGCTTCCTGTACTCACAGCATGGCTAGAACCTAATAACTGGGATGGATGGGACAGAGGTGGGGAGTGGAGCCATTTCTTAACCAGCACACATATGGAGATCCTTTTTGCAGTTGTTGGAAAACTGAAAAGTTCGAGAGTGGAGCTCCAGATCCACATCGAAGGTGCGGAAGGAAAGGAAATGAGCCAACATGCAGTGGCGGCGCAAATACACTGTTCTGTGACATCACTTCCAGGGCAGTTTGAGGTCATCATGGAGCCACCTGGTGCCACTTACTCGGGAAAAAGAGTTGCTGCTTCAAACTGTCCAGATCCTGTCTGACGGCTTTGAATATTCTGAAGAGCAATCTGCGGTTAGAAGTATTCATCCGAAAGAGGCCTCATGGCTCAGATACTGCCCAGCTCATTTGACATTGTCTTACATTAGTTAGTTTTCATGATCAAACTTCAATGCCTCCTCGCATCATGCTTACAAAGTTCTGTTTTTGCAGGAACGAATGAAAGAAGCAAGACGACAACACTAACTGAGGTACTACTCAAATATTCATATGAGGGATGGTGAAAATAGGTTTAAGGGGTTTAAGTACAAAGAAAGAAAACAAAATAAAATACTGTAAAATCCTTCAGTATAATACATGTTATGACTAATGGGTCCAAGGATCTTTTGTCAAAGATGGACGATCTTCCTGGAACTGAGAAGAAGCCTTGGCAGTGGGTGCAAAAATGGTGGTAGAAAGGACTCGCACCCCCCTCTTCACCACTAGCAGACAAAAAAAAAAAAACTGACATGAGATACAGCAATGTGGCACGGTAGTGAACCCAAGAGGGATGGCACTGGCTCGGTTATTAAAGCATTTTTTCCCAAAGTGCATTGCAGTTCTGCTGCTAGATAGTAATTAATTCAAAACTTTGAATCTCTGACTAACACAGCATGGTTGCGTGGATAATGGTCAGTGATGACGGCCACCCCGGAATCAGTGCAGAACGATTCCCTTGATAGGAGCAAGGGAGGGTTAAGGGAATACGAGGCACTGAGGAGTATTCTGCTAATGTTCACAGGATAGGTTATACTTCACATGAATGACTGCTCTTCTCAGAGTTGAGAAAAACTATTTTTGCGCCTTTCCACAAATACTTTTCCTGATGGGTACAGGTAATCCTATATAAAGTGGTGGGCTGCCGTCAAAGTCAATTCCTTTCTTGAGCAAATGAGGGCAGACAAGAAAGCACAAAAGAACATTATTCGCAAATGGCTTGTAAAAACCTAAAAAGGCGTGGAAGCATAACCCCATTATCCACTACAGTGACCTACAGGAGGCCTCGATTCTCCGCATAATAATCTTCATATCTATGAATGAGACAAATTAGGTTGCCATTTGTTTGTTTGTTATCTAATATTTGAGTAACGGAATACTCTCTGTGTCATAACCATTTAAACATAACATTTGCAATGATGAGAACAGGCTATTAATCATATGCTTGGGAATAAGAAGCCAAGGATCCGGCCATTGCGCCTCAATTGTCAACAAAATGTCATCATTGGGGGAGGGTTGTAGTGGGTTACAATTTAAATTAAAGACAACAAAATGGTATTCAATAATCTCACAAACAGTTTACGAATGCTTGTGGAAATCTAGCACTTACTGTAAAAGGTTCTCAATAGCTAAGATAGATGGGGAACTGAATACTACGCTCCAAAAATGTGTGGAAATTACACACAAATGGCTTGCTCTGTAGTGAGTACTCAAGCACAGCCTTTTCCAATGGGCCTGAAACATCTGTTATCTGTACAAAGTCCTCATCTAGAACATGTCCTAAGTACCAATGGACCTAGCATTAATGGGCATATACTGAATCAGTGGACTAATGTCCATTCGGATACTGCTTTTGGTGACCTCACTTTCATATATGAACGCAGGTGCCATCTTTTAGCTCCTAAGATCATAGTTGCCCATTCATCTTCCTAGCTTTTACTTCTCTGCCGTCTTTTGTCTGTTCCAAACCCCAGTTTCCCAGGCCTAAAAACATGGGGGAAGAAAAAAAAACATGGTTCAAGTAGGAGGGATAAGAAAGTTTATTGTATTGTCTAGTAGCATTTGGATAGCTAGCTCTTCCTACCTTGTTGTGGGGGGCCGCGCCTGCACTAAGATTGTATGACGATATGTGAATCACAAATTAAATATGAACAGTGACTTTCTTGCACTAAAGCCGGAGTACTTTTAGTTGCTTAACACTGCCAGGATTAAGAAAAAAATTTGAGGAATCACAACTAAGTTGCAGCTTGAACGCAAGAAAGCAAAATGTCTGTTGTCAAACATAGGGCAATGGGAGTAAAATTATTAACGCAACTGCAACGCAGAGAACTTTCCATTAAGTCTTTATTTTGCCTCTTCAGAAGGAAAGTAAAATCAGAATATAGATGGGCCCAGCAATAATAATATCACGTGACTACCAACTCACTATGCAAAAAACACATAAAAATTGGAAAATAAGAAACAACCTGAACAAAAGGGTAATATGCCTCCAGACAAATGTGCACAGAATTACAGTCGTGCTATACAGTACTTTTTCCTTGTGGGAGAGAGGGCTGCTTTAATTTTGTTGGCTGTTATGCATGGGACAGGACCCAGGGGCACAAGAGAGCTTTACCACACTAGTGCTTGGGGTTACACAGAACTCCATGGAAAAACAAAGATTGAGGGGAAGGAACGTGTCAGGAGCTTTGTGGCCATGTAGAAGAATGCACGAGCCTGAGAATATTTAAAGATATCTTCAAGGGGACGGAAGGTGCACATGGACCTAGCTGACCTGTTCTCGAGGGAGAAGATGGAAAGGCAGCCTGGAGTCTTGTCCACGCAAGATGAGAACAGTGATTGGTTCAATCTGCCACCTCAAATGGTAGGTACTTTTGTAGACTCAGGTTGCCTTTTTAAGTTCATGGTTATGGTAGTGGCTTTAGGTTCTAGTTCTGCAGTGTATACTAAAAAGTGAGGGGCCGTCTAGATAGCTCACGTCCACTGCCTTTTGCAATCTTCGTGCCAAGACCAGCACTGCTGTACACAGTAGACCTATGTGATGTGCAGTATCCCATTATCCACTGTCAACTATGCTCTATGGAACAAGGGAACCATTGCCAACACATTGAACAGAAATCAAGCACTGATATTGGACACTATCAACGGCAACTGATTTGAGTAATCTCAAAACAAAGGCCAAAAAATAGCAATAGAAATGGGAATAATTGAAACGAAGCAGCCATTTCAATCAAGACCAGTTGAAGGTAAAAAGAAATAAAGCAGGGTGCTGGTTTTCGCAAAGCCATGCCGTGTAATGGGGTGGAATGCTCGATGTGGCCGAGCCATTAGGGTAAATCGTACTTCACTCTTTCCTTCTGGGGGATTCAAGTATCTTCATTTTAAGAGGAAACACATGGAAATGTGGGCAACAGTAAAAGTCACAGTCTGACTTTGGTTAGAGAGCACTTTTTTCTGGGCGCTGGGAATGTACGAACGAGATCAACTGCTGAAGCAAAATAAACCTTAGACTTGCCTGGGAAAAAAATCTGCACAATTACAAAAGAGAGACTAAGGGACTGATGAAGAGAGAACGTGCCAAAAAGCACAGCAAATTCTACCCCTAAAGTAACATTAAGCTGCAAAGAGAGCAAACAGTTACCTAAATTACACTATCCATCAGAGGCAACATCTGAACAGGTGCAGAGAATCTAATGCATGTTAAGTACGTGGTAAATTGTGGGGACGTGGAAGGACCGAGAAATTGTATGAGGCGCACAGCAGCGCGCCTACATCCTGCAAATCGAGGCGCCACAAAATTCCTTTTTAGGAAGCTCTATTAGTAAAGATGAAAAGGTAAAGTCTGCCTAACAATTCTCTATATTTAGCCGTTTGCAATCAACTATCTTTAAGCAACAGAAGAAATAAATAACAAAAAAAACGCAAACATGGCAAGCATTAAAAATGAAACAATCTTGGAGGATAGGCTTTAATCTCTAATCGGAACAGGGAATGGACACATCTTTTGCAAGGGATAGTAATATGACCTGCTTTTTCTTAGTTAGTGTTCTTGGCGAGATAATAGGTTAATGTTGCAACCTAAACAGAGCTGTCATTTCCATGATTCAGGGTCGTGTTCCCACAACATTAAAAGTTTTAATATTTCAACAAAAATATATCCCCCAAAGTAAAGCAGACTTAACTGACAGAATTGTTTATTTAGAGGTAAATGGTTAGCTAAATTCAAAGGGGCCATCTGGTTAATTAAGTCACAAGAGGGCTCAAATCCGAAGCAGATATCAAACAAAGGAACATTCTAGAATACCTGTTCTTGATCATTGTTAAGACATGGTGGACTGGGAATGGAGAAGGATGAAGTTACTTACCTGTAAGCATCTGATTGTGGCATGTAGTGCTGCAGATTCACATGTTCTGCATACTCCTGCCATCTAGTGTTGGGTCCTGATGTGGGCAAGTTGTTTGTGTTAGAAGAAGTCTGTCGAGTCAGAAGGCAAAGTGACTCCTCCTCTCGGTGATGGGCATCGACTCCTTTGTTAGATTGTTTTCCCGCAGCTGGGTGAGAATGGAGTGCGAGTAAATGATAGTAAGAGATGTCCATCCATATGGGTATAAGGAAGATACTACAACGGCCAAGGGCGTCCAGGGTGGAGGGTGGGCACATGTGAATCTACAGGACTACATGTCACGAACAGATGCTAACAGGGTAAGTAACATGATCCGTTCAATGGCATGTGTGACTGTAGATACACAAGCTCTGTATAGGCTGAAAAGCAGTGCCCTTTGAAAAGCAGTGCCTAACCTGTGGGTGTTGCAGTTGTTTAAAAAAGGGTACATAGCACTGCCTAGCCTACATTTGCTTGTTGGCGCACTAATTCATCCACACAGATATGTTTAGTCAAGGTGTGTGGAGTTGACCATACAGCTTCCTTGCAGATTTCAGCTATTGGTATACTGCCCAAGAAAGCCATTGTTGCTCCTATTTCACAAGTAGAGTGTGCTCTAGGAGGTATGGGCAAACTTCTTTTAGCTTTGGTGTAACATGTTTGAATGTATTTAACTATCCATCTTGAAATACTTGATTTAGATATAGGTTTCCCTGTGTGAGGGGGTGAAAAAGCTCGAAAGATTTGCTTAGTTTTACAAAACTCTTTAGTTCTATTATTATAGTACATTAAAGCTCTTTTTACATCCAATGTATGAAGGGCTCTTTCTGCAACTGAATCAGGGGGGGGAAGAAAACTGGTAATTTCACCGACTGTTTATGTGGAAAGAGGAATTTACCTTTGATCGAAATTACCTTTACGTGGAAAGGGCAAATTGCCTTTGATAGAAATGTTTTTGTGTATCTGGAAGAAAAGTTCTTCCAAGGTTAATGCTTGGAGTTTGCTCACAAGTCTGCGTGATGTGATGGCCACCAGAAAAGCAACCTTCCAAGATAAAAAACGGAGAGGGTTATACCAAGGTTCAAAAAGTGGCCCCCATAAATCTGGTAAGTACGATGCTGAGATTCCAAGCAGGTGCAGGGGAAACTCTGGGTGGACTTATTCTTTTTAGTCCTTCCATGAATGCTTTGAAAACTGGTATTCTGAAAAGTGATAAATGCTGTCTGTTTTGCAAATAGGCAGGAACTGCAGTTAGATATAAGGGGGTTGAAGTATATGCTAGGCCCTAGGTCAGCAAATGAAGTAAATTCCAGACAATATCTTGAACAGTTGCATGAAGCAGATCAATATTTTTACTATTGCAGTAGAAACAAATCTTTTTACACTTACCAGTGTAACATGCTCTAGTTTTGGGTTTACAAGCTTCTTTGAGAATGTTCATACACTCTGATGGGAGACTGAGGTAACCAAACTGTATGACCTCAGGAGCCAAATCGCAAGATTGAGTTCTTTTGGATTTGGGTGCCTGATTTCCCCAAGGTTCTGAGTGAGATGATCCAGGTTGAGGAGAAGCTTCTCGTGAGGCACTAGAGAAAGTTTGAGTAGTGTGGTGAACCATTATTGTCGAGCTCAAGGGGGAGCTACTAGAATGAGGGTGATCAACTATTGCCTGAGCTTTCGAACCACAAATGGAAGAACAAGGAGAGGTGGAAAAACAAAGGCAAATATCCCTGACCAGTTCATTCATAGAGCACTGCCTTTGGACAGTGAGTGTGGGAGCCTGGAAGCAAAGTCTGGGCATTTTGGATTGTCTGCAGTTGCGTACAGGTCTATCTGTGGAAACCCTCACCTGTGGAAGTATGGGAGGAGGACTCGCAGGTGGAGTTCCCACTCTTGGACTTGTTGCCTCATCATGCTGAGGAAGTCGGCAATAGTGTTGTTCATGCCTGGAGGTGTTCCACTAACAAGTGAATGTGGTGACATATTGCCCAGTGCCTAATTGCCTGAGATAGGCATGATAGGTTGAGAGAGTGTGTGTCCCCCTGTTTTTGTAGATGAAACATTGCTGTTGTGTTGCTCATCCGGCCTAATACAGTCTTGCCCGTTCTGTAAACTCGAAAAGCCTTCAGTGCTAGATGAATGGTTTAAAGTTCTAAATGGTTGAAGTGTAGGTCTTGAGATTTGGAGTTCCAAAGTCCCTGTGTTGTGAGGTCTTGGAGATGAAAACACAATCCTATGCGGGATGTGTCTGCTGTGAGAATGATCTGGGGAACAAGGACGAGAAACTGCAGTCCCTTTAGTTTTGTATGTTCCATCTCTGCAGAGAATGATGAGTGCAGCTGTTCACCAACACTAGATCTTGTAACTGACCCTAAGACCATTGGCTTGTTAGACATTCCTACAGTGGACGCATGTGTACTCTCGCACATGGTACTATTGCAATGCAAGATGCCACAATTCCTAAAAGACTCTGTATTGTTCTGACTGTTATACGGTTGAATGGGACATATCTGTTTTATCAACAGAGAGTCTTTCTGAATTCTGAATGAATCTGATTAAGCTAATTCTAACTTTGTGTTGAGGATAGCTCCCAAATATTGCTGAACCTGTGAGGGTTGCAGATGTCACTTCTATATATTGATTATAAACCCTAATCGGTGAAGAAGATGACTAGTGGCTTACGTGTGTTGTTGGCGTAATGTGAATGTACTGGCTTTGATAAGAAAGTCGTTGAGGTATGGGAAGACATTATCCGTTGCCTGCGAAGAGGTGCTGCAACTACTGCCAGACACTTGGAGACAACATGAGGTGCAGCAGTGACTCCGAATGGAAGCTCCTTGAACTGGTAATGCCTTCCTAATATTACAAACCTGAGATATTTGCTGTGAGCAGGGTGAATTGGAATGGAAAGGTAAGTGTCTTTTACACCTACCGCAGACAAATTCTCCTTCCTATAACAGAAGGATCACATCCTGTAGGGATACCATATGAAAGTGTTCCGAAAGGATGTATTGATTGAGAGGTCTGAGATCTAAAATAGGTAGAAGAGACCCATCTCTTTTAGGGGATGAGGAAGTATTGGGAGTAGTCGCCTGTCCCTTGTTGTTGAAGCGGAACAGGTTCTATAGCTCCCTTGTGAAGGAGTGGCTGTACTTTCTGTTTTAACACATCTTTATGTTCTATGGAAAATGTGTTTTTTCGTGGTGCAATGTTTCAAAGTGTTTTAATTAGCTCCAGGCAATAACCATGTTGGATAATGTCCAACACCCATTGATCTGTTGTTATGTTTTTCCAAGCTGGAAAAAATTGGTGTAGACAGGCGTTTCATGGCCGGTGGAATAAGAAGCGAGTCAGTGTTTGGAGGTGGAGGGGGTGATATGAGTAAAGGCACCTTTCTCCCGTCCATTTGAATTATTTCCCCTATATAAGCCTCTGTAAAAACCTCTTGAAGGGGAGTTTTGATACTGCTGCCTATAGGAGGAGGTAGAGGCATCAGTTGAAGTTGGCTTAGGGCCATGTTTGAATGAGGGGTGCCGAAAGGAGTCCCGGGTAGTGGGAGATTAAAGTGCCCCATATATTTGCAAACTTCATTGTCTTTTTTTAATTTTTTTCTAAGGTTTGGTCCACTTGTGGACCAAACAGATGTTAATGGTCAAATGGAATCTTTAAGATTGTCTGTTGCATTTCTGGCTTAAAGCCAGGCATGTCTTTGTACTAAAATACTTGTATTCACGCTCCTGGCTGCTGTGTCCACTGCATCAAGGACACATTTATTCGAATTGTCGGAGATTAATTTACCCTCCTGAATGATTTCCTGGACTTTTTTCTTATACTCTTTGGGGAAATGCTGTAAGAGTTCCTCCATTTGATTCCGATGGGCTCTGTTGTATCTTGCCAACAGCCCTTGAGTATTAGCTATGCACCAGTGGTTAGCTACTTGAGCAGCTACTCTTTCACCAGGCACATCAATTAACCTGGCCTCTTTATCCAGAGGAGGGGAATCTGATGTTGTTAGTAAATTAACCCTCTTACGTGCATTAGCTACAGCTAACACGTCTGGTGGAAGTTGGCCCTTAATATATTGAGTAATTGAGGGTGCAGCCTTGTATTTTTTATCTGCTCATGGAGTAATAATACGTGCCCTTATTGGTTCTTTAAAGATCTCTTTTGCATGTCTGATCATCGCTTTTGCCATGGGCAGATGCTGGCATGCCCTGGTAGTGGAAGTTAGGGTTTCAAATAGAAGGTCCTCCTCTAATGGGTCTTTGTGTAAAGGGACTTAGTGGTATGCAGCTGTCCTAGCTATTAGTACTTGGAATTATGTTGCAACATAATTGAAGGGTGAAGGCTTAGCTGGGTAGAGGTTCCGGGTCGGTATCCTCAAGAGGGTCAATGTCATAGGTATCCCATGGATCTATGGCTGTTCGATGTATACTACCAACCTCACTGTGTAAGGCTGTGGGGAGCTTTGAGGTGTAACATCACCTATATCACTAGATGTATGATGTGGTGAAGGTGGGGGTGGTGAGAGAGGTAGAGGTGGTGGAGGAGGCAGTGACAAAGCAGGTAGCAAAGGTGGATGTACAGGACTAGTGGCAATGCCCTTCTTTTTAGGAGGTGCGGATAGTTTAAACACGTCCTCAAAAATAAGCGGGCACCTAGATGGAGTAGGCACCAAATGAACTGCCTTTGCCAAAATACATCCCACAGAAGGTTGAATGTGTATTTTCTTCTGCTTCGGGTCAATCCTCTCTGCCATAGTCCCTAATATCAGTTCCGGTTCCAAGATGGTATGTTTCAGGGCAAAAGGTGAACTGTGTTTCGGTGGTGAGGTCTTAGGAGCAGAAGTTGTGGCAGTGAAAGCACTCGAGGAAGATGTTCGGCTTGGCACCAAGACTGGTCGGCTCAAAACATTAGAGGTGTGTTTTGGTTTGGCTCTTGGTGCTGGGCCCGAGGGCAGGACATCCTTACTAGATGGTCTGTGCCTACCATGGCCCGAAGGCAGTGGTGGCCCAGAAGCTGTAAATTTGGTTGAAGCTGAGTGTCTTCTAGTAGGCTGGACAGGAGCATCAGTACACACTGCACGTTGCTCCAAGGGCATATCTTGGATCTGCACACTGAGCTGTAATTCCGAATCTGACTTGGAGCCTGGAATGAAAAGTGACTCCTCTTCTGCTGCCGAAACCCGGTGCAGTTCTTCACCCCGTTTGATGTTATGGAGTTCGAAGATGTCGAGGATCTTCTCGAAGTCCTTACGCTGCATCTCTTTACGATGTGCTCTGTGATCCCGCAACGTTTTCTTCAATCAGAACAATCAACAGGCGTCACAGTTCTTCTCGTTGTGGTCAGGAGACAGGCACATTTTAGAAACCTGGTGGAGGCCGCTGCGAGGATACTTTATGTGGCAGCTAGGATAAAATCAAAATGAAATCGGTTCCATTAGCAGTTCATCATAGTTGGAGACCGATGAGATGAGAAAAGAAGGCCCGGACCGGGAAAGCCCGAAGGCCGCGAACAATGCATGTCGAATCGATGAGGTACAGATTCCTTTACTTTCGAAGGAGGAAATAGAAAACATGATTGAGAACAATACCAATGGGAACAGAGGTGTAAATGTACCAAATATAGCCTGAAAAAGGGCCTCGAACCAGAGCACTGAAGAACATGTCGGAATCCCATGGCGGAAAGAAGACAATTTAACAATGGAGTTGATGCCAATGTGCACTATCGCCGAGAGGAGGAGTCACTTTGCCCCATGACTCAACAGACTTCTTTGAAGAAAAACAACTTACACAAATCCGCACCAAACCGTAGATTGCAGGAGTAGGCAGAGCATGTGCTATCTACAGGCACACATGCCATCAAACATGTGTGTTCTCTTCACCGAATTACCCCATTAAAGAGAACAATGGCCCTTTGGATCCTTTTTATACTTTAAGGGGTCATGCCTTAAAAGGCGGATACCCAAAGAACCCAACGATTATGCTCTAACATAGCTTTACAGCCAGTCCTAAAGATGCTATACCAGCCATTAAAAGCCTGCTCCATCCTTAAAGGCCTGAGCCGTAGGCGAGGGCTTTTAACAAGGAACTGGGCCTTTAACAACACGTATAACCCAGCTACAGCAGGCTATAAAGCAATTAGAACATTCCGCCTTATCAGGGCAGAATGTTCTAATTAGTAAAACAAGGGCCTCATAGAGCCTGAGGGTGTTGAAATCCCCTTGGGCTCTGTGAAGCCTTTGTTTCCAACTGTTGCTGTGAACAACAAACATTGGAATGTTGATGCTCTGGCCTTTTACCAGCCATTAAAAGCCTGGGGCTACTCCATTGTCTCCAATGGCGTGCTGAACATTCCAATGTTCTAATAAATTAAACGATTTTCATTTGGCCCTCTCAAATGAAGAGGACTTCTACTACTCAAAGGTGTGTGTATGACAGACAGGGTGGCATGGGTAAAATTCAGGACTATAACCCAAAGTAAAAGAAAGGCTCAGTTGATTACTCATTCAACCTCCACGGACAACAGGATTACCAGCTTTACCAGCTTGCAGATCCCGAATGGGCCAGAGCACATTATTTGTAAGCGCAATCAATATTCTATGTTATATCCATTGCTTAAAACGGTAATGCTGCCAATCCTGGGTGTGCCTCAGTACTAGTCAGGATTAAATGCCCACAAGCACAGCATCAACAACATCACCAAGGTAATGCTAACGCCCCAGAGAAGCCCATGATTAAGCAAAGCAACAGCTTAGTAAAAGTCGCATGCTGCCTCCATCGGCTCTGCCCCCTTGCAATCACCACCCATGTTAATCTTCGCTCACAGGCTTACAGAACTTTATAATAAGCCATACACAACTTTGGCTAAAATCACCTCTATCTAATCGTGCTCCAAATTATTCTCAGCACTTTATTCCACAACTGTGGAAAGTTCTTGAACAATATGCCATTTAGTATGAGTCACTTTTTTTACAACACTCTATGCAGTGGTCCACCTTTGGACCTGATTCACAAACAGCACTTTGTAGTACATTATGGAGTCCTACATTAGTACTACAAAGTGCTACTCAAACGTACATTTTTTAGTATATTTACTACTTTTTGGTATTCACAAACTGCACTTTCGTAGTAGTTTACACTTTTGTAGTTACTTATACTTTTCTAGTTAAGTCCCTACCTTCATACTTTTATATAGGGAGATTGTTGCGGTACCAGTGGTTGGACATGTATAGTGCTGGACTTATTACAAAAGTGCAAGTTAAAAGTTACGTTTGTGAATACTGAAAAGCAAGTTTACTCAAAAGTGTAAACTTACTAAAAAGTGTAAGTTGCCTCTATGATTTAGGCCCTATATATCCTAAAATAGTGTCAATGCAAAGATGGTGGATGCTTCACCAGGGTGCTGAACAGCAATTATTAAACTGATTCCTCAATTTATGTTTATTGTCAGCAAATTTTGAAGATGTCATCAAAAAGCCTAGTTGAATGTCACCCGGGCCTGGATATGTACCCATGCTACAGTCTCTACCAGTCCTTTCAATAGCACATTAGTCTCAAAGAGGATTGACTTCAATGTGAACTAACCAAAAAGGGACATTAAATGTTAGATTCTACAGATGTGAATATGATCCAGTTCTAAGTGTGAAGTCCTGTTGCCTTTGCCTATTAGCTGTAATCTTGTAAAGTCCAATACCACCTCTCTCCTTTTTAGATCCTGAAAAAAGGGAGGATGCTCATGAGTCAAACTGTACTTTACTATTTTCAGTTGTGAGTCAGCTTAGTACATTATGCACTGGGTGCACAGATCTGTGTACAAACTATAGGGGATGCAGCAGAATCCTGGCTGGGCAAACTCACTTTTTATAAGCCCATATAATACATACTATGTAGGGGAGAATACAAATGTGTTATTTAGTGTAAATAAACTATTGAGATTATGGTGTGCCCTATATAAATGCACCTTATGTAAATCTCAGTGCATTTTACTTTAATTTTGCTACTATTGTTTCCTATAGATAGCCAAAAATTGGAACTGCGTCGTGGTTGATATTTACTGTAAAGAATGTCAACCACATTTGCATGTAAAAATTAAAGTGAAATATGTGTTCCTAATGAAGGAAGTTAACAGTCTTTGAAAAGAAGACAGTACAAAACACAAGTTTAAGGCATGTGTCGATGGAAAAGGAAATAAGGAGTAGAGAAACTGCCAAAACAGAAAGAGGCTGAAAACTGGAAACAGGAAAGTACACCACCACACAGTCCACAAAAAGTGAGGCAAAAAAAATCTCTAGTGAGGCAATAGTAAAAAGCATACTCTTCAGAAAAAACATAATACATGTATATACCTATATGCATTGTAGGAGAGACAGGATGGGTACATGGCTGAAAACCAATGATGTTAAATTTACAGTTTGCCCCCCAGACTATTCAATCCGTACCCGTGTATAAATCTTTAAAGATGTAAAGTGCTTAGAAAGAGGCTATATTAACACAGTTTGTATGTGAAATTTGCTATTTCTATTTTATTATGTGATTGCTTTTAAAGGCATTTTAGTCTACAGTATAAATGTAAGATAGCATAACTCCACTGTGAATTTGAATATTAATAGAAATATGAAAGATCATATGAGATTTGATATTAGAGCAACCCTAAAGGCAAAAAACACAGTAGGCACGCATGAAGAACAAAACTGTCTTGTGCTTTACTGAAGAGTATCGATGAATGAGCTTCTACTCCCCTCCCCATCCCCGAACCCCACATTTAAAAAACAAAACACCCAATTAATCTGAAAACATACTTGTTTTTGGGCATCTGCGGAGGTGGTGTGAACTTCCGTACCTCGGAGTCCATTAGACTCAAATACCACTGTGGGAACAAGGGGGCTTGTTAACAAATGAACAATGAAGCGTTGCTCGTGTCTGCACATTATTTTGAGACCATTACAGTTGAACCACAATGAAAAAAACGAAAAGACACCAGCTCCTAGCCTGTGGCCAGAACGTACCAATTTACTGTAACACTTACTGTGAGAGAGTGTGCTAATGGCAGCCTAGGGCCACTGGCCTTTTTAATTCAGACTCTATGCTGGAGAGAGCAATCACTGACAACATTAATTATCAGCATGTGTGGAGAGAGACCCTCGCTCTGCATTACTTACCATTTGGCCTCTGTCATTTCGCATCAGGCTGGCTTCTGAGGCCATCATTCGCACTTCTGACGAGGAACCTCACTACCCTAGCATTGCTGCATGTATCTCTCACGCTTTTATTGACACACAAGCAAACTTTACCAAGCGCAGCTCATTCCTAAGTGGAAATATGGAAGGCTTGCAAAATTTTTTAGAAGTTCATATTGAACACCCTCCTTTGCATCAAACTGTTACGTCAGACAAGTGATGAGATCAAGAAGGACTTATCATATGAGGTATTTTCGCTTTTGTTAGTACAAAACCTTTTATTTTTTTTAAAGGCCAATTATTGAACATTTGTGTGCATCTAAATTGTACTTGGATGCACAAACATGTGAACTTCATAAGTAAACTCTTTAAAGCTTGATTGGGAGTATTTGCAGAGATTTAAACAAGGATATGAAGCTTACAACCGTGGACAACTAGGTGCTACAGCAGATTGGCCATAATCTTAAATTTACAGGTTGAGGCATAGAAGCTGGAATTACAGTAAAATCTGTAAATCTGCCTATATTCATAACACTTTTACAGCTGATTGTCTACCACAGGCAAAATTACACCTAAAAAAAGCTAACTTGCCTTTTAAACAATGGAAAAGGGCCCCTATATAGGATATGGGGTGCACTGCAATTGGGCTCTCTGCAGGAAAATGTTTTTCTCTTTGGAGGAGATTAAACAAAATGTAGCTATCCACATTTTCTTCAGGTGTACTTTCTCAGATGTCAACCACATGGACAATCTCCAGGAGTAGAATTGGACCTTTCATGGCTACGCCAACAGATCTTTGTGAATCCTTGAAAAGTCAGAAATCTATGCGAACCGTAAGGGGAAATCTACGATTCGCAAATTAAGACTTTTCAGTAAAGCATCCATGAAACGGGCATGAAAAATTAATCTCCAGCGATAAACCATCCTCACAAAATTAAGATATGTACAATGGAAAATGTCTGTAATTCAATGAAGGGTGAACAATGAACAAAACCAAATGCAAAATATAAGGGGATGAGGGGGCTGAAAAGAAGTTTTCGGGAAAGAGAGACTAAAATTGCACAGACATTTGGCTGCCAAGGCAAAGAAATGCACTTTCTTAAAAGTACATGGACTTCTTTGAACAAATTCAACTGGACGGAGAGACAAAATGGTCTGGGAAGAAAGGTACCTGTGTGGGACCTCATGTGAGTCCTAAGGTGGCTGGGCTGGTTGAAGCATTTCCCACACTCTATACAGACGTGGTCTCCTTGACGCGCTTGTGTCCTCAGCATGCCTGCAGTGGTGGGAAGGAGGTGGGTAGGAGAACAAGGGACAGACAGGGAGGGAAGAAAACGTTGAGAAGAAAACGTTACGCCCAGAGAAAACATCATTAGTATGTCTAATGCGTCATTATATGAGGCTACCTCAGGCCCTGCATGACAACTGTCGGGCTTCATCTGGGCACAGGCTGACAGACCAGGCGCACGCAGGACGGCGCAAGTGCATAAATTACAGTGAATTAAAAGGCGCTTCCCATGATGTGCCCGCGCCAGGGCTGGCGTGTCAGGTGTGTGTTCCTCCCCGAGCAGCTGGATACACTTTTCAGCCATCACCCAGCTTTGTCAAGCAGTAGATCAGGCGAGTCAGAGTGACTTCCAGCGTGGCGGAGACGAGTCACGTGGCTAATCGGAAGTGAGTAGAACAAGAGACCGGCTGTCCCCCGCGGGGCCTGCCGAACATTGGAGACAAATGCAGAGTGAGCGGGAGCCATGGCGGAACCATCAACTCTTGATCGTCGGCTTACCTGCCTGCCGGTGCCGCTCTGACCTGAGGCCTGGCAGGCATGGACTGAAGACATCTGTGAATGAACGTGTCATTCTGGACGGCCGCCGTCCACCAGCCTTTAATAAACATGTTTTCTGGGCGATTAGCATTTGTGGAAAAGTACTGAAACCTCTCCTCTTCTCAAAAGGTCAGTTTACAGTATCTGACTTAAAGGGCTGAATGTTCTTTTTTGCTGCTGATCAAAAACGACATGCATGACTTTCATTATTTTTTCTGCATTTATGAATAGATTTATATTACTTTTTTTTTTTTTTTTTTGCAAGGTCGAAAATCCCTCTCAGACAAATAGATATCCATCATATGCAAATCCACATTTTATTTTTCTGCTCCGTTTAAGCTTTCATACCAGGTTCAAATCCTACCACGAAAAGGAGCCTTCTCGCACCGAGAAACATTGGTAATCGCCACCTACATCACATTCCCTAACGGAGAACGCTATTTAAAGTACTATTTTTACTTCTGTGTCTGCAATGTAAAGAATGAGGAAATCCAACAAAATCCATCTAGAGAGGCCAATTAAAGGGCTTAAAGACACCAATTATACCACGCCAGATCAAGGCACCGCTGGCATTTAGAAGGGCAGGAAACGGAACTGTGGGGCTGGAGCGTCAGCCTAGGCTGTCTGGCCGTAAGAGAAACCCCCAACCGGAAATACGAATCACTGATATCATGTAACCAATATCATCTGACCCGCAAGGCAAGGACAGGCCCAATAATGAGGTATTACATAAATGTACTTTAGAACCAACTTTGTCTAATTCGTCTAGCATTAGAAACAGGTTTTAGCTTGGTCTCTCCCAACATTTCTCAATAATACAATACAGCTCGCTGTTATAAACTGTCCAACCCCGTGTCTAGCAAAATCATGTAATGTACCACTGTTCTACTTGAGAAATAAACACTGTGGGGCTACTGTTGCTCGCATGGCTAAATAGGGAGGGGCTTCCTAAAGCAACAACTAAACCGCTGTCTGATCACTTAAATATAGATGAAAGATATTATTTCAAACAGCTGTGTGTGTGTGTGTGTGTGAGAGAGGGAGAGAGCGACACACACATACTTTTCTTTAACCGTATTCTGACACTGTGCGATTCATTTTAACTATACTGTACCTTCGCCACGCGTACACAGCAATTTAAGGTTCAAAGCAAAATACAAACGAAAAGCTGCTGGCAGATTTTGAAGTCAACCCTAAAGAAAGTGTGAAAATCAATAGGAAGTAAAGGATTTTAAAAGATGATACAGAAACATGCTCTGGAAGACCGTAGGAGACACAGAAAATAAGTGAAGCTGTTCAGTGTTTAGAAGCAATAGTGGGAAGTGAGTTAGAACAGCATCCAATGCAAAAACCAGGCGTATCAAGACGAGTGCAAGCAGCATGCACAAAGAGGCCAGAGAGGACAAGTCTAGAGATGAGGCACGGATACATTTAAAGACCACAAAAAGTCAGAGTTGTTGGAGGTAGATATAAGATAAGTAATCTGCAATGAGATATAAATGAGTGGATTATATTAAAAGGGAGGCAACGCTAAAACAAAGGGCAAACATCAGAGATAAAAACAGATGGAGGAAGCGGACGGCAGGGAAGAAAGGAGCAGAAATGAAGACAGGCAAGAGAAAATAAAAAACTGTAGTCTATGCAGCCTGAAGCATTTAATAGGATGTTGACTTATCGACACAGGGGACGAAACAATGAATCTGGAGGGATGTTAATGAACAAGAAAAGGGTGAACAAGATTATATGCAAAGAAGAGGAGTTGCTAGGTCACAACAGGAGACAGTATCAAACAGCAGCCAGAGGACCTATTTCCTTCCTTGCACTGGGACCCAACACCCTGGCTACGCCATTGACAAGGGCCTTGTGTTTACAATGGCATGATGGGCAAAACAGAAGGATTATAGAACTCTGCAAAGAAGACTTCTGTGGTGAATGGAGCTCAAGTTGCACCAACAACTTGCTGACGGGTAACAAGGATCTACGCAGCGTGTCAGCTGCATAGTGCGTGGTTGTTATGGTGATAGGGCTTAATAACGTCTCTTTTCTTCCAACGGATCATGCAGGTTTAGTGGGTCAGGAATGTAATATTGCAGGGTGCCCCGGAAGTCAACAGATGTCAATCAGCAAACCCTTTGTGGCAAGAAAGTCTGGAACTCACAAGGCATTTTTTTTTTTTAGAAGGTTTTCGTACAGCTAACATATTCCACCAAATTCACAACCAAACCTAGGAATATGGGTGAGAGTACATTTGAAAAGTCGAATTTTGTATGCCAATTGGCTATAGACCAGGGGTCAGAACATCTCAGCCAGCTAGTTGAAATGGAAGAAGGGGAGTGCTTCATTTCAATAACAGTGTAGTGAAATTTGACGAAATAGGGTGAGGTAAGAAATCAAAAGTGGAAGATCATAACTTGGAGTGTCTCGATAATGAAAGGTTTATGGGAGCAGAGAGTTGACTCGGTCAAACGTGGGGTGTCCATCTGAAGGCTACCTTAATGTTTGTGCTGTGGAACACATTTGAATAATGGATTAAATGGCGAAAAGCAGCATAAGCACTAACTATATTTGTGCAATCAGAGGGGGGGAGAACATCTAATTCTCGTATTCGAGGTGGCAGGAAAAGTTGTTAAGAGGTTTAGGTTGCAAAGCAATGGATTGTTGGTTAAAAAATTTAAAATTTCAGCGACTGTGGAAGCAGCTTGCAAATCAAAGAAATGCTACTGAAGCAGCAAAGTGGCACCCGGAATGTGTCATGTTACCCTACTAGCATTATTTATTTTCATATTAATTAACCACAATGAGCTGGCTGTTGCTATTCAAGAGATTGTCTCATTAATACTAAAAAGGCAGTCAGTGTTGAGATGATGCAATCTTACCACCCCGCTGGCTGTCACAACCACACTTGATATGTAAGATTGACTGGCCATTTCTGGAGAAGCGGAGCTAGACTGAGGACCAGCAACTGAGGAAGAGCACCTGTAGCTAAGTGACCATGCAGATGTTGTTCAACAATGAACAATATAAGGCCTAATTCATAAACAAGTAGGAACTCCAAGGACGAACTGACAAAGATTTCTGTCTACAGCTCATATTCACACATCTCAAAGCATGTTAGAGAAATCCATGATTGCCATACTTTCCCAGAACAAGCTCTTTCTGGTGGATACTCTAACTGGAGATTGATCACTTTGAGAATATTTTCCAGGTGAGAGTGGTCTGCCTCTGGTTACACTGTGGTTGAGAAGCCACCACAACAGAACTTGTTGAGTTTTCTTTGAAACCTGGGTGATGTCTGATAGGGTTCATTGGTGCTAGGCCCATTGAGACTTCATTTCCCTCTACTGAGTCTGTATATGCCACCTAGGCAAGGTGACAAGCAGGATGCATGAGGTCAACAGACAAAGAAGTCTAAGTGCTGCTGTCACTAGATTATATCATAATTGTCCTGGACTCACTGCAGCAGAGCGAAGCCCCGGAGCAGCACTGTATCCAGTTAATGGCCACAGCAGAGAAGAGCCTCTGTGTAGGAGTCAGGTGCAACTTCAGCTTGTTGAGAACATTAGCAATGTCAGGAGGTTCACCGTCACCTGGGGGAAGAACCATGACTGACTGTGGTGAGCCGGTCTTCAGCAGCTAGTCATCAAGGTAAGGGAAAGATGGCATCCCTAACCGTTGAAGGAGTGCCACCACTACCGCGTCTCTTTTGTGAACACACTTAGGGGTACTGGTAAAACTGAAGGGGAGCAAGGTAAACTGAAAATCCCTCCTGGCCTATCATTAACGGCAGGGAGTGGCTGTAGCACTGCAAAATGCTTGCATGAAAATACATATCCTGCAGATCCAAGGCAACCACCTACTCACCTAGATCCAGGGCAGAGAGAACTTGGGCCAAATGAATTTGATCTTACAGAGTAAGGCATTCAGAAGGCTTAAGATATAAATTAGGATGAAGTCTTCTGTCCTTCAGCAAAAAATAAGTAGCAGAATAGCCACCCATCCTTACCTCTGAAGCTGACTTTCTTTCAATGGTCCCTTGGGGAAATACAGCCTGCACCTCGTGTTGCAAGATGGAAAGATGCTCCTCCAAAAACTGCTCCGAAGTGGGAGGAAACTGAAGTGGGTGAGAAATGAATGGCGTGGTCTAGTCTTATTGGACGATCAGGAGGACTCATCTGTCAGATGTGGTGGTCTGCCACCTTGGTAGAAAATGTCTGATCCCGATTCCCACTGGATGGATGTGCCACTAAGGGTAAGCAAAACCGGCCTAAAAGCTGATGCTGTGTGGTGGAAGACTGAGTCGAATAGTGTACCTGGTGACCTGGAGGACCTCCCAGACACGGCCACGAAAGGGGTGCACTGATAGCTGTGAAGACAGTGGAGTCTGGTGGTGCAAATGTGCCAGCTCCCTCAAATAACCTCAAAAACTTGTTGAGGTAACTCGGGCGGGAGAGAAAGGCCCAAGGAATATGCTGTGTCTCTGCTTTCCTTACAGTGTTCAAGGAGCAAAATCCGCCTTTTTGCAAATAAGGTGGGGTCTGTTGAAGGACATATCTATTAGGGACACATGCACATCTCCCAAAAAGCCAGTGGATCTCACCCACATGTGGCAATGGAGCACCACACCAGTGCCCACTGACGTCCCAAGGAGTCAGTAGAGTTCAGGCCAGCCTGGGTTACATATTTGGCTGCATCCTGGCTGTCTTAAATTGTTTGAGCAAAAAAGGCCCAGACTCCTCTGGAACCACCGGCAAGATCTCAATGGCTGTGTGACAAAGGGCGTGCATGTAGCGGCTTAATAGACAGACCACAGTGACTGAACTCAATGCAAAGCTGGCAAAGGAGAGCATCCATTTTCCTGATGTCCCAATCCTTTTCAACTTCCTGTCCAGAGGGGCAATAGAAAATGCGATATGGTTAACTTTAATGGCGGAAACTTGGAACACCAAACTTTCAGGAGACTGGTGCTGAGTAAGAAAGTCCAGTATGCTTCGAGCCAGCCTATGGAGTTTTGTCATCTGCCTGTTGACTTGAAGGCAAGAACAAGGTTATGTCCAGGTACCCCGAGGGTGTAATTTAGAGCTTCATGAAATAGGAGAGAGGACTCACATGACACTGGCCCTGAGTGCAAAAGTTCAGTCATCATATTGGTGTTGACATCTACTGAGGGGAGCTCAGCTGCATGTTTAATCACCCCAGCAAAAGATGCACTCTTTTCAATATGGGTCCAGTGGGTAACATCAGCTATTTACAGGGAGGTATCCAGACCAATGGTCTCTTGCAAGTCCATGTAAATACCACCCTCGTCATAATGTTGGGGTAAATCATCCTCAGCATCTCCGTCATTGCTGTCAGGCTCATCAGAATCTGACCTAATAAGGCGATGACGGCTCAGTGGGAGGTTTCTTAGAAAAGGAAGAGTTTTGTTAGAATCAGGATGTACTGGGAGGTGTTCATGGGAGTTGAATCAAGGCATGACCTTGGTTAAGGTTGAAGTAGATTGAGCTGGAGGATGAACGCTGGAGTCAGCAGGTTCTTCACCTCGGGTGTCAGCTACATCAGGACTGGCGCCAGTGGAACAGCATGGATCTTGGAGCTGGAGCGAAAGTTGGCACCC
Organism: Pleurodeles waltl; assembly: GCF_031143425.1. Taxonomy (NCBI): domain Eukaryota; kingdom Metazoa; phylum Chordata; class Amphibia; order Caudata; family Salamandridae; genus Pleurodeles; species Pleurodeles waltl. The sequence goes on from NC_090439.1 coordinate 21,031,215, forward strand.
GATGCAGTATGGACTCCAAGGGGGAGTTGAGGTGCTCGGACCATGCAGAGGGCCGATCCGCTAGTGGTAAACTGACTGGAGGCTTTGGCTTATCCATGGGGCCCGAAGGGGTGCAAGAGGGAGCAGGTTAGAGTGCCAAACATGTGCAGCATGGCCTCCTTGAAGGCCTTGACTTTTTGCAGCATCACCAATGGACCTGGAAATTCGGGGAGCAACAGGACCAGTTGGAGAATCAGCTTCGAGACATAGAAGTGAGAACAACTGGTACACTGACACCCTCCGACTTTTCATTGGATACAAGGTAGCGGATGGGGTTGAATCACACTTTGACTTCTCATGTTTCTTCTTCGACTTTCATTTATCGGTCTACCTCATAGAGGACCCGTCAGAGGAACAGCATTAAGTGGAAACATGTCTACACCCTTGACTTAAAGAGGCACTTACATGAGGTCCCAGGTTTCTTTCGGTGTTCGACAACATACAGCTTTGCTTCGCGGACCCAGATCACCTTTGGGTGAGGGCATATTCTTCACGTAGCTTGAAACTGTGCCCAAGCACAAGTACCAGAGGCAGACCCTGTGAGGGTCCATCACAGATACCTGTTTCTGGCAATCACAACATGGCTTGAACCCTGTAGTCTTTGGTGGGGATGCTGTTCCCTTCCACACCAGAATTAAATAATAGGAGAATTTGGAAACCGATGAAAGGGACCAAATTCCTGGATCCACTTAATGCACAGAAAGACAGGAAGTAACTTGCTGTGCAGGGTAGCGTTTACATGCAGTTCTGCTCCGTCACTTCTGGGATGGAACAAAGTCATTGAGAGCCACATATAAGCACCTAGTAGCACACAAGAGCATTGCCATGAACATTTCCAGAATATTTTCATATCCAGTTTGGCACCTGGGGAATATTCTAAAGGTGAGGATTCTGCAGTTAGACCATCAGAACTGGACCTTTAAGCCCCTAACACACTCTTGGGTGCTCTAGAAAATGCGAAATTTCACATTTAACTTCATATGAATTCTTCCCTCATGCAGAAAACATTTCTCCATGTGCGGTGTTCTTTCAACCTCTAGACTCCTAAATGCTGGGTTTACCTATTTACATTAATTACACTTTCAGTGACACTTATGCCTGCTTTCACCAGTCGCAACTTTACAAAATATATGGACGTGTGAAAAAAACAAAGTAAATATATAACACTCACGTGGTTACGGCTATGAATAATTTTACAGTTTTTACTGCGCATGTTCCCAAACTTCCCTGAGCACACTACTCCTCCTACCCTTCCCCCCAGACTCCCTCCCATTATCTTTTATGACTGCAACAAATACCAACTGAAACTTTTGCAGTGGTATCTCCTCATGCAAAAATATGAAGATCCTCTTTGTTTTCAACTATAGCTAGGAGTTTATAGGTTTTTTCCACACACGTCAAACTTACACAGAGAACATTTTCTGAGAACCAACCTCCCAATGGCTTCTGAAAGGGCCTATTCCACTCTTGTGTATCACCTTTGCAGCGTGTGGCAATGACTGGTTTATAAAAATTCTATTTACTAACAAACAGCAAGCCTTTCAATATTGATGCCAATGTAAAATGCAACGTATATGATAGTTGTTACAAACATGCTTTCATAAATGCATCAATTTAACTAATTCCACAATATATGCAAGACTTTGTCTTGACTTCCATATGTTCTTTAGCACTCAATGCAGAGCGCATGTTTCAGTTGCTCTGTACAATGTGATACACTGCCCCACAGTGGCTAGGATTACGCTGTGTAAATAAATACTCCACAAAACATGAAACTCGTTTATTTTCGATCACTGACAGTTATCTGCCATCTACTGGACGAATCCAGATTTGGTTACTGTGAAATTGTACTATCATTGCCTAAATGTAAACCTAATTTGCTTATTAGAATTTCAAAAGTTCAATCTTATGAGATTAGAAGCCCGCTAAATATGATGTAATAGCTCAGTAGGTTATAACACCATTTTAATTCCTCTGTCATCTGCAGGTGACTGTTTTTAATCTCCGAGGATGTATTGCTCCATCTAGTTCAAGTATTTCCATCTCTGAATGCATCTTTTTTTTTTGCAAAAGAGTTCAGAGTTGAGATAAGAGAGCACTTAGGTTCTTGCATCTCACTCATGGCCTTATTCACTAAGTGAAATTTACACTTTTCTGTAAGTGTACAATTGTCCTATCTTTTAATGTGCGGAGGCTCAGCACTCGTACAGTTACTACTCATAAATCCCTTTGTAAATAACAAACATTCCTAAACTTAAACAAAAGTGTATGTCTACATTTGTGAATCAGGCCCAGAGTGTGTGCATCCCTTGAAGGCATCAGAGGGTGACAAACTTGGATTTTGATACATTTTATGCACAAATTTTTCCGATATTCACAATTCGGATCCATAATTTAGTCATCCCATAATGCACATTGGAAAGGAAGCCACTAATTACAAGACGCTTTATATACATGCATATTTTACAACATATTTTGCTGTGGAAGTACGGAGGATCATTCAGAGTTGCCAATATCTTAACTCAGTGCTTTTCAAAATTCTTAGAACCGCAATCCAATTTTAAGAATGGCAAACTTTTGCAACCCACCTACCTTTAATGGGCATGAGGCAGGACGATTGTTGAATGTAACTAAAGCATCGTATGGTAGCACCCTGTCGTTTACAGACAGCACATTTGCTATTGAAATGGCCACTAACTTTACATAGACATACAATCTTACTGATCAAACTATAGTGCACACAAATGATAATGTTTGGAAATCGAGTTTCTGTGAATATTTGTCATGTGTGCATGACCAAGTACAGTTTCTCGATTTGTTTTAATCCTATTAAAATCTGTTTGCAGCACACTTCAGAATTACAAAAGTGTGCTTTGTTTTTGCTTTCCTAACTGCTGAATGTGAAGCTTATTTACAGGTACAGGTTGTTTTATCCTACAGCCTTTCCTTTCAGACTCCATATACTCCAGCAAGACTGTCATGTAATTCACTTTAAAAACTACTCTCAATTTGAGGTCAGAGAAAGAAAAAAAGTAAACACCAAAAAAGAATAAGCAGCAATTTGTGAGAAGACATAGTCTGACAACTCACTCTGGGCCCGATTTACAAAGGTAAACTTAGACCAAAAGTCTATGTTTAGCCCAAAAGATCAAGTTGAGACCTAAAGTCTAACTTTACTAGTGGTCTAAGTTAAGACCAAAAGTTTAAACTAAAGACCAACTTCACTCATAGTAAATTTAGACTTTTGGTTAAAGTTTAAACTTTTGGTTTAAGTTTAGACTTTTGGACTAAACTTAGATTTAAAGTCTAACTTTACTATAAGTAAAGTTAGACTTCAGGTCTAAACTTAAAACTTTTGGTTAAAGTTTACCTTTGTGAATCTGGCCCTCTGTCTTTTAAGCACTGGCATGTGACAAGATAAACACAGAATTTAAAGACATCTTTATTTATTGCTCGGACATTCCTGACCCACCAAACATTGGCGCGGTAACCCACCAGTGGGTTACAAACCACAGTTTAGGAAAAACTGTCTGATGCAATAATATTTTATGAGGGACTTGTGTTTTAATAGCTCACCCTAACATTAAAGTAGGAGTCAAATGGGCAACCTTGATGTAAAAGCACTTGTTGCAGGAACGGGCATAATGCCAAGTTGCTCCAGTGGGATAACAATTGAGCAGAAATTAATAAAATCGTCTCGCTTCGAGCTTTGGTTAAAGTTCCTAATCCAAGACAAAAACTCAACAATAGGTTCCAAATCAACATACCTGCATGATCCAGATTGGAAGAATTGGCACCCCAGCTTTGGTACAGTGTGGCGAGGTCCTTTGGGCTGTAGGTCTTAAATATGTTCAAAATGTCCAGGCGCTTGTTGTGCCCCTCAGATGAGGTCTCTTGTTTAATGCTGGAATTATACGATGGGGGGGCACTTGCAGAGCTGGGCTGGTTCGGCATTAGAGGACTTGTCCTGGCCCCCGCTGAACAGTTGGCCAATGTCCTCAGCTCATTCATAGCCTGGGACTGAGACTCCCGCAGAGGCACTGAAGGACCTTCATGCTTAAGATACGAATCTGGCTTACAAACTGAGAGATAGGGGGGTGGCAGGTTGGGTTTGCCCTTCACTGTGTCAGGTGTAGAGTGCTTACTAAATGTTGATGGACTTGCAGCTCCCTGGAGGATTGCAAATTTCTCCACTTGCTTGCTTACTGAGGGTTGTGTGCCTGGCCTGGGTATAAGATTTTGGGTAGGTGTGTGGCTTCGATTATAGCTTCCAGATTGTGCCACTTTAGGGTTTGCTTCAAATTTAGGCTTCTGCTGCAGACCTGCTGTGCTGTGCTGCTCTTGGGCATGGTTTAATTTGGGTTGCTTGTATCCATCAAGAATTGATGGCTTTGAGCCACCCTGCCCAGGCACGTTATAGTCCCTTGTTTGAGATCCACCCTGCAGTTTTGAAGTGCTTCCACCAAGCGGTGCATTGGTTTTGGGTATGGCCACTCCACCTGGCACCTGGGTACGAGCAAATCTGGCCACTGGCAAAGGCTGACACTCTTTGCCACCGAGTGCCGGAGGCGGGCCGGTGCGCCCATTCCTTGCCAAGAAAAGTGAGTTGTTTTTCATGTTCTTGAAACCGTTCTGTTGAATCCATTGGGGAGCCATTGCACTACAGCTTACTTTGTGCCAAATTCTTTTGTGCATCCACAGGACTTCTGGATAGAATGTCTTATGATCACAGAAAGGACATGGATGGATAACCAAAGCAGCCTGAATGGCTGAGGTAGAGTCTTTATTGCATGAGGCGGCTCTGCTTGACTTTTCACTGAGATCAACTGGAGCAAATGCTGGCCCTGCATCATTATTCTTTTCAAGCTTGAGGTGCTCCTTGAGGTCAGGGGTCTTTTCATCCAAGAGACTGGGATCAGGCGCCAATATATTGTGCAAGTCTACTGTGTTGCAAGAAGTCTGGCCAGAACCTGAAGCAGCACTAGTGCTTGAGGACTGCTTACTGGAGCCAGGAAGCTCTTTGCTGGGATAAAAAACGGGAATTTTTATTTCACAAGGATCTTCAGACTTTACGTCAGTCTCAGAAGCAGCAGCAAAAATCGTGCCAACATCAGGTTTACACACATCATCCGTATGATTGGTGGATTCTCCCTGATCCAGAGCAGGATGGCGATCAATAGGCGATGTTATCATGGGTTCTTCCCCAGAACGTTTACAGTGATATGGCTTGTCTCCTGTACAAAAGCAAACACAACCATTTAGCATTACATATCAGCAGAAGTAACACATGTTAACAGTACCAAACATGTAAAGAATGAACTAGTAGGCAGGCTTGAACAGTATTAATTGCAGTTTAAATCCATAACAAGCAGTACCAACATGATACAGAAAAACAATGAAAAAGACCTTGCAGACCAAGACATAAATCAAATTAATTCACTTGCAATGAAGCACAAGGATTACTAGAAGAGACGTACTGTAAGAATGAGGCAGCAATTTGTAGTTTGCTTTCGGCACATTGAAGTCAGTGCAGAACAGTCTCAAAGATAACCAGCTAAAAACAGACATCATCACAATATATTCTTAGTGAAAATGGACTGGAATTTGTATGTGTTTTTGATTCAGATGTGTACAAATCCCTTGTCAAGAGTAAGCTTGTGAAGGGGAACTAACAAAGCAACATGTATTATCTAGTATGTTTCAAAGTTCTTATGAAGTCATGTTGAGCACCCAATTAAGCCTTTCATCCCATTGCTCAGGAGGTTACAGAGGTTAAAGACCTCTGCAGAGGGTGTTAACTGCTGTTAACTGCCCACCCGGCAAGGTGAGCGCACATGTAAGGAAGGTAAATTTACAGCTGTTAACGCTCAACAGCATGTGGGAAATGAGGCTATCACATCTAATACGGCCAAAAACACACGCCCACTACCTCGGTCTGCTTAATGTCCAGGCTTTACACTCTCACTGATCCAAGAAATGTGGCAGACAACAGTAGTTACGCCCTGTGGTTGGCTGAACCAACCTCAACATTCCATAGAAGATGTTCATATATTTTAATGTCAGAGAATAACACTGGCTTTTAAATTGACCTCAGGATGCGTGTTGTACAAAAACTTCGCCTTATTTGATTTCATAAAAGATAAAGTTGTTCATGAATAATAGGAACCCAGGCCACCCAAAGTGTGCACGTTTCATCTGACTGCCTCTTAGTTCACTATTGGAATTGTTGTCGGGGTGTGGGGAATAAATATTTTTTCTAAATTCATGCTTGAAAAGTATCACTTTAAAAAAAAATACTTCTCAATGCACTGATATAATCTGATGTACCAAGGTAAAACGGTTCTAGGCGTTAATAAAATTGTTTTTTTTATTATTTTGTAGAGACTTTATCATATTTTTACAATTTTGCTGCATGATGTATTTAAAAATGAAGGTGTATCTAAAGTTTAGTGGTGCATGGCATCCTAATTACTTCCTCTCTTTCACTTCAATTAACATCTAAAAAACATGCTTGCAGTTTTATTTAAGATCTTTTAATGTAAGTGCTGAGTCGAGTTAACAACATCCCAATGGTGCTATTAACCAGGGGGCCGCATGTAAAGGTTAGGAGAGCTGCATGCAGCCATGGGCTGTACTTTGAGTATCACTGATCTAACTCATGATTTAACCACAAAAGACTTCAACAGCTTCAGATTTGTTACAGCCATCTAACACATTTTTACCACAACAACTGAAAATCTGCTTTAAAACAACTGATAAACTACAGGAGTGAGAACAGCCTGAAAGCAAAACACCAGACTGGATTTAGACCAGAATGATATATGGAAGCAGCCATGCTATAGGTCCCGGATGATACAGTTAATCTCATGTCCAACGGAGAAGGTCGACTTCTGTCAGGACTGCCTGCTGCCTCTAATACAATGGACCACAAAATCCTAGTGAGCATCATAAAAGCTTTCTATTGAGCATCATGACTGTATGACTGAACACAGAAGAAGAGTTCTAATCTGGTGTGTATCTTCCTGAAAAATCCCCCAACAATAAAAATTGAGAAAACTAATTTCCTCAGGGAATCATGCTTTCCTCACTTCAACTTCTGCACGGACCCATCTGAGGCTTGTTGGAAGTCAGAACACTGAAGCCTCCTAACACGCAGATAAAAAACATATGTATCTGAATTTTCAGATAAGAGAACATTGTGCATTTCAAGGGATGTCAGTGATCAATGAAGACTATGTTGAAGGACTATGAAACATACTCCTCAAAAAATTGAGTGTGTTAAGTTATCAACTATGGCATAAGAACTGTCTATAAACTAATCTCTCAGAACAGACTACAAATAAACTGTAAGACAACACTGCATCAACCAACATTTCCAGTGAAGTATTTTACGGTATTATAGCAGATACTGAGGTAAAAGTGACACAAATTAAAAGTTACTTACATTTTGGAAATGCTCTTTCTGTGGCTACTTTATCTTCACCTTAGAATACTCCCCAGGTTCACAACTGGGCCAAAAATCTTCTCCATAGCAGTACTCCAGCATGCCACAAGGTGGAGTTGAGTGTCTCTGTGCTTACTTCATGCCACCCCAGAAATGACGAAGTAGAGCCACATATAAGCACCACCCCAGCTTGCTGGCGTCACTTTCTTATGTTTTCCCTTTCTATACCAGAAGACGTGGAGCATGAACTGAACAATTGTTGGTAACTGTGCTGAGTTCTATCTTTAAACCTTTTAAGATATTAAAAAGAGGTAATTCCAAAGAAGGGAGTGGGGGGTGAAATCTGCAGTTAAATAAGGTAACCATCAAAAATAGTGTCACAGAAGGTTAGTAATTTGTTCTTCTGAAAGATACTTCTGACCAAAGATTCCTCTTTTTACAATGGATATGACTTTTAGTAAGAATGACAACAAAGTCCTCAGTGCAAGCTTGCCTGGGAAAAATGTGGCTTAGGACGGTTGCCTTGAAAATGGCAAAATTCACTGATGGAACAAGCTTATGTAATCACAATGACTAAGGTCTTTAAAATCAGGAGACACATTAAGCAGCTATTCATCTGCTTAAAGGGCTACACGTGAGAAACATTGGACATCAAGATAAGGTCTCACTGTGGCATTATAAATGGTTTTGGAAGGAACTTATGTGTCAGACCTTCAATAAATCTCATCACAAAAAGTGATTTAAACAAGGACGTTTGGCCTGACAATCTAGAAAGGCAGAAAGGGTTGACTAGTAACCTATAATAGCGCCCACTAAAAGAAAGGACTTACTGGGCCAAAAATAAAACAAGCAAAAAGGATGTCCAACATCTTTGCTTGTAAGGGTTGACTAATGCCGCACTAGACTATAAATTTGTCTCAGCGCCAAAGTATAAATGGATATTGTGGAACGGCTCCTGGCAGGAAAGTTGACATCAAACACTAAAGACAGCAGATTTAACACAGGCAGTTGCACTTGCTCAATCTCCACACATGTACGTGTAGGTTGTACACACTAGGATGGATCTAGCCAGGGTGCTCCCCACTGATGGAAAACACTGTGTGCCACCATAGGATGAAGATGCCACTAGTTATCTCCAAGACACCGCCTGCTTAGTTTGTCTGCCATGGCATTAAGGGACCCGACCAGGTGGATCATTCTGAGGAAAATGTCTTGGTGCTCCATCCACCTCCCAAGGCACAGAGCATCCCGACACACGACTCAGAAACTCACTTCACCCTACTTATTTCAGTTTGAGATGGTGGCTGTGTTGTCCATGAAAACTGCACTAGTCTCCCCTTGATAGATGGCAAGAATGTCTTCAGAGCCAGGTGAATGGGTCAAAACTCCAGGAGATTCATGTGCAGCTGGCCCTCTGCCAGAAACCAAAGCCCAATGAACTCTACCACACTCAGATGATCCCCCTAACCCAACAGGGATGTTTCTGTTACCACCATCTGTTCTGAGCGAGGAAGACAAAGGGACCTGCCACTAGACCAATTGTGTTTGAGCAGCTGCCACAACATATATGGAGCTGTTGCCTCAGAGACCTGAATGGCATCAGTCAGATTGCCTTGAAGGTGCTCCAACCGGAATTTTAACTTCCATTGCAGAGCCTGCATGTGCCACCTGACATAGCTGGTGAGGAGGCTGCAGGAGGATAAGAAGTCAAGAAACCTTAAAGCTTGTCTCACCACTATCAGGACTGAGCATGAAATATCGAGATCATAGCTTAAAGGTTCTGGGCTCTTTATGGCTAAGAGAAAACTCTGAACTCCACTGTGTCCAGGATTATGCCAATAAATGCAAGCCTCTGCGAAGGAGTCAAGTAGGACTTCGGCTCATTGACAGTGAACACAACGATGTCAAGAAATTTGCCCTTGTCTAGACTGACTGTGGTGAGCTTACCTTCAACAGCCTGTCATTGAGGTGAGGGAATACTGATATCCTCAACCTAGGAAGATGTGTACATTGAGGGCACCTTTTACCATTCTAACTTAAGTAAAATTCTTACTGACTTTTTGTTGGAAGTATACACAAGCCTTATTTCAATTGACAAATACAGCTGGAGGCTGCTCCTTTTTCTAAGCACCAGGGTTAGTATCATGATCCCTGTCTATATGCTGCACTGGCACAGAAGGGTCATATGTTTTTCTATTTATCACCTTCAGTGCACACATTAACTCTACAAATCTCCAAGTTAAAGCATGGACTGCAGACAGCTGAGCTCAGAAACACAATGTTCTGAAGTTTTTGTGGGAAATAAAACAGAAGAATGAAATTAAATTATTTAACAAAATTTAGACTGTCAATATGCTGATTTCTAACACGACTTTCAGGTAGATTGTAAAACATTTTATTCACTTTGCTTAGGATTTCTATAACAAATAGGCACTTGCATTACAGGTAATGCTACCAGGAAATGCTACCTGCTGTTAGGAGTTTGAACCTGCATACTTTGAGAAGATTACACTATTCAAACATTGTAAAGTTCACCAAGTTGTCAGAATCTTTAAAGAAAAGAGGATGAAAAATCTAGCAAAAAGTTAATTTTACACTGAATTATTTGCTCAAAGACTAATTTTAGTAGCAATGCTTTACCAAAAAACAATAAGAAAATTGACTTACAAATATCATAACAGGGAAATTATCCGGCTAAAACATTATTTAGCAGGAAAGTGCCCGACGTAAAGTCATGGGCCACAAACTTTACAACTTCACGAAGTTGCATTGTTGTAAAATCACGCTTTTCCCTTAAAAACATAAAGAAATGTCGAAATAAAAGGTGAACTTATTGTTCTTTTCACCAAGTGGCGGTATTTATCCTCCTTAAAAAGATCCATGTGCATGCATCAACAAACGATCATGTAAATCAGTAATGCTTCCTAGCCTAAATGAGCATCTGCTTTGAAATAGTTCTTTTTACTTGCGAAACCTCCATTCATCAGTTGTAATGCTCCTTCTTCTATAATGCTTTACTCCGACCACATAATATGTTATCTCCTGACCCATAAACCTCTAGGCCTCTGCTTGTTCGCATTATGAGCCCACAAATCCGACGCATTTGTTGAATTATTTGAATTAAAACCTGCTTCATTCTTTCCATTCTGAAAACGAAGTGAAATCGCACCTAGACACAACCCTGTATAATGTGCATTTTGGAGACGTATTAAATGGGGCATCCAGTGAATGGTGTCCAAATATATCTCAAAACCCCAGCTGATGTAATCTAAAAAGATTTCGTAAACTCTCAGATCTCTTAGCACTGTTAGGAAAGCACTATTTCAATGTTCGCTAGGATCACTAAAAGCAGGGAAAATAAAACAAACAGCTCATTGAAATATAAAAATGTTTTAGAAGTGGCCTGGTAGGCTAAACTCCGGTTGGTCACTGGTGAGAATGGTATTTTTCTTTCGGCCAATCGCAGCAGGGCAAACAGTATGCTGAGGTGAGATGTGTGACACAAACATCCTTCTAAAAGATACCAGCAAATTGAGATAGGACGATCACGGTGCATCGTTAAGGCCCACACAACCACACCTAATGACCTAAAATATGCTTAAAGACCCATTGTTCAAGTATGAAACTGTAATTTGTGAAAAATGAAAGGCATGACCTAATATGAAAAGGAAAAAGCTGAAATGAGAATGGGAAAAATCAACTAATACAGAAAGAAAAATTAGGGACTGAATGCTACACTTAAGTATAAAGGAAAGAGTGTACGAGTCTCTGTGTTGAAGACGTATTTTTAGGGATTTGGGCCAGGCACTGGAAATATGCGATTTTGTGGCTGTGTGCTTTCTATGTACTTACAGATTTACCCAATTTGGCACTTATTCCATCATCTGCTGCATAATTCGCAAATTTAACATTTTTTCTTGTTTTAGCTCAAACGGATCACAAGTTACTAAAACTGCAGCAATACGTTCTGCTGCTCAACAAAGGCCTTTCGCAAAAGTTGCCTAGTCCATCTTTCTGCTGCTTATTGCTGTATTTGGGTTTCTTATGGTTACTAACGAAGTGAAACCTTTGCCCGGATAGTGTTAACATATTTAAAAATAATAAGTTAATACTTTCACATAATTTGCCTTTTCTTGCTGCATAATGTAGAAAGTCCTAACGCATAATTCAATTACACTGTCTAAGAGACATAGGTTCTAAAGAAAAGGACAACACTGTTATGGTTCAGTTGTCCGGATTCTTTTGTTAGGCGATTTAAAACAAAATTGTTTCTGGTCTTCCTTGTGGAGCTTTTCAGCGGATTACAATTTTCATGTTTTATAATAATGAATGTTTCTTACCTCACTGCCTTAGGTAGATGTGTCCTTGTTATCACTTTTTTTTCTTGTAGTTTTTATTTTTCCAGTTGTTTAAAAAAAAAGATTCTAAATGACAACTTCTTGTTGTATTTGTTTCTTTTTGACGGTTTCCTTTCCATTCGCGGATGTTCAAGAACAACCACGACATTGAACTTCTCATTAAACCTCCACAGTAATTCACGTGTAAACCACAACTACCCTGTCACTTCATAGAATTTCGTTCTATGTTACACCGTGGAGCATGATGTTTCTTTGGGCCCGTGTGCCAGAGTTTCCTGCCAGAGGAAGTCTTCCACGTGTGCCCCTGTTTAAGGGGCTCATATTCCCCAGCGTGTCGTTTTGTGACCAGAATAACGAGCCCCCTTAAGCGCATACACACGGGAAGGTTTCTTTGTGCAGAAGTTTGGGCCATGGCGGTGAAAAAGCTTGTTCGGTGAACGCACATGCCAAGAGCCATTAGCTCCATTTATAATTTGAAACAAAGACATTGAATGCTGCAGTGAAATGTGACACTACACATCTGTTTCTCACCCCCTCCCACACCCGCGCCCCATCTGGCACGCAGAGCGTCACTTGATCTAAAACCTGCCTTTCCGCTGGCGGCCCCGTTAAACAATATAGGGGCATAGTTATAAGAAAGTGGCGCATCCGCTTCTCATGCATCGCCCCACTTAACGACACCATGGTTGCACCATGTTTACAATAAGGCGCACCATGGTGGTCTTTACAACAACAGCATCAGAATTTTTGACACTGTTGTGGCGCTTTGCTGCACTAGCACACGCTAGTATAGCAAAGCACAGGGAGGTCCACTGATTTTAATGAGTGTGCCATTTTAATGCCTGTCTTGACAAATGGGGCAATGAAATCTAGTAAATTTCACTGCAACATCATTTTGGGCCTCCCTGCATCGGAACGCCCCCCTTCCATAGATTATGCCTGGCGTAGGGGATTGCAAAGTGGCGCAATGCATGCATTGTGCCACTTTGTAAATCGCGTGCAGAGTAAATGCCACCTTAGTGGCACCTTAACATCAAAAAATGACACTATGGAGGTGCTAAGGTGGCAAGAGGGGCATGTAAATATGCCCCTACATTTGTTAAACCTGCAACTGATTACGGGATTCTGCAACAAGATGGGTTATATTTATGAGAAAGTGAAGCATCGGTCCCGATGTGCAGTTCTCTTGCATCACCCTAGCCCCACATAACAACACTATGGTCGCGCCGTAGTTACAATTCAGTGCACCATCGCAGTCGTTATCACACAGCGTCAGAATTTTTTATGCTCTTGTGGCGCTTTGCTGCACTACCGTAAACATTTTTGATAAAAGTGCAGCAAAGCACATGGAGGCCCATTGATTTTAATGGGTGCGTCATTTAAACGCATGCCTTGAGCTGGCGTTAAAAACTACAGAACAAATGGCGCAGTGAAATCTAGTCAATTTCACTGCACCATTTTTTGAGGCCTCCCTGCATTGGAACGCCCCGTTTGCATACATTATGCCTGGTGCAGCATAATGTGGCGTAAGGGGCTGCAAAGTGGCACAATGCAGCAATTGTGCCACTTTCTAAATCTGGCGCAGGGAATGGCCACCTAGGCCTCAAAAAATTACTCTATGGTGATGCAAAATCAGTGCTAGGGGCATGTAAATATGCCCGATATGTGGACCGTTACAACGTACTATCAAAAAAGTAATATAGGTAATTGCCAGGGGCAATGTAACCATGCACCCTCCGTCCTCTTTCAAACAATTGTGCTCCCTTTACCCCTTCCATGGTATTGCACAATACCTCGTGATCCATCTGTGCTAGAATCATTCTTTACAAATACTCCAACGGGAGTACAAATCAGACAGGTAAAAGTATTCAGAGCTGTCCACCGCCCTCACCAATATATCACAATACAAACGACGCTATAGAAGTCCCTGAATCACAGTCGGATATCAGTTTTGCTACAACCTGAGAACGTTTCTACACAAACACTGAAGAAATCATCTTAGAAGCGATGATATCACCACTTGAAGTTTGAGTGCACGAGAAATGGGTGGATGTGTTGTACTGCTCTTTACCGCCCTACTGTGGAACTTTTCAAAACTGCAGGCGGAATCCTCAAACAAAGCAGTAAACAAAAACGCGCCAATGAAGCAAAGAAAGAGGTCGTGAGTGAGATGAAAAAGTACCTTTGTGCACTTTTTGTTGAACCTCTTAGCTATTATTTTGACCTACAACAACACCAGTGTTACGTCTGTTGTGAAGGGAGGCAAAATGTTGGCTTTACATCCGAAAAATAATCAAGTCAATAAACATAAAAGCGCAAACCTAGACATGAGCAGCAGAAAGCTGTGCAACAGGGAAAGGAACAAAGGAGGATGGAGGTGGGGAAGTGGGCTAGGACAACAGAGGGAGAAGGATGAAGGCGAAAGGGTTAAGGGTGAGAGCCTGGGTGAGCGAAAGGCAGGAGCTACGGATGTTTTCCACCTTGACCTAACAACCCTTGATTAAGTGTTGTTTGAAGAAAGCGGTCTTGATTTACTGTCTAAAGTGTAGTAAGAGCTGTTTGTTGTTTGTTAGTGTTGATACTTTGCATCTGCATTTATTGCATTGTAATTATTTATGTATTTATTACACGGCCTTCGAAGAAGGTCGCTAAACATTCAACAAGTTCCACAGGAATTAAACAGTTAACAGGATTTATTTATTTTTAAACGATAATAATCGGAGATAGTAGATGGGAATCATGATATAACCAACCTCTTCTTTTGCAGTTCTCACTTTCCGCATAAAAATGAAAGTCGTGAGATACATAAAGTTGGGCAGAAGAATAAAGCATGATATAGGTCTTGGATACTTATTTCACAAAAAGTTCACCTTTCTCCCATCTGCCTAAAGTACTCTGTACAGGTACGTTTTGGAGATGAGGGAGGGGTCTCAATTTTCGCTGGATTCAGCTTGAGGAAGATTTCGGACCTCCGCACCTGAATGGCGACGGGGCAGGTTTTCAGTCGAGTGATGTCCTGGTGTAAGTGTACCTAAGGTAAAGTTGAATACTGTCAGCGTACGGATGCATGCTGGAGTCTTTGCTGGTCAGTGGAATGGATATACAGTACGTTTTCAGATAAGAAATGTCTGTTTTAAGGCTCGCAGTACTAACAGGTGCTGTTGGGAATCCTTCTGTGTAGAGGAGCGTACTCAACTGTCAATAACAAGCACATGCCCATTTCATCGCACTACCTGCAACGCGCAACAAAATCCATACACGTACACCCCAGATGTGGCAAAGGCCCATTTCAAACCGAACCAAGCCAGTACAACAGGTGAAAATGGGCGTCATGTTCGAGGTAAAAAAATCGTCGTTCAAACTCTGAAACTGCTACACAAAATCTCATAGGGGATAGAATCAAGACAGTAAGTGGCGCCTTAAGGCAGCTGCCTTACTTCACTATCTGTAATCTTCCGCCTTGACTGAGGCCCACCTTTTCAACCTTTTATCCACAGATGTGGCCTGCTGCCCAGGAGAAACAATAAAAATAACACTGCTCGCCAGTTCTTGAAAACCCTGTTAAACGGATTGCCTCGTTCTTTATATTTGTAAATCTGGAAGCGACCTCTCATCTGCTCTCTGTCCTCATATTTTGTGTCCATCTTTTAATCTTCTTCCACAGCAATGTAAATGTGCTGTGTTCGTCACTGAAGCCTACACTGGTGGAAGTTCAGTCTGGAGTAATTGTATTTTTGGCTCAAGCACCTGGAAGCATAACTGAGTCAGAACTTCGCATAAATGTTAAAATAAGCTGTAGTCTGGGGCAAGTAAATAATGGGGAGTATTGTGCGAGTAGTTTTAACCATTTATTCCGAAAAATATTTTGATTGAAACTTTTAGCTAAAAAACGCAATTTGTTTTCAAAATTTTGGGGTGTCAATAAAAAGATGAAATTCAAACTTCAGCCATCTTGATAAGTTAACATTAGAACAAATTGTCTAAAGCACTGGAAAGAAGAGTACATCTATCTGCTCAGCTGAAGCAATAGGAAGACAAGTTATTTTTCTGAAGTCAAAGTTATGACCATGTGTTTGTGGAAAAAAAAACAATTATAAAAGAGGTTTCATCCTTTTCCAACTAAACGTTTTCAAACTACATGTCAAATGCATAGACAGTGAACAAAGTTAACCCAATGTTGCTCATTGGTATTGAATGTTTCGAAGTAAACGTATTTCAAACTATTATCCCTGAGTGCCAGATAGAAGTAAAGTTGTCACGGGTGAAGACGGTAGTATGATGGCAGTCAGGAGCCACCGGAAGTCGTGCAGGATCCAGTATGGTGGGCGCAGCACCTGCACCACACTTACCTTTTGAAAAAGCGCCCTTTGAGGTACACCTATAGAATTTGTTTATCTAAATCAAAAAACAACTTGAGACCCCCATTTACACTGATTCCTGCTCAAGGCCTGTAATAGGAGGGGGGTTTCTTGAGCTCTTATAATAGTAAAAAAAAATACAACTTAGCTAGTGTTTTGCTAGAATTGTGATCACTGTGGCTCTAGCCCAGCCAGAATGCCAAGATGCAACTAGGTAGTCACGGAGCTCGGTCAAAAGCATCAGTCATCCGCCCTCTAAAGTGACCTTCATAACTGAGATGAAAGCGTGTACAAAAAGCTGAGAAAAAAAGGAAATGTTTGGGCCACATAGGTTCTAGTGAAACTGTTTGTAAGCAAAACGGGGTTCAAAAAGGTCTAAGCCCTTTTTTTCTGCAGCACGAACATGTACGAGCCGTGGTATTTACTATTACGACCCGTAAATGATGCAAAGAGACGCTTACCCCAATTTTGCCAGCTGAAGTAACCCACACTCAATCTTCCCCTGCCTCGTTTAGGCACCAAAACAGGTTTACTGCGGACATTTCCTCTCCTTTGTGGCCATTTTCTATCGAAACTGCCCCACAAATCTTTCTGTAAGGCCTGTGTGGAATGTCTGCTCCCGCAACCGCTGCCAGATCCGCTGCCTCATAAATCCCTGTCGAGTGACTGGAAGGATGCATGGCCTAGTGTGAGACTGATGAGGTGTGGCGGCCTGCTTGCTTATTTTAGAGGACTGTTATAGCACACCCCACGATAGTCACGCTACTAAGGGGCATATTTATACTCCGTTTGCGCTGAATTAGAGTCGTTTTTTTAGACGCAAATTCGGCGCAAAACTAACGCCATATTTATACTTTGTCGCTAGACGCGTCTAGCGCCAAAGTATGAGGAAAGAGCGTCATTTTTTAGCGTGAACGCCTTCCTTGCGTTAATGAGATGCAAGGTAGGCGTTCCCGTCCAAAAAAATGACTGCGCCGCAAATGCGTCGTATTTATACTCCCGGGCAAAAATCACGCCCGGGAGTTGGCGGGGCAGAAAACCCCGCATTTGCGCCACTTTTTAACGCCTGGGTCAGGGCAGGCGTTAAGGGACCTGTGGGCTCAAAATGAGCCCACAGCTACCCTCCCCTGCCCCCAGGGACCCCCCCCTGCCACCCTTGCCCACCCCAGGAGGACACCCAAGGATGGAGGGACCCACCCCAGGGACATTCAGGTAAGTTCAGGTAAGTATAATTTTTTTATTTTTTTATTATTTTTTTTTGGCATAGGGGGGCCTGATTTGTGCCCCCCTACATGCCACAATGCCCAATGACCATGCCCAGGGGACAGAAGTCCCCTGGGCATGGCCATTGGGCAAGGGGGCATGACTCCTGTCTTTACTAAGACAGGAGTCATGTAAATGGCGTCTGGGCGTCGTTTCAAATGGCGCAAATCGGGTTAAGACGATTTTTTAGCGTCAACCTGACTTGCGCCATTTTAAGACGCCCTAACGCCATTTTTCCCTATGCCGGCGCTGCCTGGTGTACGTGTTTTTTTTCCACGCACACCAGGCAGCGCCGGTCTGCTTACGCCGGCTAACGCCATTCAATAAATACGGCGCCCGCATGGTGCTTCAGAATGGCGTTAGCCGGCGCAAAAATTTTTGACGCTAAACTGCGTTAGCGCAGTTTAGCGTCAAAAAGTATAAATACGGGCCTAAGTGTGGTGGTGAATAAACGACGCTCTGCACCTCAACGCACGGCGGATGATTTTTAACTCTTTAAGGGCTACTACGGAGCTATTATGGGCTGTGTTATGAAGGGAAAGGATGGTATCCCAGTATCAACAACCATATACACAGAGGGACCAAATACACCGCACCATGCAACTCCTGCAGATTAGCTTCAGAGGTGTGCACATTTCTCACAGGCGGGTTCCCCGTTCTGTCCTTTCAAAACTTTGCACCATGCCTGCCTTATTACAAGTGCATTATATCCTAGGACACTTCTAACATTTGTGATGGGGTACCAATCCTAAATCGGGCCTTTTTTAAGTTTTCCAATTTAAGTTTGCAAAGTTATTTTTTTTCAAATATTGAGGTAAATTTCAATCTAACCGGGACACGTACGAAAATGTATACAGAGTTTTTCTTGATAAGTTTTCCTTCTGCAGAGTTTAACCTGTGGAGGATGACACTACGATGGAGAAGAACACTTAGGGGGTCATTACAACCTCGGCGGTCTTGCAAAAAGACCGCCGAGGCCGCGGTAGACAGAATACCGCCATTGCCGGCGGTATTCCTGGCTCCCTATTATGACATTTCCGCTGTGCCAGCGGACGGTAACAGTGTTACCGTCCGCTGGCCCAGCGGAAATGTCACATCAACATTGCTGCCGGCTCGTAATAGAGCCGGCGGCAATGCTGATGTGCAGCGGGTGCAGTAGCACCCGTCGCGCATTTCACTGCCCAAAATTCGGGCAGTGAAATGCGCGACGGGGCTATGCCTGGGGGCCCCTGCACTGCCCATGCCAAGTGCATGGGCAGTGCAGGGGCCCCCAGGGGCACCCCAAGTCCCCTTACCGCCAGCCTTTCAATGGCGGTGTCTACTGCCACGGACAGGCTGGCGGTCGGGGACTCATAATCCCCCGCTGCCCTGGGGATTATGACCGCCAGGCGGAATCCTGGCGGTATATTGGAGGGGCCCGCGGTATGGCCGTGGCAATTGCGCCATGGTCATAATTGCTGGCGGAACACCGCCAGCCTGTTGGCAGTGTTACCGCCACCTTACCGCCGGCTGCCAGGGTCGTAATGACCCCCTTACTGTTTTCTGATGAGTGTATCTTATTTCACAATCATACAGTTTGTGTTAAATCAAATACCTAAGCGACTTAAATTGTAAAAAAAAAGTCATGTTTCTCACACGGATGCAACAAAGCAAAAAGTTTTGCATCAGCTGCTTAACTCAGTACCTGTAGCAAAGAAAATTCACCAGGCCCAGAACTCTTGTCACACAAGCAGGGACCAATCATAATGCAGCCACCATCTTTGCTGAAATTCCACTGTATATGAAGATGCCAGACGCAGTCACCGTGTGAGTAGTGTGTAACTGCACACATTTACAAATTCTGAGTTAAGTTAATAAAACAAATGCATACGTCACGCTATGGTGAAGGTTAGCATCCAGTCCTGCACAATACATATTGCTGCTGTGAAGGAACATACGGATATGCTTAATTTATAAAAGAATGAGTACCAGGGCCCAAAGTTTGACTGGGAAACATGCAACTGGTGGTGGCGAATGTTGGGGTTGCCAAAAACCAAGACTGCCCAGTCTAAATTCTTATCTTGTGTCTTTCATTCACCACCATACACTCTGCCTATTTTCTCACCCTTGCAATTTCTTTTATATCCCTGCTTTCTTCCTTTGTTACTGAGGTTTCCGTCTTTATCTCCCTCCTCTATTGCCTGCCTTTCTCTTTCCTGTTCTGAATGAAAGTCTCATAATGAAAAATATGTGCTGGCCTGGAAAATAACAAAGTGTGAACCATCTAGGCCCATATGCTCAAATTAAGCACTGACTGAGGCACAACAGTTTTGTGCATGGGGATCCATGTTTAGAGAGCTTTACTCTCATTTCACCAAAATTGACTATTAGCAACTGAGTAAATTACAAGATTTTTTTTGCAACCCAATGACACAAGTTTTCCAATCCACACATTACAATAGAATATTCAGACTAGGTACACCATCCTGTGTCCGAAGGTCCTAAAGCCATTCTCACTTCATTGTCACATGCTGGTCAAGGCAAAAGTTCATAAGAAAGTCAGAGCCAGCATGCAGTCATTCTCAAGAATGACGACAACAACATCAGGCTCTAAGAAAGTTCTTCCATGTATCTGTCGAGACACAGTAAACAGAAAACGAATATGCTCATGTGAGGGTTGTGCAGGTTATTACCTCCGTGCAAAACCTTTCCCATAGGGAACTTGATAGCCCTTGAACAACAAAGGCAAGATGGTCAGCAGTATTTGTCGCAGGTGATGAATGGGCCAAGAATGGCCAGCAGTATTTGTCATAGGTGATGAATGGGCCAAGAAAACTACCCTGGCGAAAAAAGATTGGATTTTTCCATTCCCTTGCACCATAACCTTACTGAGCAACAGGGACCACCGACCATTTTCAGTCTGGGGAAGTGAAATCCTGCTATGACTGATGTTTCTTTTATTGAACCCACCTAAACTGCCCTTGCAGTGGCACCTCTACTGAGCATGCTAGGGCTTCCTGCCTGCGAAGACTATAGCTGGGTACCCAAAACCAACCGAGGCCTGATAGTTAGAATAGTGCATTATCATTTCCTCGAATACTTGGGACTATTACTGAGCCTCTTCTCTTATCTTCAAGGGAAACATAGAAAGACGATGGCTTCCGGGAGCCAGAGACACATGGCGGAGCTTTCCCGGCTCTAACATTGGTACACTGTCAAGTCTTCGTGTGGAATTCTCAAGTCTCCCAGTGGTAAAACACACTAGGCCACAGCAAAAGGAATGGTGACTGCGACCAGAGCTCACCACCACCCGCCCTCCCTTGCCCCCACCCCGAAATTGGGCTTCTGCTCTTGGCCCCTGTTACAAAGCTCGTGAAATTAAACACCTGCTAACACAGATCACTGCCTATTAAGGGTGAACCACTGACTTGCAAAGTATGTAGAAAGGAACGCATGTTGCGTTGTCGTCCCCAGTCACGCAGCAGCTAAAACATGGCATGTGAGTAAACACTAGAGGACGGAACGAAACTGGCTGCCGTGCCCTCCACCCAGCGTTAAACAATGTTAAACCAAACGGTGACTACAAACGCGGTAAGGCCTTGTGGCGATGACGTTGCATGACAGGGGCCGCGACAAGGTGAGGCTGGCCCTCCCTCATACTGAACTTACACCTGGCCGTGTTTTTCTTCTCAGATGGTTGCCCCCCCCCCTCCACCCCCTCTCGCGGGCTCACACTGGGAGTGAACACCTGTTGCTACCGGCTCCTCCTCAAGGGGCGCAGCCACTTGGGCGCGGCCCGCGAAGCAGCCTTCCTTCCTCAGAGCAGTAGTTGCCAAGATTAGATCCGAACAGAAGCAGTCAGTCCACGAGCCTTGTGTCTGTACTGCGCCCTGTAATTCTGCCAGTTTCATTCTCGGTGCGTTATCAGGTTACACACGGACCAGACGAGCTCAAGGTACTATAAATGATTAACAGGGGCTCCGCCGCCGGCGAAGGGTACACGTTAAGGGCACCGGAAGCCCGCACGTCAAGAGGCGCAAACGAAGGCCTCGAAATTGCACTTCGCCGTCTAGGAATGGAAAAACTCTCAGGAGTGAGCAAAACATTCGGCATGACTTACCGTCGAGGCAGCTTCCTTGAGTTCCGAGTTCTTTAATGGAAGCCTCTCGAAAACTGGGTGTAACAGACCCAAGGGATAGAAGTGCGACTTGAACAAGAGGCTCCTCACTCCAAGTCAAGTTTATGGAACTCCACCGACAAATCACCACCACTGGAGCTAGCGTCAGAATGTGAGCATGTGCTACAAAGATGGCACTTCCAGTGCACAATTACTGTGCTATGCATATATCCGGAGAGCATCCACTGATCGTGCTGACCTCAAAGGTTATTTGAGGTCTGTACATGACTGAAATAAGGAATATGGACCCTTGCTATCGCAAACCTTCTAAAATACGTACAAAGCAGTAACTCGAAAATTGTTGAGTCACAGAACATGGTACGAGAGATCTGAAAGATGAGACAGCTAAGGTGCGAGGCATTTAAATGTATCATGGTTTCGGGAGCACTCTACAACAGGACCGGACTGGAAGTCACAATCAGCCTTGGCAAAAATGTTCAAACCATCTCCACTCTTCGGAAGGCCACGACTAGAATGTGGTTATGGGGGCATGGTTGGGTGTTGGCAGCCCATTTTCTCAGAGAAGCTGCAACCCACTGGGGAAATTGTTAGTGAGGCAGATTGGCCAATCCGGTCCTGCTAGTCAAGAAGAAGCAGCGCCACAAGTGTAAATGATTTCTGATGTTTTACCACAAAAGTCGAAATCCCGATCCCTGGATAAAATCCTATTTGTACAAGGATCGAATTCAGTCATGTACCCCCCAGACTAAGGAGATCGGTGCAAAAACCCCTAAGGTTCCCAGGGGCAGCAGTGACCAGGCCTCCCGGTATTGTACCATTTTAATGTGTGGGAGTTTGGCCTTGAAAAAATAATGAAGAAATGCAGAGGGTAGGTGCAACAAACCTCTCTTGTCTTGAAACACTGCAAAAGATACGGTCTCAAATGATTCGCAATTTCTTCAAAAAAGGGCGGTGATAATGGCAGGCTACTTTTTCTTCAATTTGGAGGTCGGCTAAACTGTGTTCTGCTCAATCCGCTTTCTGAGTATGAATCGCCTAAGAAATAGGCACGGCAGTGGGTATTAAGCACATTAGCACTGTGGAGTAGAACATTTCTGATGTATATATATCTCGGCAAAGCAGCAAACGTGGCTCAGTATGTTAAACCATTGTCTGTTAAAATTGTTCTGCTTTCGCGATAGCCCTTCGCATATCATCTCCTCGGAGCAGAAAAATGGCGTGGACTCGTACTGCTTGCTGAGCCTTAAAAACGTGTAACACACGGGCGTAACATCCGGATATGGGTCTCGAAGTCCGAGTTTGTCTAATTCTGCATTTTGCTCGAACTACTCAGATTGGAGGATGAGAAATACGCCAACCGTAGGTAAGCACTGCCACTGTGTGGTTACTTTTTGAAATGCAGCTTTCATCGGACAGCAAAAGGTCTTAAGAAAGGGAAAAAATAACTACATTACACAATCATAAGATGTTTTGAAAACAAACAAAAAAATGAGTTTTAGGGAAAAATGAAGATGACATGGATCATCTAGATGTGGAAACAATAAAACAAAAACACCCCAGCAACAGCCCCATCTGTTTCTATTAAGAAGGATAGCCCGGATACTCAGGCCTTAAAATAAGTATTTTGTCAATATGTTTTTTCATAATATTTTTTAAAACAATGCTCTGGTCGTGTAAAAACCGAGACACAAACTATTTTCCTAAATCCACTGGCACCCGTTTTATTATCAGTAATTACTGTAGACCGATTGGTAGTGGTCAAGTCGTCGGACTGCCAGGGATATGGTCACATCTTACAAATTCCAAACAATAACATGTAGTGTAGTAGTGAGAGAGCGTAGTTTAAACATTTCCTATTTAAGACGTGAAATGCTTATATTTAACAATGCTGCATTAATAATATTATTCATTGAAACGTATTTTAAACGTGGAGAATTGTTCACATGCATAAACTAATGTCGACTGTAAGAAATAATTGCTTGTATTATGACTAAAAACATTAACACGTATAAAGACTGCAATTTATTAGAATCCATACATCTTAAGTTGGCGTGAGTCGAAAACTAGCTGTGTAGCTCTCATATTAAAGCGTATTTTTCTGTTTCTCCAGTGTGCTGACTTGCAAAAGGCCATGGCCCAGCAGTGGTTCTTTTCTTCGCTTATTTGCAACAATGCTAATTTTTCTCATCCGCTTGCTAGCAGCTTTAGTATAAAATTATGGACTTTGCAAGAAACATGGACACTTTCAAGGACATTAAATTGCGGAAAAGAGAACTCTTGACCCGAAGTGTGTGCCAGAAAATGAAGTAACCCCGGATGTGCCACCTACGAAAAACGTCAATTATGAAGACCAATTAGAAGAATGAAAAATATCATAGAATGACAAATGCATTACTTAATGTATAATTTGATAGGTTACAGATAGTGGGGTGTAGTGACTGTCCAATAGAATTTTGGGGGAATGTATTTCGAAAAAGGGATAAAAACTCATGACACAGGAGACTCGAGAGACTGAGGTAGGGAATGATATCGATTGCATCCAGAAACTCTGTCACTCTATTTGGTGATCTGAGACTTAGACAAAACCATCTTCACCCATAGACTGCCCCATTACACTTTCTTCCTTATGAAGGAAGTGTCCCCTGCCCTTAGATTAGATAGACTGACGGTGATCTAACTGGTGTCCTGAAGACGAAGACTGATCCTGTATGCTGACCTTTTTCGAGGAGGGTAATTATACTGTTGCTAATGGAAATTCATTTGTTTGCCTTTTCTTTCTAGGTACCAACTGCTGTGTATTTTTGATAAGAGACTTTAGTTAGATGTTTTTTCCAAATTGATGTTCTAAATTGTTTTGCATGAAGCCCAACATGCTAATGCTAATTAGTGGCTAGATGAGGCACTCACTTTGACTGACGTAGTTTACGTGACTGACGTGGTGCTATGCTGAACTAAACATTATATGAGATTTAGGCGTCTAGATTTATTCATCTTCATATTATTATCTTATGATTGTGATCTTTGCATTATTGCCATATAGTGACTATGCTCTTTTTCTTCTTGGTTTTGAGAATAATACATTTGCTATTAGATTGTAATCAATAGGGAATAAAATTCACAAAACTCCAGTAAGGTGTGGTTATTCATGACTGAAAGGTCATGGTTGCGCCGAAGGTTTACTAATGTCTAAAGTGAAATATATTGTGGTGATATATGTTGACAATATTATTGACATATTGTTTGATGTATTGATCAGTTATCTCGTCTTACGGTGTCTCACCACTGGGTCCAAAGATTCATCGGCCTAAAACGAGTCCCGATGTGTATAAATTAACATAGACGGACGCTTTAGCAGTTCTGTTAGCAGAGCAACGGTTTGGCCCTTGGGGGCCCTAGGACGGAGTTTCATTGTTTAATTTGTTTTTCTGTGATAATGCAATTTGGAGAGATGATGGGTTGCTAGGTTCGCCATGGCTTTCCCGGGATCTCGGAGCCTGCCTAAATGAGTTGGGAATGTTCTTGGCGCCATAACATGTGTGGTTAGGGTCTTTGCGCTTACCTAAGCTTATGCATCTTGCAGGTGGTTGTGAAAATTTGCGTGAAATTAGGCCAAATTAAGTGTTGTTTAGCAGGAGTGGGCGCACTCCACAGTATGAGAGTAGGGAAGTTGGCATACTTCATGTGAATGTAGCACTTGTTGCTCAAAATTATCCACGTGGTTGGTTGTTGTGTACGGACCTGTTGAGGTCTAAGACTCCGAAGTATGATGATAAATGTGGTTTATGTTGTAATCTGCGCGGTTTAATAGGTCAATCGGGCGTGGTTGACAAGTCGAGTTTGAGTTATGATGTATGTGTGAAACCTTCGATGGAGATTTGACAAATTCTAAAGTGCACTAGAAGGAGTCATTGACAAGTCGAGAGTAGGATTTGCAGGTCAAATTCTGCTTGCGTATGTGGGAACTGAGAAGGAGAGAGTAGCGGCCGAGGCTTAAAGTGAAATCTCTGTAAAGTTCTGAAGCGAATGTGTTACCCTTCCTGTAGTAAACCGACAGATTTGTGTTGTCATTTTAAGGTGCTCGCAATAATTCGCATTAGTTTGTATGAGTTGTAAGGGGTCAGTGAAGAGTAGACAAGCCGCAAGACTTTGTCAGCTGCAGTGTGTGTGAGTGTGATGTCAGTGGTGCCGCGCTGAGATAGGTCAGATGCCGAGAGGGGTCGCGTACGGATTGGCTGCCGTCCGTGAGAGGCAATAGGTTGAGAAAGGGCAGGTGAAGAGAGTCCTGGGAACTAAGCCATTTCTGATTAAATACGAAATAAAGAATTGCAAAAATGAATTTTGTCAAGGCATTCAAAAGCGCTTTAAAGGGCGATGTATATATTGTAGCAACTGATGGTGAACCTACACCACCTGAGGGTACTCCGGCTTACACGGTTATGGAAGAAAAAGGTGTCGCACCTTGTTTATGGATGAAACAGTGGCGCAAATTAACAGAAAAAGAAGGGTGTTTAGCGTTTCCAGGGCATGGGACGTTTAATCCAAAGGTACTAGAAAGTCTGAGGTGGATGTTAAGTACACAGAAGCCACCTCCGAGACCGGCACAATACGAGGCTTTGGCGATCTGGGACTTGATGGCTCTTAAACATAGACAAGAAAGGTTTCAGAGAAGACTGAGAAGGGCAGAAAAATCCTATGCAGAAGCTAGATGGGACAATGAGAGCAAAATGTGGAGACGGGGAATTGTAGATGGGTTGAAGTTATTCCCAGCAATAACACAGGGAGAAGAGACACAGGGAAAGAAAGTCTCCTGCAAAACCGACAAAGATTCAAGCAAAACTAAAGAAAATAAAAGGTCCTGGGAAGAGGAAGATGATTCAGATGATGAGGAATTTATGGATAGATTGTTACATGATCGTCCGCCACCATATGCAGTGAGTGACAGTGCTCCAAGCACTAGCTTGGATCCTGGGAACCAGACGCAGGAGAAAGGAGTTACTGATACGGTACAGACTAGCGATACAGCCTCGATACAGAATGGTGTCAGTGTACCCACTGCACCAGACTTGCCGATACAGTTGCAGCCTCCACCGCAGATAAAAAGAATTTACCCTGATGCCCAGTGCTAGAGACTACTACAAACTTGATAGTGCCGCCAGACCCGATATACACAAAGCCAAAGTTAATACAGATTGAATCTCAACCGCCACAGCTGATACCTGGGTATAACCCTGTAGCAGGACCACCGTTAGTATCTGTACCGGGTACACTGGAGCAGACCTATGGTGTTGCAGCTCCAAGAAGTCTGAGTTCAGGTCAGACACCTGCTGCTATATCGTTACCTATTACTGTTGGTCCCCCAGTGCCATTGTATGCGCAAGGTAAGACAGGGCCGTGTGATCAGGGAGCTATGACTCAGGAAGCGATAAGAGGAGGGCCCATGAGAACTCCACAGATAATGGCCCCTGGGGAAAAGGTAAATGAGCCACCGAGACCCTTGATGGACCTTAGTCCAGTAGGGGCACCTCTCGAAGCGATGCGTCAAGCAGGGTTGGGAGTCTTAACTCCCCAAAATATGAGTACGAATACCTCACACTCTCCAATGATACATGCAGGGAACATTTCACTGCAGGGTTTTACAGTACAACAGCTAAATGAGTGGTTAGAGAAAACTTGTACCTCACAAAAGACTACAGTGACCACAGTTGAACCTGAGAAAGAAAAACAAGATGAATACTTGAATTTTGTACGACTAGGGGCAGAAGCTGCCGAGGTAGTGGAAGGAACAATGGGAGTAAATAGGTTGGAATCATACACTGAGGCAGAATTGAGGTACTTATGCCCCAAGATTACCAAAGAGGTAGGCAAAGTACATCAGAGACTAGCGAATTTGGCAGACAAATACAATATCGATATCGGAAACACTTAACATTTGAAATGAAGCTACAGATTAGATTTTGACTCCAAAGATTTTGAACACATGAGATCTGCAGGCCTGAAGGCGCACCTGAGAGAACTGTTGCAAAGTGCACAAATTTGGGGTGCATTAGAGAAATGGGAAGGCCGATGGGCAAAGAAAAGAGATAAGGGAAAGGGAGATAGCCCAGGGTCTAATAGAGTTGGGACCACACCTAATTTAGATTCAGTAAAAATCTTACCTATGAGAGAGACAGCTGGTGGTGTTTTAGTGCATGTGCTATGGACTAGGGGAGACATTCTATCCTTTATGAATGATTATCCTAGGCTCAGAGAAAAGCCAATCGAGTGGTATCAACAGACAGATAGGTTCGTGAAGCTTGCAAAGTGTCTCTGGGAAGACTTGAATACTTTGTTTGAGATTATTGTTCCGCCAGATTTGTGGCTCGAGTGCAAGAGAGGGGTAGATTGGCCCACGAAGGAGCCGGCAAGAGATAAGGTGACTGGAGCACCTTCAGAAGAGGTGATGAAATATTATCATAAAGTAATTGAGTTCTTGAAACAAAAGGTGTCGCCGAAGGTGACCGATTGGCAGAAAATCGACCGGACCTCTCAAGAGGTTAAGGAGTCAATACATGCGTATTACGAGAGATTATTAAAAGCGTTCAAACATTACAGTGGTACTGAGACTATCGAACCGAAGGACATGAATCATCTTGTGTTTAGGTTCGTCAAAGGGCTGAGGCCGGAGGTCAGCCAGATGATTAAGAATCATTTGATTTGTTGGCAAGCTAAACCGATTGATGAAGTGTTACAGTATGCGAAATACTGTAGTGATGAGATTGAGTTGAAGCAGAAAAAGTTGAAGGAGAAAGTGATGGTGATGCAGATAAGGGCTGCACAAGCTGGAATACAGGGGAATGGAGTTCAGCAAATGACACAGCAACAACCGCAAATGAATGGTGTGTTACAGGCATAGCCGAAAGGCAGAGGTCGAGGGTTTGTGAACTGTGGTTCGGACATGAATAATGTTGTTATTCAAAACGACGGTCAGGGAATGAAAAAGATGTCACCATGTCATGCGTGCGGGGGCATGGGGCATTGGAAACGGGATTGTCCGAATATGGTCCAGGATAGTGCAGTTCAGCAAAGCATTAATGTCGGTACATTACAAAATCCACGAGGTCCAAAAATGAGACATCAAAACCCGAATTTTCAGAATAATTTGGTACAAATGCCAGGGGTACAACCCATGCAGCAGATGCAAATGCCGCGTTTTCAGTCAATATCAATGCAACCAGTGCAGCAGCAGATTCCTATGGTGCCTAGACAGCAAATGCAATTACCCATGGCTCCGATGGGACACCAACAGGTGATGCTTCCTCAGCAGGTCACAGGCCAGGTAACCAACAGGTAACCAACCAAAACAACACTGTGCAACAATTCCCATTACGAGGTGAAAGTGGCATGAATGAGGATTGGTCAGATGACAGCTCAGACAGTGAAGAGTGCAGGCTTGCAGTATCTTTAGAGGTGGATCAGAGAGGCCCATATGTAGAAGGAAAAGTAATGGGCTATAAGGTTTCATTTTTGGTCGACACAGGAGCTACACGCTCTACAGTTCGAAGTGCAGAAGTCCCGAGATTACCTCTCTCAGGGCGTACTATACGAGTGGTTGGTGTGGCAAACCAGTACCTGACAAATCCGATTACTGATCCGGTGCAGGTTGAAATTGGTAATTTCCAAAGCCTGCATAGATTTGTTGTATGCGATTCAAGCCCAGTATCCTTACTAGGAAGAGACTTACTATGTAAGACAAAATGTTCGATTACCTGTTCCAATGATGGAATAGAAGTACAAACAAACAGTGACGATGAGGGAGATGAGAGTCAATAAATAGGGGAAGGAGGAGAGACTAATGAAGACTACCCTTTGATTACTTTATTCCCAATGCATACTTTGATCGACTTACCTGTTGATTTACAAGGGACCGTAACAGAGAAAGTGTGGGATTTGACTGGGAAAGAAGTAGGGTTGATAAAGGGAGTAGAACCAGTCCAGGTACAGATAAAGCCGAATGCAGTGTTCCCACAAGTGCCACAATACCACATGACCCAGGACGTCCTCATTGAGGTGTCACAAATAATTGTAGATTTTCTCAGACAGGGAGTCCTGAAAGAAGTTTTGAGCAGTCCGTGCAACTCTCCCATTATGGGTTTGAAGAAGCCCTGTGGGAAGGTTCGAATTGTGCAGGATTGGCAGAAAATCGACCGGACCTCTCAAGAGGTTAAGGAGTCAATACATGCGTATTACGAGAGATTATTAAAAGCGTTCAAACATTACAGTGGTACTGAGACTATCGAACCGAAGGACATGAATCAGTGCAGGATAGAAAAATAAACGAAATTGTGATAAAATGCTGCCCTGTGGTACCTAACCCAGCAGTAATAATGTTCCAGGTTCCTTGTGATGCTGAATGGTTTACTGTAGTAGACCTATCACAAGCATTTTTCTCGATACCTCTTCATGAAGACAGTCAATTTTTGTTCAGTTTCAAATTCCTGGATATGGTGTACAATTGGTGCAGAATTCCTCAGGGGTTTTCTGAGTCACCATCCGTCTTCAATCAGATATTGAAAAAGGATTTGGAACCTCTTGTGCTGCCTTTTAATTCGACTCTTGTGCAGTACATTGATGATTTGCTGATTGCATCTAAAACCAGAGACAGTTGTAAATATGATACCATTGCATTGTTGAATCATCTGGGAAAGGATGGACACAAGGTGTCACCCAGAAAGTTGCAATACTGTCAAAAAGAAGTGAAATACTTGGGACATCTGATTGAGAAAGGGTCCCGAAGAATATCAAAAGAAAGAATAACAGCTGTTTTGCAGATGAATCCCCCAACAACAAAAAGAGATGTCAGGATGTTTTTGGGAATGGTGGGCTACTGTCGCCAGTGGATACCCAACTTCTCGATCAGCTCAAAACCTTTAATAAAATTGACGGGAAAAGAAGTCAAGGATGAACCATACACAATCACTTTGACAAAAGAGGAGCTTGAATCATTTCTAGAATTGAAGGAATGCATGTGCAGGGCACCAGCATTAGGAATGCCCGATTATGAAAAACCTTTTCTGTTGTTCTGTCATGAACGTGATGCTTGTTCTTTGTCTGTTTTAACACAGGTCCACGGAGATGCAAATCTCCCTGTAGCACATTTTTCAGCTACTTTGGACCCTGTCGCAGCAGCCCTACCGGGTTGTTTGCGAGCAGTTGCAGCAGTTGGTCAAAGCCTTTCACAAAATGAAGGCATAGTCATGGGATACCCCCTGACAGTAATGGTTCCACATTCAGTTGAAATTCTGTTGACACGAACTAAGACACAACACATGACAAATGCACGACTCACTAGATATGAGACGATTATACTGGGGTCACCAAATGTCACACTAAAGAGATGCACTGTGCTGAACCCGGCAACCTTACTTCCCAATGAAAATACAGAAATTAAAGATGGGAAAGAATTTGAGCATGATTGTCTTGAGGTGACTGAGCTCAGTACCAAACCTCGCCCAGACATACAGGATACCCAGTTAAAAGAAAACAATTGCATTATGTTTGTTGATGGGTCCTGTCTAAGAGATTCAGCAGGAACATTGAGAGACGGTTACGCAGTATGTACCATAACTGGCATCGTCGAAGCCTCCTGGCTCGAGAAAGTGTTTTCTGCACAGGTGGCAGAATTAATAGCTCTTACAAAAGCATGCCACACAGCTGTAAATTTGAAAGTCACTATCTATACTGACAGCAGATATGGATTTGGAATCGTGCATGATTTTGGCCAACTTTGGTCACACAGAGGCTTCATGACCTCCTCTGGTTCTCCTGTGAAAAATGGCGAACAAATAAGAGATTTGTTACATGCGATTCAGTTACCT
This sequence comes from Pleurodeles waltl, assembly GCF_031143425.1. Classification (NCBI taxonomy): domain Eukaryota; kingdom Metazoa; phylum Chordata; class Amphibia; order Caudata; family Salamandridae; genus Pleurodeles; species Pleurodeles waltl. The sequence goes on from NC_090439.1 coordinate 21,062,648, forward strand.
CTTGAAATTGCCGTGGTAAAGTGCAGTGCCCACACCAGATCACAAGATTTTGTGTCAATGGGAAACAGCTATGCAGATCAGGTCGCAAGATTTTGTGCATTAAATTGTATATCATTAAAGGAGCAGTGGGAATTGTTACCACAACCTGAAAATGACACAAGTTTAAGTCTAGCATTACGAGTGGTTGATACCTTAGATGAGCTAAAGACATTACAAAGTCGTGCTAGCAAAGAAGAAAAACGTTCCTGGCAGAGAATGCAGTGTGTACAAAGGGCAGATGATCTGTGGGTTTCAGAAGAGGGAAAACTGGTTCTGCCAAATAGTCTTTTGTCGCAGTTTTCACGGTTATACCATGGGCAGGCCCATCTAGGAAGAGACGCCATGATCAGATCCTTTAAGATTGATTGGTTCAATCCAAGTTTCAGACATGCCGCAGAAATCACTTGCCACAGGTGCGTCATCTGTCAACAGATGAATGCTGGAAAAGGAACTGTGGTAACTTTGAGCCACATTGGGAGAGCTGGAGGTCCATTCAACAAAATGCAAATGGATTTTATCGAAATGCCTGTTTGTGGAGGGTTGAAGTACGTGTTGGTGATTGTGTGTATTTTCAGTCATTGGATTGAGGCATATCCCACACGTAGGAATGACAGTCTTACAGTTGCAAAACTACTACTCAGAGAATTAATTCCAAGATTCGGGTTTCCGGTTTCTATAGAATCAGACAGAGGGAGACACTTCGACAATGAGGTGATTAAACTTCTGTGTGCCGCACTCAACATTGAACAAAAGTTGCATTGTAGCTATCGCCCTGAAGCATCAGGACTAGTTGAACAGATGAATGGTACCTTAAAATCAAGAATAGCAAAAATGTGTGCTGCAACAAACATGAAATGGCCAGATGCTTTACCTCTAGTACTGATGTCTATGTGAAACACCCCAGATAAGAAAACGGGACTGTCCCCCCATGAAATCCTCATGGGCAGAGCAATGAGATTACCAGCGGTACCTGCAAATGCACTAGTGAATATTACAGATGATATGGTGTTGGATTATTGCAAAGGTTTGGCTGACGTGATTCGCTCTTTCTCTCACCAGGTGGAAGCTAACGCGTTGCCACCAATTGGCGAACCAGGTCACTCTCTGCAAGCTGGAGATTGGGTGGTTGTCAAGAAGCACGTGAGAAAATCGTGTCTTGAGCCGTGTTGGAAGGGGCCGTATCAAGTAATATTGACGACCACCACTGCTGTGAAGTGTGCCGGGGTTCCCAACTGGATACATGCCAGTCACACAAAAAGGGTAACGTGTCCTGTTGAAGAGGAACTTGAAGTTTCTGGTACAGCAACTTCAGGAAGAGAAATCTCAGAGTCAGAGATCAGTCAAGAAGGAACTGAGACTACTGGAGAGCCCACTGAGAACAGCCTTGTCCCTCAAACTGTCAATGAGTTCGAGAGAGGTGACAGAGTGCCAATCTCAGTTGAGGCAGCAGGAGAACTAAGTCAAGGAGAGGTTCTCCCAGAAGTAGACGAATACGGATTAGAGCCCGAACTCAGCATAGAACCAGAAGACGAAAGAGAAGGAGAAATTGTAGATATTAATCAAAACGTGTCAGAGTCTCCTGAACCAGTTGCAGGTCCGTCAAGAGGAAACACTATATCACAAGAGGAGGGTGCTGTCCAACGTCCTGAAGGAAAACACCGAACCAAGACACATAGAGGCGATAATTGGCCAGACAAGTCACATCCTAAAATAAGAGAGGTATCAAATGAGACAATAATAGAAGAAAGTGATACTTCACAAGCAGATGATCTGAGTGAAGGAGAACAACAAGGTGAACGAAGGCTAAAAAGAAAAAGAATAGCAAACAGAAGATATACAGGTCCTGAATGGGCATATGCTACAACCTCTGAATGGCAACAAGAATTCTTAGCATTCTGCTTTGATCGAGAAGTACCAGGCCAATACTACGGTACCTGAAGATATTCAAAGGGAAACTCGGCTAAAATTGAATTCGTGAAAGCTGAAAAGAGAAAGAGACTTTAGAACCTACTGGAAAGTGACACTAAACCTGGATTTGACTTTAAGGAAAACCTGATTACGACAAGCTGCTAACCTGAATTAACGAAAAAGGTCCTGGAGTGAGTGAAGACGCTGTAATATACGCAAAAATAGTTTTTTCTTCTCAAGTTGATTGTTGATCTGCTATTCTGATTCTATACAAACATGGCTTACAGTAGCAAAGGAAGTAAGGTGTGTGGTTGGTTAGGTCTTATAATAGGTGTTGTATGTGCTGTAATGATTGTGGGAGTGATTGTGGGAATGCCATGGAGAGAGAGAGAAACTATTAATGCAACTTCGAAACCTGAAACTACCACTACTAAACTATCACCGTGGGAGAGATTTGAGCAAGACGCAAGACATATGCATGAGGGAACTAATGCAAAAGGGGAACTTTCTACTAATGTCTTCTATCGCTTATTAAATGAGTATGTGGAAACTATGGATGCGAAAGATTGTTATGTATGTACTAAAATTCCTTCGTCTGTGCAGGAGGGAGTAACTTATCATAGCCTCCCTCTTACTTATGGAATTAGTTGCAGCTTCCTATTAACAAGATTCTATAATCAAGAGCATGTGCAATACTTTTATTCAAATTTGGATGTTGTGTTTTCTTTTGTGCCTGTGATTGAATTCCTAAATAAATTAGCTAAAGAGCATGATATTAAAATAGTTAGAGGATTCTTTGAGCCAACACTTACATTTGGAACTGCTTATGCACATCGCAACAATTTGACTTGCTTATTGTCTCCTGTAGAGAAAAGCTTTTAAGATCACACAGATGATAGACGCAAAGCACTGAAAGAAAGGTTAGAAAAAAGGCCTAGAAAAACGTACTTATGCAAATGATTATGCTTATACTGCAATCAAAACACAAGGCAAATTAGCTATAGATGCATTACACATAGGTAGGCTCTGTATATATAGACCAAAATCCGATCAAGACAATTTGTTTGTGGGTACGAGTGAATGTAGGCAAGTGTTTTTGTTTCAGAGTAAATGGACCTTTATGTTAAATGGACAAGATCCAGCAATCCCTGGAATCTATTATATTTGTGGACTGAATGCATATTACCGTCTCCCTAAGGGATGGTATGGGACATGTTATTTGGGAATAGTATTTCCAAAGATATACCAGATCGATGACTTAAAACAAATACCTAAAACGTCTGAATTACAACATCCTAGACAAAAACGAGAATCAGTGGCGGCTGTCATTGGTGATATATTTGGAGCCATAATCCCATCAGTAGGGGTTATCTTGAATTCTATGAAACTTCTAAAGTTGTCTACTATTGTGGATAACATGCTGACAAATTTTACAGGAGCTATACTCCTGATGGATACTGAACTTGCTGCAGAAAGAGCTATGACTCTTCAAAATCGGCTTACTTTAGACATTCTTTTAGCAAAGAGTGGAGGTGTTTGCAAAATGCTTAATGAGCGTCATTGTTGCTCATTTATTCCAGATAACAGTAAGAAAATTAGAAACGTGCTTACTAACCTTACCAGAGATAGTATAGATTTGAAGGATCTGAAAGAACTTGGTGTTTGGGAGAAATTTGGGAAAGGAATTGCCCGAGTGGGAAGCTGGTTTACCAACATTTGGAATGGGGTACTTGCAAAAATTATGATGGGTCTATTAATTGTTTTAATTTGTCTATTAGGGTTATGGGGGGTATGTAAAGTCAATGACAAAGTAAAAAGAAATTGGACTAAAAGAACCAGAAGAAATGAAGAAAGTGAAAGAGAGAAAATGTTCAATGAAATATGGGAAAGCTCGCATAAAGGGCAAGATGTTGAAATGCGTATTATGCGCAAGGTGAAAAATTAAGATCAAAAAGAAAGATTGTGTGATGACGAGCGTCATCAGAGGAGGGACTGAGAGAGCGTAGTTTAAACATTTCCTATTTTAGATGTGAAATGCTTATATTTAACAATGCTGCATTAATAATATTATTCATTGAAACGTATTTTAAACGTGGAGAATTGTTCACATGCATAAACTAATGTCGACTGTAAGAAATAATTGCTTGTATTATGACTAAAAACATTAACACGTATAAAGACTGCAATTTATTAGAATCCATACATCTTAAGTTGGCGTGAGTCGAAAACTAGCTGTGTAGCTCTCATATTAAAGCGTATTTTTCTGTTTCTCCAGTGTGCTGACTTGCAAAAGGCCATGGCCCAGCAGTTGTTCTTTTCTTCGCTTATTTGCAACAATGCTAATTTTTCTCATCCGCATGCTAGCAGCTTTAGTATAAAATTATGGACTTTGCAACAAACATGGACACTTTCAAGGACATTAAATCGCGGAAAAGAGAACTCTTGACCCAAAGTGTGTGCCAGAAAATGAAGTAACCCCGGATGTGCCACCTACGAAAAACGTCAATTATGAAGACCAATTAGAAGAATGAAAAATATCATAGAATGACAAATGCATTACTTAATGTATAATTTGATAGGTTACAGATAGTGGGGTGTAGTGACTGTCCAATAGAATTTTGGGGGAATGTATTTCGAAAAAGGGATAAAAACCCATGACACAGGAGACTCGAGAGACTGAGGTAGGGAATGATATTGATTGCATCCAGAAACTCTGTCACTCTATTTGGTGATCTACGACTTAGACAAAACCATCTTCACCCATAGACTGCCCCATTACACTTTCTTCCTTATGAAGGAAGTGTCCCCTGCCCTTAGATTAGATAGACTGACGGCGATCTAACTGATGTCCTGAAGACGAAGACTGATCCTGTATGCTGACCTATTTCGAGGAGGGTAATTATACTGTTGCTAATGGAAATTCATTTGTTTGCCTTTTCTTTCTAGGTACCAACTGCTGTGTATTTTTGATAAGAGACTTTAGTTAGATGTTTTTTCCAAATTGATGTTCTAAATTGTTTTGCATGAAGCCCAACATGCTAATGCTAATTAGTGGCTAGATGAGGCACTCACTTTGACTGACGTAGTTGACGTGACTGACGTGGTGCTATGTTGAACTAAACATTATATGAGATTTAGGCGTCTAGATTTATTCATCTTCATATTATTATCTTATGATTGTGATCTTTGCATTATTGCCATATAGTGACTATGCTCTTTTGCTTCTTGGTTTTGAGAATAATACATTTGCTATTAGATTGTAATCAATAGGGAATAAAATTCACAAAACTCCATTAAGGTGTGGTTATTCATGACTGAAAGGTCATGGTTGCGCCGAAGGTTTACTAATGTCTAAAGTGAAATATATTGTGGTGATATATGTTGACAATATTATTGACATATTGTTTGATGTATTGATCAGTTATCTCGTCTTACGGTGTCTCACCACTGGGTCCAAAGATTCATCGGCCTAAAACGAGTCCCGATGTGTATAAATTAACATAGACGGACGCGTTAGCAGTTCTTATGAGATCTGGGGCTCCAGTTTTTAGACAGGCTTCAGTAACATTTGCCCTTCGGTTCTGATATGATATTTGGGTCAGGAAGCTTAATCTGCTGTCCTTTTCCTGGCATGATAATTTTTCCCCTCAAACTATGCAAATGTACAAGGAGGCCACGCCGACAAGCTTTAACCATCCATATCCTTGCTAGCAAACAAATAATTAAGGTTATGCTATTAAAATCACCAGTCACTCCAAACAACATTCCAAAGTCAAGCTATTTGGCACGTTAATGAAAAAGACAAAAATAAAAGATTAAAAATCAAATCCAGAACTGGTTACTTTAACGGCTGCAATATGTGTGGCATATCAATCCTAGGTGGGAGGCCCACAAGTACTATAAAATTATTAACGGCCAATCTGTTGCCCCTGAATGCCTCTCTAACTCCCTCCACCCAACCCTGGTGCACAATATAGGACTCTCACAAATCCAGTTTCTGTGCCTTTCATTTGCTCCCCCGGCTTGGATCACAATGGCACTTGTCCCCAGTGTTGTCATGATACTATTATCGTGCAAGTTATTTGCCCCAGAAATGTGAAGTATGGGTCCCAAGGGAGCAGGTTATACCCTGTTCTGGAGGTCAATGGTGAAAGATGGGGCTAAAGAAGATCTGTGCCACCTTCAAATATTAGAGCTTCTATCAATATAGGGCAAGGCATATTACTCCAGACATCTCTACGAAGCAGGGTGTGGAACAGAAACAACTGGTGAAAATGATGCATGTCCCAGGGGAACAGAGTGCATTTACTTCCCCGTAAGGTATCTCCTATACCCTGACAGTCAGCTCTAGCTAAATGAACAGCCAACAATGGCCATCGAGGAGTGGATCGGTACCCAGACAGAGCAAACACTACCCATTCCTTATGAGGGATACACTGTGTCCACGAAGTTCTTTCTAGACTGTCAACTAATTTCAAGGTTTTTCTCTTGTTTTCAGGCAGAGCACCGGCTTATAGATGAGGGTATAGACAACAATACTGCTGCGGCAGAGACATGGAAGTCTAAATGACCTAAACTATGTGCCCGGGACTAACATTTTGTGCTGTAGCCAATGTGTTGGGGTGAGAGGATTTTGTAGAGCAACGACTGTACTACCTGCTTATTATGTACATGACCAAGGCTGCTGCTCTACTGCGTGGTACTACCCCATTTGCAGATTGTCCTTGCTGGCCACATGGAATCACATGCTCCGACTGTCTTCATAAAAAAAAAAAAACCCTGTACTCACACTGGGTGGATTGCTTCATTTTGGGAGTGCTCCTTCACCAGCAGACATTTGTGGCTGGCAACTTGTCCACAGCTCTTAGTTGAGAGCAGTTTTTGGGGGGTGAGAGAAGCCCGATACGCTTAGCTGACGCTCTGCAGAGCATACATCATCTACCATAGCAGATCCAGCCAAAGCATTTAGTAATTTGCTACAACGCTCTAAATACAAGGACAATTATGGGTTTAACTGATTTCGTTTATTTCTATGAGATTTACTGCGAAGTGAACTATTTTATTCCCAGCACAACCATATTCTAAGAATAAAGTCTTTAAAAAACATCCTATAATTAAAAGGTATTGGTCTTAAAATGTCATAGTTAGTGTAAATGTAAGTCCTACAAAAGGGAAGGGAAGAGTGGCAAGTATGGCTGACAATGAAGAAAATTCAGCAGACACATTTGATGTTCACATTTACAGGTCACAAACTGGGAATTTACAGTTCGTGCCTCCAGGCATCGGCCAAAAACTATATGGAGCAAAGCTTCGGATCACAATTGAGTAGCTTATGGGCAAGCATTGAGAGAGGCAATGTAAAACTTTATTTTCCCATTACAGCACTTCAATAGCACACAGATCCAAGCCTAGAAAGTCAGTATGGTCACAGGCTCCACACACCAGCTTAGAGTTACAAAGCCCTGGATTGCCATTGCAAGGAAATGCAAGTCAACAAAAGGCTTTGGTTAGGTTTACTAAGGTTTATAAGGTAGTTATAGTTAGGACCTCGTTTCTATAGCAAAAGCTGTTTTTGCTTGCCTATATCTTTGGAGTCACTTGACGAATCTTCGCAAAATTTTCCTCCAAAATTAGACAGTCACGTGAGCTGTTGTCTGGAAATTTTGGGGTGATCTGCCAAGCGGTGGCTGAGATAAAGGGGGGGGTCAGAAATGATAGGTTTTCCAGTGATAATTTCCATAGGCAAAATTGAACAGTGGTAGCACAAAAACCACTGGAAGGAATTGAACCAAATTTGGCAGAACGCTAGCTCTTGGTCCAGAAAGAGCTCTTTTTGTTATTTGTTATTAGGTGTAGATCCGTTCAGTAGTTTTTGAGAAATGTAAGAAAATCCAAATGAGCATATATAGGGACGCAAAGGACGCGTGACCTCCAACGATCATGTGCAGAGATCTGATTGGCTGATAACACTTCAACAACAGAAGTGTAGTCATCCATCTTGGGACTCAGCTTTAGCCGAGTCTCTGAAAAAAATATAAAACAATACAAAGGGGGCCAGGGTACGAACACCCTGACCCGTTAGCTCTGGTGGTAGGGTCCCAAAGGGACCCCCCAATGCTAAAGAGCATTTTTCTTGTTTTACAGTCCCAAACGTGGCAGATCCGCAGTAAAAAAAAAAAGAACAAAATGCTGCTGCGCTTCGTTATCATAAAGCACCTGGGTGGGCCAAGCCCCGGGGGCATTTCTTTAGACCACCACCTCCCGGGGGTGTTTAACAAATAATATGCAGGGACCCATGGCCCTCCCCGCGCCCTGGGGACTCCACCCCCAGAGCACATATTTAAAAAAGGGGTCCCTATGGGACCCCCATTAGCCCAGGGGACCACCCCCCCTGGGGCTACACTAAATTTTAGCAGGGGGAGCTAGTGCTCCCCCAAGCCCTGGGGACCACCACCCCATGGGCAAATCTTTTTTTTTAAAAAGGGGTGCTGATGTGACCCCCAAGCCCCGGGACCACCACACCCGGGGCTTCTATATATGCGGGTGGGGCTGAGGCCCCACCCGTGCCCCGAAGACCACCACCCCCGGGCTATCTTCAAGTTGGAGGGGGGCACTGTGGCCAATGCCATCTCCTGCTATGTCCTGGAGATGCTCACCCCCGGGACATAGCTGTCTGCTGCGCTGCAACGCAAAGCAAACACGTTGGGTTTTCACAGCAGGACCTTTAAAGCAGGTCTCGCTGTCAAAATCCAAAGCTTCTTCTCTGTCCCCTGCACTCGTGCAGAGGACAGAGATGAAATGCTTCAGCAAGCAGGGAGCTGCTTTCAAAGCACCTCTGTGCTTGCTGAAGCAATGGCACTGCAGGGGAAGCCTTAATGCTTCACCCTGCAGTGTCAGGTAGACCGTATAGGGCATTTTAGTAAAAAAAAAAAACAGTAGGGACCGCAGGGAGCCCTTGAGGACTCCCTGTGGTCCCAGATAGCCAGTAAAGGGCTTGTTTTTCAATAATAATAATTAAAAAACATATATACGTAGGGACAGCGGGGAGCCCTAGAGGGCTCCCACACAGTCCCAGATAGCCCGTAAAGGGTGAAAAAGGGGCCTGAAAAATAATACAAAAATAGCTCAGCGTGAAAGTCAAGAACTTTCACACTGAGCACTGAGGTTTCGAGTCCAGCTTGACTCGTTTCCCTTTTTTTAATTTTTTTCCAAAAGTTTACATAAAAAATTAAAGGTGATATTATTTCTGAAAATTAAAAAATACCATTTCATTTTTGAATTAAACAAACATGTAATTTCAAGTTATCATACATCAAAGCCTAAAAAGTTTCTGTCTCCTTCTCACTCTTTCTCTCTCTCTTTAAATCTTTCTGCCACTCATACACCCACTGAGACATGCACATACTCACACTAACAGACACTCTCACAGACTCACTGAGACCCCCTTACACCGACTCCCAGCCCCAGTCAGACACTCACGCACCAACTCACTCACACACGCACTCACTCACCCCCTCACATACTCACTCATGCCCTCATGCACCCACTCACAGACCCGGGCACACACTGACGCACACACTAAAAGACTGATGTATGCTCTCACACCCAGACAGTCTGACAGCCACTCTCACCCTAGATACACCCTCTCACACTATTCTCACACTCAGGTCATGGCCAATTCACACTGTGCATGGTCAAAGGCCCGTGTACAGCATGGTGTTGAGTGGTTATGGGGAGATGGATGCAGGGTCTGGCAGCAGGCCAGGTCTTGCAGGCAACCTCCCTTGCGCAAGGGTGAAGGCCGTGCATGGTGCAAGTTTGGGTGCTTATAGGGGTGTATCCAACCACCGCTGTGCACGACCAAAGGCCATGCATGGCGGTGGTTGGATTAACGTATAGTAATGACAATTACCATACGTTAAAAAACCATAGAAATTCTCTGAAAAAAACAAAGGTTACTAGGACATTACAGTTAGGAAATAGATTATTTAAAAAACATAGAAATTCACTGAAATAAACAAAGGTTAGAGGGGCATTATAGTTAGGTCACATTTCAAGCGTACAAAACCATAGAAGTTCAGCAGTTATAGTTACCTTAGATAAATAAAACTTCCATCCCCCTACTGCACTGCTTTTGACCTCACAGATTACATAACTCATGATATGGTCAGTGACATCAGTAATGACATCACTGATGACATCTCCAATGATATCATTGATTACATCAACCATGCATGGACACACCCACTCATTCAAACATAGAAACTCTTCTATGTCCATGCACACACAACTACTCACATATTTTTCGCACATAGATAAGACTAGTGATATACAGACATTCATTCACTTAATAAGTCACTGACAGAACTACTTAGTCACACATACAGTACAAACTCACATATTAAGGGAATCATACAGCTACTTACACATCCACTCATACACCTATACAGCCATTAATAACACACTCACTGATATACCCATACAGAGGATCAGAAAAAACAACTATTACAGCACTCATCCATCGACACATTCAGTGAATCAACTGCACAACCACTAACACATCCGCGTACACTCATTCAATCACTAAAATACCCACACAGTCCTCAATTCAATCTCTAACACCCATAATCACTCAATTATACAACTATTCACACACCCACTCACTGGGATGCAAAAGCACTGATACACCCACTAAGTCATCATTGTAGCCACTAAAACACCTACTCATTCACCAACATAAGTAGTAACACATCCACTCATTTACCAATGTACAAAACTGACACACCCACTCACTTTATGATACACCCACTTACGCACCTATTAACTCTCACATACAGTCAGTGACTGATGTACACGGTTATTATTACAGCCATTTATAGACTCAGTGACTTAACTAGACAGTACCTCATTCACCAACTCACTCAGCAATAGAATTCCACTTATTGTTTTACACACAAACCACTCTCACAATTACTCACTCACCCAAACATTCAATCAAATACAGACAGTCACACAGTCATTTCTTTATCCATACAGATATTCACACGTCCATGCTCTGTCCCATACACCTAATAATTTGAACCAGTCATTCACCCATTGAGCCACTCATACACCCACTTACACATTCTTGCATCAGTTTCAGTCACTGGATAATGTCATCAGTGATGTCATTTGAGATATTATCAGTGATGTCACTGACCATGTCATGAGCTGTGTAATCTGTGAGGTCATGAGCAATGCATTAGGGGGCACAGGTTATAGTTAGTTAAGGTAACTATAACTGATCAATTTCTATGGTATTGTACGCTTGAAATGTGAGCCTAACTCTAACATCCCTCTAACCTTTTCAGTGAATTTCTATGTCTTTTAAAAATCTATTTCCTAACTTTAATGTCCCAATAGGTTTTTTCAGTGAATATATATATATATATATATATATATATATATATATATATATATATATATATATATATATATATATGGAAAATGTCACTTACCCAGTGTACATCTGTTCGTGGCATGTAGTGCTGCAGATTCACATGCTATGCATTATTACGCCATCTAGTGTTGGCCTTTTTTCCGCTATCTAGTGTTGGGCTCGGAGTGTAAGAAGATGTTTTTCTTTGAAGAAGTCTTTTCGGAGTCACAGGATCGAGTGACTCCGCCTCTCGGTCATACTCTGCATAAGCATCGACTCCGTTAGATTGATTTCCCGCAAAAGGTTGTAGGAAGGAGTGATAAGAGTATAATAATATAAATGTTGTATAGAAACAGTAAATAAGAATAGATGTCCAGGCAAATGTAAATTATCTACATATGTACAAAAGAGAAAAAACTGCAATGACTACAGGTTTCCGGGGAGGGTGCATGTGAATCTGCAGCACTACATGCCACAAACAGATGTACACTGGGTAAGTGCCATTTTCCGTTCAATGGCATGTGCAGCTGCAGATCCACATGCTATGCATACACTACAAAGCAGTTACTCTCCCCAAAAACTTTGGTGGCTGGCCTGTAGGAGTTGTTTGAAATAATGTACTTAAGACAGCTTGACCAACATTGGCCTGTTAGTTTGAAAATACATCTACACAATAATGTTTTGTAAATGTATGAGGAGTAGACCATGTGGCAGCTTTACATACATCTGCCATTGGTACGTTTCCTAAGAATGCCATGGATGCACCTTTCTTTCTAGTGGAATGTGCTTTAGGTGTGATTAAAAGTTGTATTTGTGCCTTAATGTAGCATGTTTGTATACATTTAACAATCCATCTTGCTAACTCTTGCTTTGAGATAGGATTCCCTTTATGTGGTTGTTGAAAGGCAACAAAAAGCTGTTTTGTTTTTCTGAATTATTTGGTTCTATCTACATAGTATATTAGAGCTCTTTTAAGGTCAAGAGTACGAAGGGCTCTTTCTGAAATTGAGTCTGGCTGTGGAAAGAAGACTGTCAATTCCACTGTTTGGTTTATATGAAAAGGTGATACCACTTTTGGCAGAAATTTGGGATTTGTTCTAAGTACAACTTTAAGTTTGTCTACTTCGAAAAAAGGTTCTTCAAGAGTGAATGCTTGTATTTCACTAACTCTTCGCAATGAAGTAACGGCCATTAGGAGGGCAACTTTCCATGTTAAGAATTGAATCTCACAGGAATGCATGGGTTCAAAAGGTGGGCCCATGAGTCTGGTGAGTACAATATTTATATTCCAAGTATGAACAGGTGGTGCTCTAGGGGGAATAATACATTTTACTCCTTACATGAAGGCTTTCATAACTGGAACTCTGAGGGGAGAGGTATGTTGAATAGTTTGTAAGTATGCTGATATTGCAGTAAGATGGATTTTAATGAATGAGAAAGCTAGATTTTATCTCTGCAAATGAAGTAGTTAGCATACAATATCTTGTATTGATGCTGTAAGTGGATCAGTATTTTTAGATTGACAGTAGTAAACAAATCTTTTCCATTTGTTAGCATGGCATTACCTAGTTGTAGGCTTACACGCTTGTTGGAGAACTTCCATGCATTCTAATGAAAGTTTTAAGTACCCAAATTCTGTGACTTCAGGAGCCAAATCGGTAAGTTGAGAGCACTGGGATTTGGATGTCTGATTTGTCCCTTGTTTTGTATTAACAAATCCGGTCTGTTTGGAAGTTTGGAGTGAGGTACTACTGACAGGTCTAAGAGTGTTGTGTACCAATGTTGTCATGCCCACGTTGGGGCTATCAGTATCAGGGTGAGAGAGGTCGACGTAGTTTGTTGACCAGAAAGTGAAGTAGTAGTAGAGGGGGAAAAGCATAAGCAAATACCCCTGACCAGTTGATCCATACAGCATTGCCCTTGGATAGAGGATGTGGGTGTCTAGATGCAAAGTTTTGGCATTTCGTGTTTTCGCTTGTTGCGAATAGGTCTATTTCTGGTGGTCCCCACTTTTGAAAGTACTGTTGAAGTACCTAAAGGTGAATCTCCCATTCATGTGTCTGTTGGTGCCTCCTGGTTAGGAGATCCGCTAGCTGATTGTGTATTCCTGGAATGTATTCTGCTAATAGATGAATGTGATTGTGAAATGCCCATTTCCATGTTGTTTGGGATAGAAGGGACAGTTGAGATGAATGTGTCCTGCCTTGTTTCTTCAGGTAATATACATGGTCGTCATTTAGGGCCTCATTACAACTTTAGCCCGCCAAGTTGTACCCGCCGTGTGGCCGCCAATGCGGCCACACTCCCGCGGTGCCCATTTTGACATACCCGCTCGAGTTTCCGCCCGCCGGCCCAGCGGGGATGTGGGCCGCAACATGGGAGATTTGGAGCCGGCGGTGTTGCAGCCGTGCGCCGGGTGCAGTTGCACCCGTCGCGCTTTTCACTGTCTGCAGAGCAGACAGTGAAAAGCCACATGGGGCCCTGTCAGGGGGCCCCTGCACCTCCCATGCCAGTAGTGCAGGGGCCCCCAGGGGCCCATGACTCCCCGTACTGCCAGCCTTTAACCGCCAGGAAAAGGCTGGCGGTCGGGGACTCGTAATCCCCTGGGCATCGCTGCTAGCAGCGCTGCCCAGGCGGATTATCAACTGCCGCGGTCGTAATGACCTCGGAAGCACTGCCAGCCTGTTGGCGGTGCTTCTGTCATTTCAGCCCTGGCGGTCCTGTACCGCCAGGGTTGAAATGACCCCCATTGTCTATTTTTATCAGAACAATCTTGTGTTTGAGAAGGGGTTGAAAACGCTCCAAAGGCAAGGTACACAGTTAATAATTCTAAATGATTTATGTGAAAATTTCACTGTTTTGAACCCCATTCCCCTTGAATGATAAGGTTGTTGAGATGAGCTCCCCAACCTATCATTGATGCATCTGTTTTTATTGTGGTCTGAGGCACAGGGTCTTGAAATGACCGCCCCTTCATTAAACTGCTGAGATTCCACCATTGAAGGGACTTGGCAAGTGGCCCTGTGCTTGAGACCATTACTGTGAGTGTCCTCATGTTTAGTCTTGCATGCAGCACTATTGCTATGCAGGATGCTATCATACCTAATAGTTTAATGATAAATCTTACAATGTATTGTTGATTTGGCTGCATTTGTGGCACAAGATTTTGGAAAGCTTGTATCCTTTGTGTATTTGGTTAGGCTAAGGCTCTTGCATATTTAAAATAGCATCTAGGTAAGGTTGCACCTGTGCTGGCTGAAGATGGGATTTTTGGTAGTTGAGAGTGAACCCTAGTGTATGTAGGGTCTTTATTACGTATTGAGTGTGTTGTTGGCATTGTATAAAATTGCTTGATTTTATTAGCCAATCGTCTAGACATGGAAAGAAATGCATGTGTTGCCTTTTTAGGTAGGCTGCCACTACTGCTGGACATTTTGTAAATACCCTTGAAGCTGTTGTTAGGCTGAAAGGTAGAACTTTGAATTGATAATGCTTTCCTGCTATCACAAACCTTAGTTATTTTCGGTGAGCTGGATAGATGGGTATATGGAAATACACATCTTTGAGGTCTAATGCAGTCATGTAATCTTGTTTTTGTAGTAGAGGTATGATGTTCTGCAGTTACCATGTGAAACTGTTCTGACAGAATATATAGATTTAGAGATCTGAGGTCTAGGATGGGCCTTAGAATGTCATCCTTTTTGGGAATGAGGAAGTATAGTGAGTATACTCCTGTTCCTTGTTGAGAATGTGGGACCAATTCTATTGCTTGTTTTAGTAGTAGCGATTGTACTTCTTGCTGTAATAGAACATTGTGTTCTGTGGACAGCTTGTGGTAACCAGGAGAAATGTTTGGAGGGGTAGAAATCAATTCCAGGCAATAGCCATTGACGATAATTGACCATACCCAATGGTCTGTAGTGTATCGCCAATGGGAGTGGAAATGCTGTGGTCTTCCCCCCACAGGAGATGTTTGGGGTTGAGCGATGGCAAGTAAGTCACTGTTTAGATGAGGAAGTGGCTTGTTTTGAAGTTTGGAACTTGCCTCTGGTTCCAAAGTATTGGCCTCTATAAAACCCTCCGAATCCCCCTCTCTGGTACTGCTGTTGCTGTTGCACTTTTTTTGTCTGGGAGGTAGAAGCCTCAGTGGATTGTGGCTTGAATCCTCCTCTGAATTGTTGTCTGCGAAAGGATCCTCTATAGGGTGTTGTGTATAATGCTCCCAGTGCTTTGGCGGTGTTTGAGTCTTTTCTCAGTTTTTCTATGGCCGTGTTGACTTCAGGGCCAAACAAGAGCTTTTTTATTAAAAGGCATATTGAGCACTGCCTGCTGGATTTCTGGTTTAAAACCAGAGAAACGTTGCCATGCATGTCTACGTATAGTGATGGCAGTATTGACACCTCTAGCTGCTGTATCTGCAGCATCAAGGGCAGACCGTATTTGATTATTGCTTAAGGCCCAACCCTCTTCCACAGTTTGTTGTGCCCTTTTTTGTTGTTCTTTTGGGAGTTGTTGTAGGAGTTCCTGCATCTCGTCCCAGTGGGCTCTATCATACCTTGCTAGCAAGGCTTGCGAGTTTGCAATCCGCCATTGGTTGGCAGCCTGTGTGGCTACCTTCTTGCCAGCAGCATTGCATTTTCCACTCTCCTTGCCAGGGGGAGGAGCCCTCTTTCTAGCCACACTTACTACCACTGAGTCTGGAGGAACTTGGTGGGTAATATAAACAGGGTCTGTAGGGGCAGGTTTATATTTTTTATCAATGCGTGGTGTTATCACCCTAGCTTTAAGTGGCTCACTAAATATTTGTTCTGCATGCTTAATCATGCCAGGTAGCATTGGGAGGCATTGATATTTTGAGTGCTAGGAGGATAGTGTGTTAAAGAGAAAATCCTCTTCTAGGGGTTCAGTGTGCATAAGCACCCTATGGTATGCTGCTGCCCTGGAAATAACCTAGTGTATGCAGTAGTGTCCTCTGGTGGGGAAGGCTTAGACAAGTATAAGCCGGGTCATTGTCAGGAACAGGATCTGGATCATGGAGATCCCAAGGATCAACCTTATCACCATGTGAATATTGGGAATGAGTTGGTGAAGGCAAAGGTGGTGGGCTAGTGGGTAGTGGGGAAAAAGAAAGTTGTGGTGAATGAGAGGGAGAAGTATGGATAAGTAATGGCTTCTCCTTTTGTTTATAACTTTTGGCTGGTGGTGGTGCAGTGTCTAAATGTTCTTAAAAGGCCAATTTCTTCTTGGTCTGTAGAGGAGGTGCAGTAATTATTCAGCCAGTCTCTTTATGGATGTGAATCCTTGATTGTCCCTCATCCATAATCTCAGGGATAGGCTGGATCTCAGTGTCCTCAGAAGGTCTATAAGACTGTTCTTCCAGTGATTTGGAGCTCTGTTTAAGATGGCTCAAAGGTCCTTGCTCTTCTGTATAAGAAGACTTTTTCGGCTCCGAAGATGGTAGTTTTTTCAGGCCCGAAAATACAGTCGGTTTTTTCGGCTCCGAAACAGGGCATCGAGGCATCAACTCCGAGGAGTGAGGACGCTTGCTCGAGTCGGAAGTAGAACTCTTGATGGACTTACTCGCCTCTGATACCGACAGAGGAGTGGCCTTTTTCGACGCCAAATCCGAAGGTCGGTCAAGGAGAGTCTTTTTTCGGGTTGAACCATGGCTCTCTGGAAGTGGTATACCCAAGGCCTTTGATGACTTTTTATAAGTGGGCTTAGGGGCAGAAGTACTCACGTGCTGACCAGCAGTGATAGGCCTATCTTCTTCCGATTCTTGTTCGGAGTCGGTGTCTCTGATGGAAACCACTGTCTGCGCCTGTTCTTCCTCCATGGTGTTGAGATATTCCATACTCTGCGATGCCATTTCCAATCTTCTGGCTCTCTGATCATGCAGGGTCTTCTTGGA
Organism: Pleurodeles waltl; assembly: GCF_031143425.1. Classification (NCBI taxonomy): domain Eukaryota; kingdom Metazoa; phylum Chordata; class Amphibia; order Caudata; family Salamandridae; genus Pleurodeles; species Pleurodeles waltl. Next base: position 21,079,924 of record NC_090439.1, read on the forward strand.
TCGAAACGATTGACACGCCTCGCAATCTTCTTCTTTGTGATCGGGAGAAAGACACAGATTACATACAAGGTGTTGGTCTGTGTCGGGAAATTTTGCATGGCATCGAGGACAAAATCGAAATGGAGTCCGATCCATCAGGCTTCAATGCGGTAGGCCCGAACAGGCCAGAGTCGGGCGCACGTGCCCAGAAGGGCAAAATGTAGTTTCAGACGGTACTATCGGTTCGAGGCTAGGTGGAAACACGATCGAAACAATACTGAAGATTAAGGGAGTTTTCTTAAGTTTCCAATTTGAAATCTCAGTGCGAGAAGAAGCACGTCCAAACCCAACAGCGGAAAGAAAACAATCTAACAATGGAGTCGATGCTCAGTATGACCGAGAGGAGTCAGTCGATCCTGTGTCTCTGAAAAGACTTCTTCGAAGAAAAACAACTTGTAACACTAGATGGCGGAATAATGCATAGCATGTGTATCTGCAGCTACACATGCCATCAAACATATATATATATATATATATATATATATATATATATATATATATATATATATACATGTATATAGACACACACACAGACTTACCCGCAAAATACTTAATTTTTCGTTGCTAAAGGCATGCATGGCTAAGGCATATGTGTGCTTAAGGCATATGTGTGGTTTAGACATGCATGGTAGAGCTTGCCTGGTTAACAACTGTGTGGTTTAGACATCGTTGTTAAGGCCGTTTCCCTCTGAGAGCAGGCTTTATCTGACAGGATGCACCCTAATTGACAGACTGGAGTCAGGGTCACTTAGGTGCATTAACAGAGGAGTCTGAACTGCAACAGACAATACGAACATGTTTAGTTGTTTCATTGTTGACTGTGGTACTGTTGCTCTCCGTATGCTACTTGCTCTATGTTTCAGAAAAGCTGCATTGCTGCTGTCTCTGCTTCACTTGCTTTGTGAGAAAAGTTTCTACTGACGCTATTATATGTACACCTGACCAGTATCCATCACACTTGCTCTAAATTGTAAACAAATAGTCTGCATTTCATGGCCATTCAAACATAGACCTCTTTGCTCAGGCTGCAAAGTTCTGGCACTGCTGAATTGAAAATTTAGCAGTCCTGCAGGAAAGATGCTGTATGGTTCCATCCAAAATAAGGAGGTCATTATGACCCCGGCGGTCGGCGTTAATGTGGCGGTAGTACCGCCAACAGGCTGGCGGGACATACAGCCACATTATGACATTGGGGGGTTGGCTGAAGCCAACCTGCCAATGTACCACCCTGACCGCCACAGCGGTAGCAGCTGCCGGGCTGGAGATAACCATCTCCAGTCCGGTGGCCACCATTGTGCCACCTGCAGGATTATGACCCCGCCTACTGCCATGGTTTTAGCCAGTATGCCCACAGCCGAATTTTCGCCCTTCTTGTGGTGGAAATCCAGCTGTGGTCATAATATGTCGGACGGCTGGTAGCCGCACCGACGGTCTTTTGGTGGCTGTCGCCGCAGCAGTAGGCGGTTTTTACTGCCAATGTCACAGTGAGGGCCTAAGTTATTTCTGTGAGAAAGTTCTGGTTTCTCCTTCTTTAAGGAAATACAGCCATGTATAAAGAAGACCTTTTAAAGTTCAACTAAAACTAAAACTACCCTCCCAAGAAGTTCCTCTGCCATTTATTTAAAATGCATTTTCGTGATTGAGCTGCTCCGATATTTTCATTTTTAGGTCAAGCGATTTTACCTGTTGTTACTATTGCGGGCTTTTGACCATGCTCACCACACGCTCATCACTTTCATTCATTCCTGGGCTTGCCTTTCAAAAATCCTTTGTTATTATTGGTAAATGCTTTACATTTGTCCCTCCTGGGGGGGGGGGGGGTTAGTTACCGCCTAGCAGACTGCCCGTTACATGGATAATTGCACAATTGCCAATACATTTGACTGCAAGCAACAAAAAAAAAAAATTGTGTCTCTCCTTCGCACTCATGCTCACAGCGGCCATAGTGCTGTGAATCGGCTCGCTTATGTCAACAGCTTTACTTTTCATATTCAATTTAAGTGGCAAGAAAAGTCCAGTTAGGAATTTACAACTCTAATAGCTCTAACTCGAGCACACACAAGACCCATTGCATTGCAAATGCTTGTAAAGTGTAGCTACCATGCGCAGAAATCAATGTATTACCCAATTAAAGGCACAGAAGTTGTTTTGAAAAATTACCAAGGCAACCTCATTCAAACTATAGCTGGCTATCCTTGGGAAGTGTCCCACTGAAAGTATATCACTGCTGAAAAGTGGTGGAAAGCCCTTCAGTTACAGCAGCCTTTCTAATGTACTCTCTGTAGAAGGTAAAAAGCACACTGCTATGAAGTCTGCGAATCTACCTGCTGTTTCCAGAGGGCTGCAATCCTTATGCTGGGAGGGGTACAACACCAATTAGCAAGGCCATAGTTTGAATGGGAAAGATTTTTTTTCCTTCTTTGAAATTATGAACGTTTCCTGCTTTGTTTAGGGTGCAGGGTGTGAGTCGATTGCCAAACTGGTCTTTGCAGACAAAAATATTGCATTTGAAGCTGATACTCTAGCGTTAATAAGCACTGCTCTCTGAATCACTGATCTCTGAGATCTCTATTACACATCTGGTGCCCATACTTGGAAGGACCCTGTAACCTGAGAAAAAGCTCTGCCATTTTGACTCTTTAAAATCTGTTTAGCTTGGCTATGACCTGCCTGGGATTGTGAGATGTGTGTAATTCAAATAAATTATCTTTCCTAACATATAGTGAGAATCTATTTTGAAGGGTCCGGATGGAAAACTAACATGAACTGTAGCTTAATGCAGTGGTAATTAATAGTCCACATCAAATTGCCTTTTGGAACTTGCAGTATCACCTACCTTTCTAAAGAATTTGTTTAGCAACATTAGGTAGGTATTTCTCAAATTTGTCTTAGAGAAGGCAATGCTGCTACAATATTATACAAACTAATACTTTAACTGCAACATTCCTGGGAGGATCAGCGTGGCTGTAACATCATTCACGTACAGGAATATTTCACTAGACCTTTCAAAGCCTATTTGTGTTTTCTACCAGATGTATTTGAAAAATATACGGTAAAATACACTATTTTACCTAATTTTTCTAAGCTCTTCACGGGGTGGAAATCAATCACCACAAGCCCTGCTCCAGAAAGTGGGAGTCACTCACTTCAATCTAGGACAGGTGTTACGCCCTACCACTTTCAACGATCACCAGCCGCAACTGCCGCGACGCCCAAAACGGCAGTGCCAGTAATCAGAAGAGATAAGTGAACATCACACTCACCAAGTGAGGGGCGCAATCAGTTGGATCATCTTTGGCCGGCAACCGGAAAAAGATACCAAAATATTGCTCCTTCTTTTCTGAATAATTTTAAGGAGACTGTAGAATGCGATCCAAGGGAATGTTTCTAACATGCATAGAGGATCAAGGTGTATCAATATCAGTACCAGAGAAAAATTCATTAGATCAAAGGGCTGTGGATATTATCATCTATTGAACTGATAATATAAAGTCTTCTGTCAGGGCCAAGAGAAACAGTAGGATATCGTCAGCAAGAAGTGCCTCCTAATTGTGGTTCTGGTGCACAGTTGCCTGCTGGTGGTGTCTGCAGCATCCAGGGCTGACTTCAAGCTGGTATTGTGGATAGTCTTTCTGTCCTGGATGAGTGAATTCCATCCCAGCTTATAATGTTCTGGGAGGTGTTGCAAGAGACTCTCCTTCACCTCCCAGTGGTGGCAGGCATACTACTTCAGGGGGTGTTGGGAGTTAGCAATCTTCCTCTGGAAGACCGCTGTCTACTGTTCCATGCTTCTGCCTGCCATTTCCACCCACTTGCTCGTTACTGGGCGGTGGACCCACTGATGGCAGTGAACTGGCTTACTTGGATGCCATGGAGCCGATAATGGAATCAGCAGCCACTAGTGCCTGATGTAGTTGGGGTTCAGTGTAGAGTGCCAGTACTTCTCATGTGGGGTGAAACCGTCGAGTTGGCTAGTTCCTTGAAGGCTTCCTTTCCCTAGTCCAGCATACTTAGGAGCACTGGGAGAAATTGGCTCCTTGTCTGTGTACACAGTAAAGTTTCAAGCAGGAAGCAAGACTCCACAGGTTCCTCTCCAAGTCTGACGCTGTAGGCGTCTGCCACCCATTTCACTTTGTCATCCACTAGGGAGAGGCTTGAGGGGTATGTGTCCAGACCCTCCTTGCTGAGCTGGCTTTGATATCCTACCTGTCCTCAGAGGCATCAGCCTTGAACAACCCCTCCTGGTAGAAGCTGTCATCAAACTCCACTTTAAATTTGAAGGCAGCTCCTGCTACTCATCATACTCCTTTCTTTTGATTGAGTCCTCCATTTCAGCCTCTAGGTACCTATTCTTCCTGTCTGACTTCGACTGCTTTCTAGTCGGCATCGACTGCTGATGCCTTCTGGGTCAACTTATCCTTCACGTGCTCTCTATCCTCTCTCAGGCCAAGGCTGGTTCTGAGGTTTTGCCTCCAGCAGGTCTGTCTGTGTTTAGATCCAAGCGGCTCTCTGTTTCAGCTCTGCCATCTTTTGAGATTGAAGGGGGCTTTTTGGGTTTGGAGTCTGAATCCTCCAGCTCCATCCCTGATTTCCCCTGCACCTGTCTCTTCAACATTCGGTGTCCTTTACCCATGGTTTCCTCAGCGCCTTTCCCATCTTGGCATGGACTGTCTCGGTGTCGGTAGCTTGCTGATGTACCATTTCAGCGTTGTCATCTCTGTAGGCCTCCTCTGCCCTGGGGGTATGTTTTTGTGCCCATGCCATGCATAATGCACCTACCTGTGTTTCTTACTCAGTCTGAGGGTCTTTGGTTGAAATTCGGCACCAGTGTCACACCACTCCGGCATGTGGTCCGTGGACAGCCAAAAGCTGCTGGATTGATGGCTATCTTTCTGCTTAAACTTGGGGTGGCAATTCGTCGAGAACCTGAATGGTGTGTATTCTATGCCCTATCAGTATTATTTGGTCACGCAGAGCAGTCAAGGATCTCGTGGTCTGCTATGGATGAAGGCCCCAAGACCTTTGCTGTAAATCTGGTGATCTTCTTTGGTGACCTTCAGTGTCCAAAGGTGTTTTGTTGGTCTCCTCTCGTTGTTCCATGATTTCTGTTGAAAATAACTCCTGCTTCTCCTGTCTGGGAGCTACTACCTCCACTGTATCCAGAGGCAATGGCAGGAAAAGAATCTGTATATGTTGACCACACAATAGAGCTTCCTGGTCACGCATCATCAAGGAAGGAAATAACACCAAAGACTCGACGACAACACATACTTAAAAAAAAAAGGAAGAGAGAAGGAAACAGACAATTCTGGACACAGCCAATGGATGGCAAAATACTGCAAATAATATTAATTCAGAAACATTCACACTGCTAAAAATAGATAACAATTGGTTGGCAATGGACAAGAAATACAAGATCATTACTGGATTAGCTCCAGAGTACAGAAGGATGTAGGGCCTATTAAGTACAATGTTTGTATGGGAGAAAGGAAAAAAATGCAAACGTGTAAGCAATTATTATCATGCACACTCACAATGGCAGGGTTCTGGTATTCCTACAGCCCTATTCCCAGGACACAATGTTTGGGGTCTGATATAACAAGTTTTCAAGTTTATTTTGTCCTTGGGACAAGTATGCCCAACCCCCTGCAGCAAAAACCATTTGGCTGCCAGCTTACAGTACCAATTTAGGGCTCAGAGAAGGGCACTGTCTGCAGTTGAGGTAATGTTTGTGTCTGTAGGTTAAGGCTGTTGAAACTTGTATTTATGGTTTATTAATGCAAAGGTTTTTTATTATCAAGATGAGCACTGTAAGAAAAATGTTGTAAGCTTGGTCTGCACTGCTGAAAGTAGTCCCAGTATAAAAATGTGCAAACTCATTTGTAAAGTTTAACAACATGCAGCTAAGTATAATGCACCCAGAATGCTCTCTGATTAGATGCAAATATTTGCAGAAGCTTGAAAGCAAGATTGACGAAATTGAATGTTCATAGAAAATACAATTTGGAAAAAAAGGTTTTGCTAAACTACTGTGAAATTGTAGATAGCATTTCTTTGAAGCATCATCTACTAAAATTTGGTGATGCATGCTAGAATTCCCAAACAACATTCTTAAAAGAAAATCAGTGCAACCCGTTTAAACAAAATTATAGGAAACATGAAAATAAACAATCACTGATAAAGCCAATATGTCTGAGATTGGTGGTCAGCCTTTTGGTTTTGTTAATGCATGTCTTGTTTTGACATTGTTTTTGTCAAACTTTAATGTTGTGGGAGGTGTCAGGCCCTCACCATTACAACAAGCATTGGGAAAAAGCAATTATATTTGTTGGTCTCAAGATGCACACATTGCCACAGTTGACTCTGGCACTGAGCAGAACTACTTTGTGTGTGATATGCTCCTTGCAAAAGAGCAGAATGCTGTCACTCAAAGTAAAGCCAGTCTATAGATAGCTATACAGAGAGAAACTGAATTTTAATAAAAACAAAACTCTTGGTTAACTCAAGACTAATTAGGGGCCAAACTGTTATATAAAGTCACAAAGTGCACATATTGTATATGCCCTTGCATTAGTACAAATGTATAGCTTTCATGAATTGACAATAATTTACAAAGTAGGCCGGGAAATCGTACTACTAGAAAATATTTGTGAACTGCATTTTAGCACAAGCAAATATGCATATCTAGGTTTTGCTCATGAGAAAATCTCTTGAACATTTATACCTTCACTTTCCCTCCAACCACTTCCTTTTCCAAAAGTGTGGAATGTTTATCTCTGACCTTGTGAGGAGTACATTTCCAACCTTTCTCAGTATGAGGAAAGATTAGAAAAGCGGTGGTGAAACCCTTAAAACATGCAAATTAGTAGATTTGAGCAGACTTTAAAGTACATTCCATCCCTAAAACAATTGCTTAATGCTACCTCCAGCCCCAGTATGTAGATTTGTGGAAAGGTGGCAAAATGCAGAAATTACTAGAATTCAAACCCAACTGTAGTATTGAACACTGGCGTAAGTCAGAGCGGCTACTATCAGAGCTCTTGCATAATGAGATTGCTGACATAATTTATCATTGATCTATGTGGCACCAAAAGGAACAAGTGTATTTTCTTTTACAGGACAACTACACCTATGTAGCAACTTGTTCCATGGACAAGTAGATTATTTATTACATTTCACACCCCTGCTATGGAGATTAAAATAAGACACCACACTCTTATCTGCAACATAAACAGACAAGAGGAACAAAAGTGTACCAAGGAAAGAGCAACTAGAGAGTAAAGATCAAGATCCCCAAGAAATGTGACCCGAGTAACTGTGCAAACTACAGAGGAACAACTCTTCAACCTCAGGAAAAGTGTTCAACAGAGTAATCTTGAACAGAATGAAGGAACAAGTTGACGCTCACTTGCAAGACCAGCAAATTGGCTTCCAGAAAGATAGATCCTGAACAGATCAGATTGCAACACGGCACATCATCACTGAGCAGTTGATGGAATGGACTCCCATCTCCTTGTCAACTTCATCAACTATAAAAGGGCATTCAACATCATGGACAGAAAGATCCTTTGGAAACTTCTCTGCCACTATGATGTGCCAGATAAACTTGTAAGAATCATTAGAAACTCCTACCAGGATATGACCTGCACAATAGTCCATGGAGGACTACTCACAGAAGCCTTCCAATTGAGGATCCTGAGTCTGTCAGGATTGTTTTCTCTTGCTTTTTCTCTTTGTGCTGGCTATAGACTGATCATGAAGACATCCACAGCAAGGAGAAGAAATGGGATCCAGTGGACACCTTGGAAACAGATTGACAACCTGGACTTTCCAGACGAGCGAGCCCTTGGTGTAGATGCAAGAGAAGACTGAAAATGGGGCAGCCACATCAGCACAACTGGGCCTCAACATCCACAGGGGAAAAACCAAGATCCTGAAGACTAACTTGGCAAGCACTGCTGCAGTCACTCTTGATGCAATGCAGTGGTAGAGGTTGAGGCTTTCACCTACATGCGCAGTTTCATATATAAGTAGGATGACAAAAACGTGGATGTCAAGGCAAGAATCAGCAAAGCAAGGGCTGCCTTTATTCAGCTAAAGAAGATCTGGAGCTCCAATTACCTACTGCGGCAAACAAAGATCAGGCTTTTTAACAGCAACATAAAATTGCTTCTTCTTTATGGAGCAGTACCTTAGAGGGCAACGGGATCACCACCAACAAAGTCCAGATCAACATCTGTCAGAGGAAAATCCTCCATATCTTCTGGCCAAACACCATTAACAACAACAACATACGGCAGCACTTTCTAATTCCTTGCTCATGAAGAAATCATGAAAAGACGCCGGATAGGTCATACTATCTGCAAGCCCGCTTCAAATACCACCAGGCATATAATCCTGGCTGCCACAATCTTCACCCTCATGTATGTTAACCTCTTTACACAAACTCACATATCACAAATTACATATCCTACCATTTTCAAGCTTGACAGCACCATCCAAAACTTTCACAATCTGTATTGCACCCGACCAATGAGCTGCTCCTTTACCTATCAATCTAGGATTCCTCACATGTACATACGGCCCTACCAGTACGCAAGGCATGGTTAACCCTCTATTAATTCTATTCAACACCTGACCATGGTACTCTTGCACTCGTTCCCTTATTTGATCACAGCCATTTGTTAATGTCTCCACTTGTTTCTTATTCTTTAAACACCATGGAACTAACTTGGAAGATGGCTTCCTTCCCCTCAACAACTCAAATTGTATCTTTCCTGTTACAGAATGAGGTGTAATTCCATAAGATAATAGCATACTTTAAAGAGCTTCCTTCCATGATAAACTGGATTTCAATGCTAATTGTATCTCCTCCTTAACTACCCTATTGAACCTTTCAACCTGACCATTACCTTCTGGAGGATATAACAACACCCTTACATGGTTCACACCATAACTTTTTAAGAACGACTGCATTTTACTAGACGTGAGTTGTATACCATTATCTGATACTAGGGTTTCAGGAATGCCTTCCTTGGAAAATAAATCTTCCAAGAAATCAATGACCCCATTAGTGGTTACATTGCTAACCATATGAACTTCTGGCCATTTAGAAAAATAATCTCATAGGACAATAGCATACGATTCTTTGGATGGTAATGTAACAAACGGTCCCATTAAATCAATTGCTACCTTCCGCCAAGGCCCCTCAGGCAATTCAACCACTTGTAAAGGTAGAACCATAGGTTTGACTGTCTTGTCACTTAATTTACATGCATTGCACTCCCTCACCCAACGGTCCACCATGCCATCCAGACCCGGCCCCCAAAAGTGCTCCTTCTAGTACTCGCTATACCATAATGACCTTCATATCCCAACTTAATAACAGTTTTTCAAATCCCATAAGAAGGAACTATTTTGTCGCCCCTCAAAATATTGCCATTACATACAGTTAATTCATCCTTAACTTTCCACATTCCCTTGTAACTGCCGTTCAGACAGCCACCCCTTTTTGAGGAATTCCTTTACCTTTGACAATATTTCATCTCTCTGCATTTTCTTCAAACACTTTCCTCGGATAACTCCAACCGTATTTTATCATTTTGAACACACACCACATCATCATATGTAAATGCCACATCACACTATTGTGATCCTCCTCAACATTTTCACTGTTCAAAAGTAACCGAGACAAGCCACCGCCACACAATTATTCTTCTCCAGCAGATGCATTATCTTGTAGTGATACATTTGCAATTTTGAAGCAAGTCTCGCCAACCGAGAAGTGGAATTTTTCCAACCCCCTCCCGGACTCAAAATGTTTACCAATGGTTTATGGTCCGTGCGTATCTTAAATTTACGACTCCATATATACATTCTGAATCGTTGCACAGACCAAGTTGCAGCTAGCACTTCTATTTAGATTACAGAATAATTCCTTTCCGTGTGTGTCAAAGTTTGGGATGCATATGCAACTACCCACACATTTCCTTTCCTCTGTTGGGACAACACCACAACAATACCATACCCACTAGCATCCAGAGATAATGAATTCTGCACCTTGATCAAATGATCTTAAACATGATGCATTTACAATTTCTTTTTTTTGTAGCTGCAAATTTTTCACTATGTTCCTGTTTCCAGGAAAATGTTGCATTTTTCGAAGTAACGCTCATAGATTCTTCACCTTCGATACATAATTTTCCGCAAATTATGAATAAAATTCCGTCCAACCTAAAAAGGATATCAATTGTTACTTATACATATGTTCCGGGGCTTCACAAATAGCTTTTACATGGCTAATCTTAGGTCGAATGCCTTCCTCCAAAATAACGTGACTTAAATATTCCACTTGATGGTTCCCAAAATTACATTTGTGTTTTTTCACTGCCAACCCACTGTCCATTAACGCTTGTAATGCTTTCCTTAATATACAATCATGTTCAATCTTATCTTTCCCAAATATCAGCATATCATCCTGGAACACTTTTGCACCAGTTACATTTGATAGTACTTTAGACAATTCTCTTTGAAATATAGCTGATGCAGTAGCCAATCCAAATGGCATCCTTGTGTACCGAAACATCCCTTTGGGTGTTATAAACGCTGTACAATGTTTAGAATCCGGATCCCTCTGTTTATGATGGTAAACCTTGGCTAAGACAATTGTTGAAAAGACTGTAGAATCACCAATAGATGACATTCATTCCTTCAAATTTGGCAATGGAAAAGCATCTACCCAAATAGCCTCATTGAGAGAACATAAATACATACAAAGCCTCAGATCACCATTCAATTTAATTGAAATTACATTTGGAGATACCCAATCAGAACTTTTGATTGGTTCTATAATGTCCTTTTCACATAGGTCATGTAAAATTTAATTTGGCTTCCCTCCATAATTAAACTGAACATTACTCATTTTCTGTCTTACAGGTATAGCATTTTCCTTTAAAACAATAGTGTGTTTAAAATTCTTCATGCTGTCTAACTGACTACTAAAAACCTTTGGAAATGCCCTCCTTAAATCAGAATACAAAATGTTTGTACTCTGTATACTATGCTCATCCACAGCATACACAGGTGGATTAGCATTAGGGTCCACTTTCAAGTTCTGTCATATGTGGCCAACCCAAACTCGTAGCCCCTTTCTCAGCAATAAGCACATCTCCTGAACATTTTTCCCAGCAAATTCAAACTCAGCTTGCATTGTACCTACTATAAAAAATGTATAACCGGAGTAACTGCATGGACTTGTTTTTGTACTCTGTAATTCTCTGCCAGGCCATAACTGGTCAAATAGTATTTTCCCCGTCATAGTATACCATGCACAAGAATCCACCATAGCTTCCACCTGCATACCATCAATATTTAGGTAACTGAATGCTTTTCCCTTTAATGTTCTCACTCAGTATACTCAACACCACATTTTGCATACCATGCTCAAGTTCCTCATCATTAAAACCTTTCACAATACAATTCACTTTTTTCCCCATAACTTTTACATACTCACGAAAAATGTCCCATCTTCTTACATGTATCACAAATCTTGTCAATAGCAGGACACCCTTTAAAATTTACCAAATGTGTACTAACACCACATCTAAAACACAGTAAAGCTTTGGCATTACCCATCGTGTCATTTCTGTTGTTATTATTGTCAGTACGGACAACAATCTTTTTTTCTTACCATCCTTCTCACCACCAACGGCACATACTGTACCATTGTCCTGATTTTCTTTCCTCATGACTTGTATACAACTCTCTGTTACTTCAATATTTCTTGCTACTTCTACCACTGTTTTAAGGACAATAATTTCTCCTGTATTTTTTATTAATTCAGTCTTCATCAATAACTGGTCCCTTAAAACCTGATCATACGTCATATGTTCAAAGGCACAAGCAACAGCAAGTCCTCTCAATTCTGCTGTATATTGGTCAACTGATTCATCTTCTTTTTGTTCTCTAAAGTAGAACTTACAACTTTCCATGACAACGTTTATTTTCCTGCCGTACCTCTCTTGTTATTGTTTAAGAGCACATTTGTATACATCTTCCTCACCAACATTATCCAATGGTGGAACAATTTTAAACTCTCTCAATCCTATAGCCCCCAGTCGGTGTTTAAGTAATGATAAATGTCTCTCGGTGTACATTCCCCATCCTCCAATACCTCCACATATGCCTCAAATAAGTCTAACCATCACTCCCATTGAATAAGAGGATACCTTGCTCAGCTAAAAAGAAAGGTAGAGGTTGAATCCTAGACACATTTTCTCCCTTCACTCATACACCAATTACAAACTGCACACTTGAAAAATTGTTGCCCAAAACAAAAAATATACTTTTTTTGTTGATACAAATACACACTTAGTGCTGATAATAAAATCAGGTGCACAAATACCAAATGTGGAAGACCCATCCAATATAAATATCCAAACAGAACCCCTTACTGCCAAAGAAGTGTGCAAGGTGTGCACGCCACCGGTGCACTACGTAATGTGACAAAAGTCAAGTGTGCACTTCACAGGCCCAGTATGCAATTGACATGTCCAGTATAGGTGTGCCTATCAACGCATAATCCATGTATCTCAGTGCAATCCTTCCCAATTAGTAAAGGTGGCCGCCAGCACGTCACCTAACATGCTTTCAGTAGGAAGTGGGGCTTGTTACTACCCAAATACTTGCTTCTCTCCCAGTGTGCAGAGAACGCTTCGCACGCACAATACTGCTCCTCTCCTCATGTAGTCTTGCGCATGGTCGTCTCCATGGTCACAAACAACTTCGACTTTGTTCTCCACGTGCACTGAAAATCTAATGTGCTGCTGTCCACTACGCAGCACCTGCTTGTGATACTATTGACCCAGACATCGGCTCCAACACAAAATTGCTTCAGACCGACACCCAGCCTCGACTGATACGTTCCCAGCACTCCTCTTCAATTCTTACCCATCCGATGGCCCGGCTGACAACTAAGTTCTTGGAATTCAACCCACAGCACGGCAATAGTCACACTAATACTGATCCTGCCCGCCTCATCACCATTGTAAAGAACGGGCACACAAACATGGTGCAAGTACGGTTCCAACTCATTTTATTCTCTAAGAAATGGTTCATAGTAAGGGGCAATGTAAGCACAACTTGAACCAGCAACCGCCCCACATCAACTGCCTCAGCAATGCTCTCCCTCTCAACCATTCTATCCCCAGAATCCATACCCATTATGACCCTCATTACATTCTTATCACCACATTGTATTCAGAGCATTGGTTCTTAAAACTTTTGGCCTCTGTGAGCCCCTATTTAATGATTATTGGAAACCGGGGAGCCCTACTGAATCATTATTGGAATCCGGGGACCACTAATTAGTCATTACTAGAAGTCGTGACTCCCCAGTGAGTCGTTAATAGGGACCCCAACCTAAGCATTTTCATTGACTTGAACCTTTAAACAATGCACTAAAAATACAGAAACAAGCATTCATCAAACAAATTCATAAATTATGAAATATTCACAAACAAATATAAAAAATGTTAAAAAAATTAAATGAGAAGGTTAGGGCTTCTCCAAATTCAATTGACGGCACTCATCAACCATATCACTGATACTTAATGTATGGCCCAGCGGCCGAATGAGCCCTTCCGGGCCTTTTCTTGAGATCCTCCGTGTGAGCATTCAACTCCTATTTGAAGCCTGACCAGTAAAAGCAGCAACTTTGATGCCAGAGTGCTTCCCTGTTTTATTATTGAAATGTAAACATACAATTCAGTACACACATGGGGCACAGAAGAAACATACAGAAGAGGAAATGAACACATTTCGAAGGCATTTTAGCATATCATATTAGCATTGTAAAATGTTAATCATTTACTTATTTTGAGATTGTTTTCCTAGATGAACTTTTTTCATCTTATTTTCTCTGGTTTGTAACACACATAAAGAAGAGCAAATGAAATATACAGAAATGTATGTTTTAAGTAGATTTCAGAAGTAAGCATATATTTGTTGTTTTCAATATTACTTTGCATATATTATTAACCCCCACCCCATCCCCACCAAGGAAGCCCCTGGTCAAACCCTAAAACTTTACCTTTAGCCCCTTTGTAAATATTTGTGAGTAGCTCTGTCCATACTATAATTTGGTTTATGCACTTGAACTGCTCCCAGTAATCAGTCTGAGGCTGCTATCTTAATTTTTAGCTTCCAATTTCAACTTCCTTCACATGTACAGAAGGTTTTTAAGATGCCATGTTTACATTTCACTTCTTTATTTATATACACTTTATTAAATTGTTAGTTTTACTTTTTTCTTAGCAGTCGCAGACCCCCAATGTAGGCTTAGCAGACCCCCTGGTGTCCCTGGTTCATAGGTTAAAAATTACTGTTCTAGAGATACAGCGTTAAGAGTGAAGCTTCTGGATGGAACAGCGAGGGAGAAAGCGCATCTTTAAACGTCAGCAGTGGCACTGTAAAGGCTGCAGAACACATATGTCTGTATTATAATCATCTGCAGATCTAGTAAAGAAAAAAAAAGCTCTGAATTAAAACACTTGCTTTTCCCTAGAACTCTATCAATTATAGCAATTTTGGTCTTTATGAAGAAAGAAAGTCGCCCATACACCCATTCCTAATCTTTTAAGGCCGCAAACGTTTAAAATGCAGCGAACAAGGGTCATTTCATTTCATAGAAGGCCTTTGTTCGGTGAGTAATACAAGAAGATTGCTGGCAATTCATTCAACCAGGAACTGTTTCCAGCATATTCCCTGCAGTTTTGACAGGAAGCCACTAGATGGCGCATGCCGACAATTTATAAAAGGCGAGTATTCGTGAATAGAACTGACGGTCTATTTTTGTCGTCCAAGAGAAAACTGCGAAAACATCTGACTACAACGAATAAAATATCTCACAATTTCTTTAACTACCTGCTCATCTAATATTTACTTCTAAAACTGGAACTTTCACCCTGGATTTCAGCATATATCCCACGGAAGGCAATTTGCAGCCTTTTTACCAGAAGTTTTCTTGCTGCTTTTGTGTTCTTTGTGTAAACTCAGACATTCCTTTAGGGAACACGCTCTACTGTGTTTATTCACAGCAGCTTCATCCCCCCTTTGCTGCTGCATGGCACTAAGTTCCCTCCCCCATCACCCCGCCCTAAACACATTCCCTCAACATCACGTTGTCTGCGATTGCCCGCACGGGGCTCGTGTGAGCTTTTACTTGACAACGCAACTAGGTTTCCTTGGATGTGGTGTAATTGCTAAAGCTGCCGACTGTGGATGGAGGGGACTAGGTTGGAATCGCTTCTTCAACTCACTATTCCGTGATCCTGGCCAAATCAATTAATCCCCTGGTGCCTAAACAATAAGAGTGACTTTATGCGACGTAACTGTTGCAAGTGCAGCGCTCCAAGATCTTCGGGTTGAGGTCGTGCTATATACAACTGCAAAATATTTTTTTAATGGGAAGGGTCGCTCAGCTCGGCTAAACAGAGGCTGTTATTGACTGCACAACTCGTTCCTGCTCACCAGCTCTACGCCTTTTTTACTCCCAGGCACATCACTTCACTTGTTGTCCCTGGTAAAACTACCCTGGACGGGGTGTTTCCTGTCGGAATGACGCTGGTAACGCTGTCTCTGGGCAGAATCTCCCCAAAGTGTTTGCAGCTCAAACAATAACATGTTGAATCTTGCGATGGCGGACGAGTTTGCATATGGGAGGGGCCATGGCGATGTTGCAAAATACCCTTTACTCCTCCGAGCTCTTCTGTTACCAGACAGGAGAACTGAGGCGGGGTTGGAGGAGGCAACTATGTTGGCTGAACAAACTAAAGTACTCGCCATTTGTTTGGCCACCATTAGAGCTGCGTTTCTATCTACACATTTCAGAGGTTCGTTTAAAAGGAATATATATTGGTTGAACTCTGGCATCTCATACTAGTACAGAATTCCCTTGTAAGTGATTTTTCTGCTGTTTTGTCCGGTTTATGAGTGTAGTATGTACATTCCTAGAAATCGCGTTTCTGAGAAGCAAAATGGAGGAAACCACACTTTGCGGTAATCTATATGTTATTAATGTAGACCAACTAGATAGTGGCTACGTTAGGCTCCTGTTCATTAAGGGAATACACAACTGATACCAAACTAGTGTTTAAGGCTTTAAGCTATTTTAGTGAGGTTAGGTTAGCTGGGTGATGCTGCCTAGTTTGCTTTGCTTATTTGCAAATCAATAATAATTACGATTATAGGGAGCTGTCTTTATACACCCAAGCCGTTCTCCGTGTGGTGTGGTGTGGCACCGGCCATATTATTATCAAATATAGTTTCCTAAATCTAAAACAAATGAACAGAATTAGAGTTTAGGCAAAAATAATGTAAACAAACCTGTAAGAAAAGTTAATAAAACTATTAGTAATTTACTTAAATACTAAAAAAGTCTATTAGAAAGCAAAAATCCATGAACCTCTACATTGCGAATCCTGTGCTGGAATAAAGAGGTAAAGAGACAGAGGTAGAGGGAGGACACAGGTAAGGAAAGGGTAAAGGGATCAGGAATGAGGGTACAGAAGGGAGCCCTCAAAAAATGGAAGAGGCTACAGATGGTGACCCCCAAAACATGGCAAGTAGGAAGAGAGAGGGAGAAAGATTGTGAGAGACGAAAAGCAGCAGAAACTGGGAATCTGCTTCAGGTACAGCAAAATAAACAAATAAAAAGAAAATATGTAAGCAAACAAACAATTAAATAAATATGACCTGTGGCTGGGTGTGGTACACTTTTCCAGAATTGGAATTCCACAAATTTGTTTACCCATAAAATCACATACAACCATATCTACAAGTCTGTCTAATAGAAACTATACTTAGGTGGGAAACGAGGTGAATTTGCTGAGTGCCTTTGCTCAACGAATTAACATTAACAGATTCCCTGCACATTTAGGGGGTCTTTACGACCCCGGCTGTCGGTGTAATAGTGACGGTAGTACCACCAACAGACTGGAGGTACATGCTGCCACTATTATGACATTGGCAGTTTGGCCAAAGCCAAACCGCTAAGTTAACACACCGACCGCCACGGCGGTAATAACCGCTGGGATGGAGACTACAGTCTCCAGCCCGGCTGCCTTCATTAGGCTGCTCATGGCATTTTGACCCCACCCACTGCCATGGTTTCCGTGGTTTCTGTACCGCCACAAAAACCATGGTGGTAGGCACTATCAGTGCCAGGGAATCCCTTCCCTGGCACTGATAGGGGTCCCCCCTGCACCCCTCCCACTCCCCAGAGTCCTCCCTCACACTCCCCCTCCCCCACCTGACCCCGACATATACACACATACATGCACAGACATACACACCCATACACACATGCATTCCCACATTCATACATGCATGCATACATTCATACACACACACACAAAGCCACACTCACTAACATACATCCAGGCACACGCAATCACACGACACAACATGCACACACACACACACACCCCCATTCATGCACACGCATTACACCCACATGCACGCATTCAAACACAGTCATGCACACAAAACCCACCACCCCTCTCCTATCTGAGAACCCGACATACCTCCTTGCAGGGGGTCCTCCGGCAGGAGATGGGACGTGGCGCTGCTGACAGCAGCAGCGTCTGCCAGCAAAATACCGCCAGGCTGTATCATGGCTCATGATACGGTCAGTGGCATTTTGCTGGCGGGCCGCTGCCACCTTACCGCCATCATGACCGTAGCCGGAATTCCACCAGCCTTCTGGCGGAATTCCATTTATGGTCATAATTCGGTGGACGGTCAGTAGCCACAGGAACGGTATGTTGGCAGCCGTCGCCGTGGCGGTAGCTGGCACTTGCCGCCAATCTCATAATGAGGGCCTTAATGTGTTCCCAGTACAAGACATATATCCTGAAAACTTTTGGTGCGGACAGAAGTTTGATACGGAGAACTCTGAATATATTTCCCAATGCAATTCTCAATTAAACTGCTTTCTTCTGGCTAAGACACAACAATAAGGTTGCAAACGTGTAGAATCAAGAACATCTCTTTCTTTTAGGAATGTGTAATCCACACAGGAACAGATCTTGGAGTGAAGGTTGAGATGGGACAAGATATGGGTTCAAACTACAACTAACTTTTTGTTCTAAAGGAATATCTTTTCCTGTTATTAACAGTAATCTAAGTAAAGTAATCATTTTATTTGCACAAATAATAAAAACGATTGCAAAATAAATAAAATAACAAGACATTTACAAAGAGGATAGTGTTGGGATGCAATTCACCCAATGCATATGAAACATATGCATGCTCTCATTATGATGCAATAAAAATTTAATGAGGGGAAAGATTCTAGAGTGTTGAGGAAGGTTGGCAGTGGGAAGCTGGTCAGAGAGTGTTAAGTCATGTTTCTATATATGAATAAATTTACTTCTGCACACATCGTGGGTCGTTTATCTTTATACTGGCGATGAGCTAAAAGACAACAGGTTTCCCCATGCATGCTCCAGGTCGACCATCTGTGTGGCGGAGCAAAGCAACTGCTGAGGACAAATGAGAACGGTTCTACTTTCCGGCATCCTATTAAGGTCGTCCCACACAAAAGGTACTGTAAATACTGTGGCGGTTCCCCGGACTCTTACTCCGCTCTACCTCTCCCTTCCTATTATCGGCCTGCTTCGCATGAACGTCGATTCACCAAAATGGTAGGGGTAGCAGAAGTGACATCACATGCTCTTTGACCTTCAATTTCAAACACATGCATTCTTACACATACACCCATTTACACTCGCACACATACTTTCACACATAAACACACACTCAGTCCCCAAGCACGCACACAACATACCTTTTAAAGCACTTTTTTTTTTAACTTAGCTCAGCTGCCAGAGAAGGCGATGTTCCAGCTAATTGTACTCCATTTTTTATTACACTAACAGTGAATAATGCAGCATTATTCACTGTACTAAAAATGCTGAAAGAAAGAGGTGGAGCCCCAACCAACATAAAGGACGAGCTCCCACTGTGTTCCAGGCACTGAATTTGCCACCTCTGAGGCCAGGGGTCGCCAAGACAGTGCCAGGGGTCGCAAATGGTATGCCAGGGGTCACAGCTGCGGCCCCTGGTGACCCCTAAATGACATCCATGCTGCTTCACGCTGTGTCCAGTCTCCCTTCGGCATCCATTTGCCTTAATACGTGCGTACGCACGCACTAAACACATGTGGTAGCCATTTTATTCAGGAAGAGGAGCTTTTTCCATTCTTCTGAGCGCAGACGGTGATGCACACACCATATTTTGTTGCAGAAGGGGGAAGTTACAAGTGCACTACATCTGATGGTGATGCGCACACCATTCTTCTATTCTCAAATTAAAAGTTTGTTTTCATAGGTGCATCAACGTGTATTTCATCAGCGTTTCAATGCTCACGCCACATTTGACGGTGATGCGCACGCCATTCTCCTAACTTCAAATGAAAGTTAGTTTTCATCTGTGCGTCAATGTGCTTTCATCAGCGTCTCAACGTGCACATAACCTATTTTGAGTATTATTGCAAGCATAACCACAGTGAAAAACAGTCAAGCACATAACATTTAACTACTGATAAGTCAATTACTCTAGGAATAGACACAATTTAAAGTGGCCGTCCTAACTTTCCTAACGTTGCACATGAACTTTCTCATTGCTTTATTATAAAGCTGCTAATATTCTTTTACCAAACTTATACGTTGTATCACTATGCAAAAATTAATAGCACAACTTCCTGCATTTGCACCAAGCCCAGCTTTACATGACACAGACTGGGAACAGTGGAAGAAAAGATTTGAGGCATACCTGGATACACTCCAAGGAGAGACTTTCACGCATAAAAGGAAATATGCCATTCTCAAACATTGTTTAGGCACAGAAGGGTGCAAGATTCTTAAGGACACACCTAAGGAAACGGTATTAATAGTTGAAGGCGATGGAGTAGAGGACAAATATGATCCGCAATAAAATCATTAGAGGCTCGTTTTAAAACATGTAAAAATGTCACCTTGGAAAGACATACATTTTATAAGAGGGTACAAAATACAGGTGAATCAGCTTCAAGTTAAGTAGGTACACTAAGAATCCTCTCAGTCTCCTGTGAATATAAGGATTTTGAAGAAGAAATGATCAGAGACTAGCTGGGAGAAAAAACTAACAACAAGAAAGTTCAAGAAGTGCTATTGTTAACACCACATTTAACATTGCAAAAAGCTCTAGAAATAGCAACAAGAATTGAACGTACAACCTCTTACATGGAACAAATGTCTATTACAGAAAGTAAAACGCAATGGCTATAGCAAGATGAACAAACAGTCAAGGGCAAATGCAAGAAAAGCATGAAGAAGGATGATCAAGAAAAACACATTAAAAGTGGGAATGAAAATGTGGAAAGAAACACACATTCAAAGGTATGGAATCCTACAGGAGTGGAAGTACACCACACTTAGGAAATGCAAAAGTGTGCCCTCCTATAGACAAACCATGTGCCAAATGCATGAAAAAAGGACATTTTGCCAGAGTGTGTAGGTTGAACTTGAACTAAGTACACAGGATCAAATCTAACATTCAGGGTCAAGAATCATCACCAAGTGAGAAAGAGGAAGTATTCACCATTTTTAAGTCTAAATCTATGAATCACAACATAGATGTACGAGGAATAACTGCATAAGGATCTAAAGGGCATTTTTGCCTAAAATCTATTAATGGTGTAGAGGTCAAAGTTATGGCAGATTCAGGATCGCCATTTAGGTTAATGAGTTAAAGGAAATGGAAAGAATTATTCAGAGGACAAGGAAAAACATTAAAAGATTCCAATATACATCCCGCACGATACAGAGGGAAAACAGTAGAGGTGTTAGGAGAATTTGATGCAGAATCAACATTCTGGGATATAAAATCACAAGGAATTGTGTATGTGGCCAGGGATGATGCGTGACTGTTAGGCTGGCATGACCAAGGGAATCTAGGTATTCTACTTGATTCCAATAATCAAGAACAAGTGGTACTTGGACAGGATTAGGTACAAGTTTCAACAGTAAAAATAGCTAAGTAGGAAGAGTTATACCCAGAAGTATTTAATGGAAGAATTAGGTTTGTTCAAGGGATTCACGCATTAAATAAGGATAAATGAAAATGCTCAACCGAAAGTTCATAAGGTAAGTAGGGTGCCACTGGCTTTATGAATTAAAAAAAAAACTTAACTAATTACGAAAGAATTATGTAATTGAAGCTAATGAATCTTCGGACTGGGTTGTTCTAGTTGTCTTAACTCAAAAGGTCAATGGATCTATCCGCATTTGTGTAGATTTACGAGATTTCAATGAACAAACATGGGTAGATCAACATCTGCTACCCAACATAACAGAAATGTTGTCCACAATAAAAGGTGGTAAAATGTTTACCTTACTAGATATGATATCCGTATACCATCATATCAATTTACATCCTGATTCAAGACATTACACTGCATTCATGACTCCTGAAGGGTTATTTAAATTCAAACGCATGCCCTTTGGGTTAGGCTCAGCATTTGCTGTATTTCGAAGTACAGTTGAGAGTTTATTTAAAGCCATGTAGGATGATGTGTTGATTTATGGAGAAACAAGTAGTCAGCACGATGAGAGATTTCAAGTACTAGACATATTAAAAAAAGGTATAACTTTCAGCCCAGAAAAGTGTTGCATGAATATGACAGCAATAGACAACTTAGGGTTCAAGTTATCAGCTGAGGCCATGGCACCTAAAATCAGCTTAGTGAAGGCTATTGAAGATTTTAGTTGTCCAGAAAATAAAGATCAGTTAAGATCTTTTATGGGTCCAATTGAGTTTTACCCAAGATGTGAACCCAGATGTGCTGAAAAAATGTTGAATGAAAGGAATCTTTTGAAAAAGAACTCTAAATGTGTTTGGAGTGAAGAGTGTGAGAAGGAATTTAAAATCATTAAAAAATAAATTGCTCATGCTATCCTGTTGAAACCCTTCGATACTAGGGACCAAACCATGATAATGACGGATGCCAGCCAGAAAGGGTTAGGAGCAGTACTGATGCAAAGAAGATATGGGAAAGATAAAGCAATGTTTTTTGCTTCCAGAAGTCTGAGGGGAGCAGAAGCCACATATTCTGTAATTGAATGGGAAGCATTGGCTTGCTGGTGGGGCATAGTGCATTTCAAACCATACTTGTGGGGTTCAAGATTTACTGTATGGGTAGATCAGAAGCCAGTGATACAACTGATTACAACAAAAGGAGGACAAAAAGCTACGCCTTTGATTGCCAAGTGTCAATAAAGACTTTGCAAGCACAACTTTAAAGGTGAATATGTGCCTGGGAAGAAAAACATATTAGCAGATTGACTGTCAAGGTTAATAGGCTGTGAAACTAATGATGTAAATGATGAAGTAAGAGAAGACAATACAGAGTTTGTTTGCACAGTAGAGAACCATTCACAGTTAGCTATATCAGAACAAGAATGGTAGGAAGCATGTGAATCAGATCAAGAATTTAGAGAGATCATGAATGGTATAGTTTAAGGTTGGTCTAAATGAGATCTTAGAGAAGATTATGGAACTAAGTACAAACATGTTTTTGATGAGCTATCCTTTATAAATAATCTCTTACTCCATTTTAAATTATTAGTGGTACCCAAAGGAATGAGGAACAAAGTTTTGACACTAGCTCATAAAGGCTATATTGACATATGTGCCATGAAAAGAAGGATAAGAGAGAGCTTCTGGTGACCAGGTCTAGATAGAAGAGTGGAATATTTTGAAAGAGACTGCATAAATTGTTCCATCAGTGAAAAGTTTTGAGTAACAGTGCCCAGTCCAATAGAAGCAGTCATTGTTCCAGAGAAAGCTTGGAGAAAAGTGGCCATTGATATTATAGGTCCCATGGTTCTGACAGGTGGAACCCCAGAATGTGGAATTGTGCTCATAGATTATTACAGCCGTTGGCCTGAGGTCAAGTTTGTGAAGGTACCAAATTCCACTAATGTAATCACATTTTTAAAATCTATTTTTGATAAGGAAGGTATTCCTGATGAGATGTTGACAAGCAATGGGTCTCAGTTTACATCAGTATTGTTTGAAGAATTTCTAAAACGTATGGGTATAAAACACACAAAAAGATAATTGTACCATCCAAGGAGCAATGATCTTGTTGAGGGATTAGAGATCAGAAAACTTTTATGGGCTTTATGTACCACAGTCAATGCTGACACTAAGATTTCACCATTTATACTGTTGAGGGGCATGTTCCCACATCCAAGTTAGTGAGAGAATGGATGGGTCAATTAGAAATCCCTAAAAAAAAAAAATTGAAAATGTAGGAAGGAACAAGGACTATGCACAGAAAAAATATAGTCAAACACAACATAACTTGAGAACCATTAAATTAAAAGTGAAAGTAGGTGACAAGGTAAGGGTGAAATGTGCAAGGATAATCCCCATAGGAGAATCAAACTTTTTTGAAAAAAAAAAGTGGTGGAGGTAAGAGATAGTGTTGTAAAACAGGATGATGGTAAGTGGTGGAACAAAGATAAAATATCAGTATATCAATATTCCAGGTACAGGGAAAGCAAAATGGAGTGGAAATCGATGGTGATATCCAGGAAAAAGATCTTAGACGCAATCCCTCCACAAGAATGACTAGATTGCCCATAAAATTTAAAGATTACAGTTTGAAATTGAATAATTTAGGCCCAATGCTCTAATGCACTTCTGCATCTATAGATTAGGCTTGTACTGGGAACATATGCAATTACTTTTCGAAAATTACATTTTAAGAATGTCTCTACTATATATATATATATGTACACTTCCTTAAATACTGTGTTGTGTGATGTTTTAGATACATCTTTACAACTTCATTTAATTCTGTGATTTTTCAGTAGCTCAGCATAAGTAGAAAGATGATTATTTTCTATGTAGTATTTTGCTGTGTGTTCAACAAGAAGGGGGGAAATGGGCTGGGGTGCAATTCATGCAACACATGAACCTTATGCACGGTCTCATTATGAAGCAATACGAATTTCATGAGGGGAAAGAATCCAGAGTGTTGAGGGAGGTTGGCAGTTGGACGACGGTCAGAGAGCGTTAAGTCATGTTTCTTATCCTGCTGTGTATATATGAATAAACTTACTTCTGCACATCAGAGAGTCGAGCATCTTCATAGTTAGGCAGTACATGGGGTATAGGATTAGGCAGTTCAAATTAGAGAGAGAACATTAAAACAGTTGAAGATTAAAATTAAGGTTAAGGGTAAAACGTCATATTGGGATAAAATGTGAGATCAGGCAAAGCCACAAAAAATGTAAAACCTTACAGGACTAACTAGTCTACTGGGGGGAATGGGATGGAAGAACATCGACCGCAATAGCCCAACATGGCGTAATATGTAAAATTCCCAAGGTCAGATGCATAATTACTTTGGGAAGCCTTATAGTTCAAGGGCAGATGTTAGATTCAGTGCAGTTTGAGGGAAGCAAGTTCTGAAACCCATGTAATAGAGGGGACCGAAATCACTCCTAAGCAAGGGATTGTGTTTTTTCAAAATTCTGAATTGGTGCACGTTTGCTTAAAGACTTCTTAATCAGAGAATCTACTTTTAAAAGGAATTCCGTGAATATGTGATATGGGCGCAGCCTGCACCCCTTGTACTCTGAAGATTGGAGCCATTTTGGTGCACCATCAAATGAAGGAAGAAGCCCGGACCTTGCATGGAGCACTTTTTTCCCGATGTTTTCTTAGAAAGGAATCCATGTATGATTAAGCTGTTGGACCCTTGTATGTATTAATGATCCTCCATGTAAGGTTACGCTGTCTGAACCTGATTTTTATCTTTGTGCCAAAAGCGATGCATCACTTGTTTGTTCAGAACTCTCTTGAAGGCCAGATGAGGTAATTTTAATTGCCAAAGATGATCCGCCTATAAGAGTTTGCAAGTTTCCCCTATTATTTCCACCCACGTGTTTTGATTCGAGGAGGTACTGGAAACAATTTTATACCATAGAAGAGCTCTTAAAAAGTTTGGATGAACCTGCCTGTTATTAACAGTTAAAACAAAGAGAGGCTTCCAATGTAGACTTCATTGCCCTCTCTAAATTAAAGTAAACCAATATAACATGTTTTTGTCCCCTTGCTTCTCCATCTAAAAGCACATACATAAATGTGGCAATGCTTTTCTGTATTTGTTCTTTGTAATGCACTTTAGAAACATCTCAACAAAAATGACATCTTATGGCTATAGTTTAGGGGATCTGCCAAGCAACAGAGGTATCTTTGAAATTCAAAATTCTGCACTCCACAGCTGTCCCTCTTAGTTGCATCTTCTGCAGGCCACACCTTATGATATTTACTTCTATTTATCGGTATGGCTAAATGTTAATGTTTCTGCTGCCCTTTGTTCCCCTTAAAATGGCCTTTACATTTATTCCTAAAATTCCATGAAATGTCAGAATCTCTCCCACACCCTCTTTCTGCTTCCTTCGATCAATTCACCACACAGAATCTGTATTGATGGCTGCCAGCAATGGCGAAGTATCTGGAGTGTCTAGAGTTGGAGGCTCCTCACGATGGGGAATGTCCTCCTTTGAACTATCCCTGCTCTTCTCAAGCTTCATATTTTTTTCACCATCAGGAAAGGACACAAGTAAAGTCTGCATCTAGTTGGCACAAAACCTGACTGATGTGGTGAGGCTGGTGTCCTTGTAATGCACTTCTCAAAAGTATGTCCGTACTCTTGCATGGACCAGAATTCTGGTGGATGAGGAAAAGCATCATAATCAAACTGTCAGACACACCAGTAACTTGAGAAGAATACTGTGCATTTTCTGACCACAAACCATCTACAACCAGCAACTACTCAACAGATGCAAACAACAGAGCATGGAAACCATCATTATGAGAAAAAGATGGAAATGGATTGGACAAACCATCAAAAGAGAACAAGACTCCATTACAAGAACAGCTCTCCGCTTGATCCTAAAAAGGAAAACAATGAAAGGCAGGCCAAAGAAAACCTGCCAGCTAACTGTGGAAACAGAAATGAAGGCCCTGAACCCCAGCTGGAGCGCTGTATCGAAACTTGCCCAAGACAGACAGAAGTGAAGGCCCTTTGTTGCTGACCTGCATGCTAGTATAAATGGGCAGTAAGTCAGTATGTATGTCATCTGAATAACCAGTGGCTGGTGGCTTCTTGGGTGGTGACTACAATGTAGGCAGTGCTTCATACAGGAGATGTAACTGCTCCTGCCCAGCGTATGGCCCCCAATTGCCAGGGATGATCTGTAAAGCATCTACTTGTGACAGCTACGTTATGTACAAATCATAGCTGCCTGCTTCTCTGACATGGCTCTGTCGTCTACCAACCCTTGGTAAGTTTCTCCTAACAGGGGATCTCATCCCTAATTTTGTGGGACATATATGGACTGAATCCTACCTATGAGTATTTGTGTGTGTGGGTGCATGTTTGGGTGGTTTGCATGGGTATGTGGCTTGTTGAATGGAGGAGCCCTTTGGACTCCCATGTGTGTGGGCCTCAGACAGTCGGGCATATGAAAGGAGATTTAGGGACCATCTCGAACTTGGAAACATCAACATACACATTCTCCTCTTCCCCCTCCCCATCTGTGTGAGGGTGGGGTATCTCACAAGCCTTTTAAATTTAGCCAAAGTTCCCCTGACAGAGTAATTGCTGCCCTCTGCTGAGTTGCTGCCTCAATCAGCATTCCTTAAGACTCTAATCTTTTGTATGAGTCCAACACCCATTTCTGCCGAGCTGCTCCAAACCAGCCAAGGAGGGGCTGCAATGATACATGACCTATTCACAGGTTTATCATGATGAGGTCATGCACCCCCAGGTTTGGAGAAGCCGCCAGGATTTAAACTTTATAGGTGACCTAATTGGCCAACCCTACACCTAAGTACTGGCCTCTGTGGCCAATAAGGTTTTCAACATTTCTAGATTACTAATAGCAAATAGTATACGTAGGTGAGAACATCATAGATCTAGGAATGGAACCTTTGCTGCTTGACTGGACCTGGACCTTTAATATGTTCAGAAACACTTGTAAGTCCTGTTGTTGCCAAGCTGTAAGGAGAAGTAAACATGATTTCCTGTGCAGAGGTGTAACAGACAACAAGCAAAGAACAGGGCCACGCTGCATTCAAGGACGGTGACAGGGCAACTCATTTGTCATGGTGGAAAAGAGTCGTTCTCAGCTAGCTGACCAGCAAGCAAGAACTATAGCAAAAAGGCAACTGACCCCACAAGAAGCTCACTGCATTCAACTCACATCAAACATGATCATGCTTTATCTTTGTCCCTCCCTCTGCCATACTGAGTATGCTTCATTCCCTCTAGCTGGCACTGAGGAGCTGCAGGTTTCATCGACATCTCCCCATGGCATGATAATCTATAAGGGTACATAGAAGATCTCACCCTGATTCTGGCACCATGGATGGACATTTTGATTACAGACAATTATTCAAACCCCAAGTGAGGACCTCAGTGGCAGCTCAGGCTCCAGTTTTGTCTTGGTTCCATCTGTCATCATAGTTGGTGTGCCCTGACATGTGTGTGGCCCCAACACCAGAAAATCCTGCACGTCTGGTGACTTCTGAGATACAGGACCCTAAACTTACCCATCTTACAAAAAAACATTCAGGTTGGAACCAGACCAGCTACTCCCAACTAACAGTCCAGTGGCTAGTGAACTACTCTTAGACCCCAAGTGGATTTTGATCCCAAACCAGATGCTGGAAAAAGGACACCAGTAACCCCATCAGACATCATCAAAGGCACTATTCATAGATAGCTTTCCCTGACAAGCCAGTGGGTGGGCAATCTGTTCTTTGAGAGGTGAATCAAAGAATATTACAGATAATCACTATTGTCACTGAATCACTGTAACCAAAACCAAAAGAGCATTATTTAGCGTCTGCTGTGTATTTCTGAAACTTCTACTGGTTTGGGGTCTTGTAATTGTGGATTAGGTCGTTAGTAGTTTTTGGTTTGGTTGCCTCGTGGAGTCTTGCAGAACATTCACAAATATCTATCACAGATTAACATAGGCCAAGAGCCCAAAGGTAACAACTAGACGGGTTTATGACTAATAGCTACAATTCTGTTTGTTGGTCAAATCTCTGACTGTGAAGGTGTTAGAAACCTCTGATGATTGTTTGATATCCTAGTTTTTGTGTGTATTATTTTATGGTTATGTATGTTAAATTCCTTTTCAGAAGTAAAGGACTTGTGGGTCTATTTTCTTATTAACTGTTAATCTTGTGTAAACTGCATTACAGATGTCTACTCTCATCACCTCTTTGAGTAAGCCTTGGTTCCTCGACCTTCCCAGTCTTTAAGAGATACAGGGCAGTATCTAGCAATTCAGAGCATTCGCATTGTGGTCAATACACTGGTTGGACACAACCGGAGCTGTCACAATTGGGGCCCTGTAACCTCTGACTACTTTGGGCCCCAATAACAAAAACCTCACAATACAGAAGACGTGGATACTCTGGATATGTTTCCTAATATTTGTACTTACAATACAGCAGCATTTTCATAAATCCCCTTAGTTTACCTGGGACCCATGGCACTGAATTATTACACGTTCCATCATCTCACCTCAGCTAAAAAACATACAGTTAAAACATTTCTGTGTAAAAACGTCATAATAAAAGCATCTTCAAACGACTACACAAAGAAAAATAGTTTCTATTTGACTTTATTTATGCATTGTTTGCTATTCGTGTATGCCACCTGTTTCCTCTGCAAGGCCCTCTGTGCTTCAAAATGTCTAACTAGGATTAGTCATTCCCTCCAGATTCACATATTCTCCTAACAGAGGCCACTCAATGTCAGTTTATTGAGCTCCACTTACACTACGGCGCCACCTTGGGTAGGTTTCGAAAGGAAACCTCCTGCACATAACTCCAGAGCACTGGTATATTATCTGAAGGATTAACAGAGGAAGATTTTTAATAGAATACGATTTATTCCACAGAAAAGAGGGGCAAAAACGTGTAATCCCCTTGGGAATACTTTTGAAGACTTCATTTAAGATAGTAAATCGAAATAATTATTTTCAAAACTTAATAAAAAGTTTGAAATTAAAGAAATATTAAATATTGAAAGAGCTAGTATTCTTCAGAACTCTGGGAATCATAGGAGTTAATCCCCCTTTTCTGATTGACCAGTAGGTGCAGGATTTGTGCAATTAAAATAATGAACTGTGGAAGGGCCCAGCTGTCCCCCTATATGAGCCCACACCCAACGTCTTGTGATGTTTTGTTGTCATGTCACTTCGGGTTAGCCCATATCTTCCATTTAAAAAACAAGCCACAATTTTTCTCCAGGAACAAAAGCTTTTTCCCCAAACTGAAACTAGCCCTAAATGCACTACCTCAGGCTGTACTGAAGCTTTATATTATTCCTTTATTAGCTGTCGGGGCTCTTAAACTAAACAATAACACTTGTGGCACAGTCGGCTTACATGCTCATCTTTCAGTGTCAGGCATCGTCAGCGGCAAGTGCACATTTTGCTGATATAGGGCCCAGTTCACAAGTCAAGAATAGGCCTCTGCATGTAAAGGAATATGCCCAGTGGAGATTTGACTTTTACCTGTTGTACGGGATTTTATTTGTTTTTAAGTTCCCTAATACAAGCCTGTGTCCTTTAATCCTAATAGTGCAGATCATCCCCAAAGTGGATATCCGTCAAGTAGATGATCAGGATATTTGTGAAGATTCAAATTTTTGTCTTAAAGGGGATTTTTTTTTCAATGTAAAGAACTCCATTCTTTTACAAACTTCTGAAAAACGATGGTGTTGGTGTTCCACTAATCTGTATGGAACACCAATCCACATTCATGGCACTTATGACATTAGACAAATCCATATACGTACCTTCCACCCTCCTGGGACATCACATCCGATGCCATGCCAATCCCGCCTTTGTGAAAGAGGATAGGCCATTTTCAGTTTTTTTTTGTTTTGTTTACCTGCCTGTTTTCTCTTAAAAGACTTCTATGAATCAAACACTGCCACTGGCCTGGGTACACAGAAGAACTTAGGAAAGCTGCAGTGTATGCAGGATGTCAAAATAAACACAACATTTAGTGCTTGCAAGTCGTCGTAATGCAGAAGCCAAATAAGCATGAAGCCGCATGAGCAGAGTTAACCACGTTGATCCTATTAAAAGAAATATTTAAGGGGGCTGACTTCATTTTTTTTAAGTGCTTCAGTTTTTGATCAATGACTTTAATGCAGTGTACAAACTGTGTTCGCAGTGGTATGTGAAATTTGGTACATATGAACGACGGGGCAACCTTACTATGAAAGTACTGACTGTGCTTTTACCACAGAGTAGATAAAAATGACATATGTACCAAGTACAACAAACACACATGCTCTGTTTTAATTCCACCGTGAACTAGGAAATACATCACAAGTAGTCTAAATAGCCGTTCACCTGATCTACGTGGCACTCCTGGTTTCAGGAAACAGCCAATAACTTGTGACTTGTAAGACGAAAAGCCTGA
Source organism: Pleurodeles waltl (assembly GCF_031143425.1). Lineage (NCBI taxonomy): Eukaryota > Metazoa > Chordata > Amphibia > Caudata > Salamandridae > Pleurodeles > Pleurodeles waltl. The sequence continues at coordinate 21,110,536 of NC_090439.1, forward strand.
GGGATCAACTATTTTTTTTTTTGCTTGTGTTTTTTTGCTTTGCCTACATTAAGCATCAATACCAGCTGCTCGTTTTTAAAATCCATATCAACTACATCGTATAGAAATGTACAGAAAACTATAGCTGTAACTTGGAGAATTAACTTATTTTAGTTAAGAGCCCGCGGCTTTCCCTGCTCGTGAGACATATAGCTATCCGTTTCAAGGCGTGAACAAACCTCAAAATGGAGGTCTGCAGGAAGCACTGCAGCGCACGTGGGCACAGGCAGGCTCGAGGCCCCATTGTTTTACTTTTTTTTTATTTAACCTTTTTTCCAAAAGAGCAGAACGTGTTCCTATTTGCCTAGAACTAGTACAGGGAAAGAGTTAGTTGTCCCACGCACGCAAACTTCCATTTAAGCCTAAGGAACTCGCATAAAACAGGCATTTCAAAGACTTTCGTTGTTGTATGTGTTCACTGCAGATTAAGGAACCGATCACCTCAACGCGAAATAAACGCCGGTGTTTTTCAACCTCTAAAGTGGTAACATTTCTAACATTTTTAGATAATAACTAACGTTCCTTCGGTTTGTCTATAAATAGATGAATAGATTACACCGTCTGGCTTCCCACACCATTGGTTTGCTTTGACTTGCACATTATATTCCACCTTAGTCTGGGTAAAAAAAGGTGTGTGAATATTGCTTTTGCTGATATAGCGCTTACATATTTTTTCTACAAGACTTGAGCACCTATTATGCTTTTCTTTCCTAAATAAAACATTCCTCCAAACATGTCATTATCTATTACACTATCCTGGAATGAAAGTTTGATAACCTCTTTTCTTGCGGCTTACAGTCCAATTAAGAACTCTGTTCACACCTACTTATATTGTTCACAGTACTTTATTTTTCTAGAGCTTCTCTGTTTAACTCCTACAGTGTGGGCGTTGGCCCCACTACCATCCTGGTGCGGGTCATAGCCAGTGGCAGACACCCCACCAGGGTGGGGGGGGGGGCTAAAAAATCTTCTGGTGCGAGGATTATTTATTTAAAGACAGCCTGGCTGTGTCTTCCCCCACCTCTCCCACAGTCGGTGCAGGAAGCGGCCACAATGACCATCCCGACGCTAGGGAAGGCCTAGATTGAAAGGGGAGACTCTCCCCTTTCAAACGAGTCCTACTGAACAGGTTTCCTGGCCAGTAAACCCCCACTAGACACCAGGGATTTCACTTGGGCCGGTCACCCCCCAAGGCATAAATTTTTTTAAGGTAGGTTTCTCCCGGGTGTTTTTGGCGGGTGGGTTGGGACGGGGTCATGATTGCGACATTTGAAAGAAAAAAAAATGGGCAGGGGGTCACCCAGGTGAGGGCAATACTTTTTTTAACAGCTCTATGGTTTCCCTGGGGGGGCACTATCTGGGCCCAAGGAAAACCACACCCAAATATAAAAGTGATTTTATATATATATATTCGCCACCAGTTCTCTTCCAGTTGCAGCTTGCGACTCTTCAAAGCAATGCACATACTTCAACTGACGCATTTCAACTGTAGCTTTTAGGCAGCAATGAAAAAAGTCAACTTACTCTTGTGATTATGTTTCTGCTAGAAAACGATCTGACTTTTGTCTAGTGTCAGTTTTGATGCCATAAAGTAGCACATAAGGTTTATATGCCTACTGAAAGTATCAAAACTGTATTATATGTGAATAGCTGAGTGGATTAGTAAAGCCAGCCATTACCTGCACTATAATACAAATGAAATGTATGTGCAAGGGGGCTATGGAGAGATGAAATGCACTTTAGCTGGGTGGTAGTAAGGGAATCGGAGGAGATAATGGGAGCGGGAGAGCCAATAATGATTGTTGGACTGGGCGCTAGCGGCGCTAAAGACTGTGACGATTGGTATGTGACAAGGTGATGTAATATTGCGTCTTTTTTGTTTTTTTGAGTGTCTCGAGAGAACATGCTGATTGAGGGAAGAAGCGAAGGTAAGGTGGCCTCTACTGTTACAGGCATCACACACACACCAACCAGCAATTTTATGACTGTCTACATAGGCCAGTCTTTTAGAGCGACAGTTTACCCTGTAGCAGAGATGGCATCTCGTTGGATGACTGTTGCTCAAGCCCTAACCTGGGTTATAGAGGACAGCTCTGAAGTAGGATCAGAGGCTGAGACAGCATCTAAAGGATAGGGTAACAGCACATACTCTGGGAGTGATTTTTCAGTCTGAGGAGTCCCATTCGATAACTCCTCTTCCAGTGATTATGAGGAAGGTGATGAGGACAGTCCTGCTTTCCTTTTGCAAGCAGTCTGTGCAGCTGGACAATAGCGGGTTAGCCCAACCCAGAGAGCAGGTGCATGCGGCGGTAAGCACAGTGAGTGCTCTCTTGTGGGCTTCCCAATTTAGTTCAGACCCAAATTCCACCGCCCAAATCGTACTGTGGAGACATTGAAATTATCTATCACAAAACAAACTGGTTTTGTAAGGCAGGCACCTACGTTTTTGGTCCTGGGCTTGGCGGCCATATAGGGAAACATACCAAAGCCAGACATTTCTGGAAACTAGACACCCATTGGAGTCCACAGAGGTATGACTTGTGTGGATTCCCCAATGTTTTCTTACCCAGAATACCCTGAAAAGCTGAAATGTTGAATACAAATTCTATTTTTTCTTGCATTTCTGTCACACAGAATGTGCTTGGATCCACAAAATTCCTACCACCCAGTGTTTCCCCACCTGTCCTGATAAAAACACTATCCCTCTTGAGTGCCTGTACCTAGTGCCTGCATCAGGAATGGATCACCCCAGGGTCAACAGATGCCCTCATGTAAGGACAAACATTGACCGTTGTGTGTTCTATTCCTGTCGCAAGCACTAGGCCTACCCACACAAGTAAGATACCATTTTTATCGGGAGACTTGGGGAAATGTTGAGTGGAAAGAAATTTGTGGCTCCTCTCAGATTCCAGAACTTTCTATCACCGAAATATGAGGGAAAAGTGTTCATTTTGCCAAATATTGAGGTTTACAAAGGATTCTGGGTAACAGAACCTGGTGAGAGTGCCACCAGATCCTGGGTTCCCCTAGGTGTCTAGTTTTAAACAATGCACAGGTTTGGTAGGTTTCCCTATGTGCCGGCTGAGCTAGAGGCCAAAATCCACAGCTAGGCACTTTTCAAAAAACAGCTCTGTTTTCTTTGGGAAAATCTGATGTGTCCACATTGTGTTTTGGGGCATATCCTGTCAGGGGCACTAGGCCTACCCACACAAGTGACACCACAGACTCACCACCCACCAGCCTCCTGCTCTACTGGACCCACGTCAATGACAACAACACCATCTAAATCATGAACACCATCCACTCCAGCTCACCATCCGACCCCTGCCCTCACCACATCTTCAACAAAGCAAACTGTCATCGCCCCCCAACTCTGGAAGATTATCAACAGTTCCTTGGAGTCCACCACTTTCCCGGAGAACTGGAAACACGCCGAGATCAACACCCTCCTCAAGAAACCCAAGGCGGACCCAAAGGACCTCAAGAATTTCCGGCCCATCTACCTGCTCCCCTTCCCGGCAAAAGTCATAGAGAAAATTGTCAACAAACAACTGACATGTTTCCTTGAGGAGAACAACACTCTGGTTCCTTCCCAATCCGGATTCCGCAACAAACACAGCACCGAGACTGCTCTCACCGCTGCCCCTGACAACATCAGAACCATACTGGACAACGGCGAAAACGTGTCGCTCATCCTCCTGGACTTCTCTGCCACGTTTGATACAGTCTGCCACCACACCCTATGCACACACTTCAGCGACGCAGGAATCCACGATAGAGTCCTGGATTGGAACACCTCCTTTCTCACCAGCAGACCTCAGAGAGTCCGCCTCCCTCCATTCCGCTCTGAAGCCACCAAAATAATCTGTGGTGTGCCCCAGGGTTCATCCCTCAGCCCGACCTCTTCAACGTCTACATGGCTCTGCACGCTAACATTGCCTGACCTCACAACCTCAACATCATCTCATACACCGATGACACCCAGCTAATCCTCTCCCTCTCCCTCGCCAAGGACACCGCCAAGACCAAGCTCCATGAAGGAATTAAGGCCACCACTGAATGGATGAAGAACAGCTGCCTGAAAATGAAATCCGACAAGACTGAGGTCCTCATCTTCTGCTCCACCTCCTCCGCATGGGACGACTCCTGGTGGCCTGCCACACTGGGAACCGCACCAACACTCACCGACCAAGCACGCAACCTGGGATTCATCCTAGACTCTTCACTATCTATGACCCAGCAAGTCAATGCCATCTACTCTTCCTGCTTCAACACCCTCCACATGCTTCCGAAGATCTACAAATGGATCCCCACTGAAACCAGAAGAACTGTCACCTAAGCCCTCGTAAGCACCAAACTGGACTACAGCAATGACATCTACGCAGGAACGACGGCCAAACTCCAGAAAAGACTGCAACGCATCCAGAACGCCTCCGCACGCCTCACCCTGGACATTCCCCACCACTGCCACATCACAGCCCACCTGAAAGACCTACATTGGCTTCCGGTCAACAAGAGAATCACCTTCAACCTACTCACCCAAACTCATGAGGCACTGCACAACACCGGACCAGAATACCTCAACCAACGGCTCTCCTTCTACACCCCAACCCGAAAGCTTCACTAAGCCGACCTTGCCCTCCCCACCATCCCGTGCATCCGCAGAACAACCACCGGCAGCAGATAGTTCTCGCACCTCGCCGCCAAGATGTGGAACACTTTTCCCACCACCTGCGTCAGACCAAGGACCTCCTTACCTTCAGGAGACATCTGAAGACATGGCTGTTCGAGCAATAACAACCCCCCCACCTTTAGCACCTGGAGACCCTCACGGGTGAGTAGTGTGCTTTACAAATTCCCTGATTTATTGATTGAAGTGTGGTACCATTTTTATCTGGAGACATGGGGGAACGCTGGGTGGAAGGAAATTTGTGGCTCCTCTCAGAATCCAGAGCTTTCTGTCACCGAAATGTGAGGAAAAAGGAAAAAGTGTTTTTTTGGCTAAATTTTGAGATTTGCAAAGGATTCTGAGTAACAGAGCCCCACAAGTCACCCCATCTTGGATTCCCCTAGGTGTCTTGTTTTTAAAAATGCAGAGGTTTGGTTTCCTTAGGTGCTGGCTGAGCTAGAGGGCAAAATCCACAGCTAGGCACAAAAACATCAGTTTACAATGTAAAAATGTGATGTGTCCATGTTGCATTTCCGGTCACGGGCATTAGGCCTACCCAAGCAAGTGAGGTATCATTTTTATCGGGAGACTTGGGGGAACACAGAATAGCAGAACCAATGTTATTGCACCTTGTCTTTCTTTACATTTGTTCCTTGCAAATGTAAGACAGTGTGTAAAAAAGACTTCTATTAGAAAAATCCCCTGTAATTCACATGCTAGTATGGGCACTCCAGAACTCAGGGATGTGCAAATAACCAGTGCTTCTCAACACCTTATCTTGTGCCCATTTTGGAAATACAAAAGGTTTCTTGATACCTATTTTTCACTCTTTATATTTCAGCAAATGAATTGCTGTATACCAGGTATAGAGTGAAAACCCACTGCAAGGTGCAGCTCATTTACTGGCTCTGGGTACCTAGGGTTCTTGATGAACCTACAGGCCCTGTACATCCCCACAACCAGAAGAGTCCACCATACATAACGGTATATTGAGTAAAACATGGGGAAAAATGACAGTTTTTTTCACCTCAATTTTAATATTTATTTATTTCAGCTGTTATTTTCTGTAGGAAAACCTTGTAGGAGCTACACAAATGACCCCTTTCTGAGCTCAGAATTTTGTCTACTTTTCAGAAATGTTTTGCCTTCTGAGATCCAGCATTGGTTTCACACCCATTTCTGTCACTAACTGGAAGGAGGCTGAAAGCACAAAAAAAAGTAAAAATGGGGTATGTCCCTGTAAAATGCCAAAATTGTGTTGAAAAATGTGGTTTTCTGATTTGAGTCTTCCTGGTCCTCAAAGCTGGGAAGATGGTGAGTTTAGCACCGCAAACCCTTTGTTGGTGCCACTTTCAGGGAAAAAAACACAAGCCTTCTTCTGCAGTCCTTTTTTCCAATTTTTTAGAAAAACAAAAAACAAAATTTTTGCTGTATTTTTGGCTAATTTTTTGGTCTCCTCCAGGGGAACCCACAAACTCTGGGTACCTTTAGAATCCCTAGGATGTTGGGAAAAAAAGGACTCAAATTTGGCGTTGATAGCTTCTGTGGACAAATTGTTTTGAAGGCCTAACTACTCCAAATAGCCAAAAAAGGGGCTCTGCACTGGGGGGATGGAAGGACCAGCAGCTAAGGGGTTAATATTGGATTTTTCTTTTTATATTTTGCTTTATTTTGCTTTGTTCCGAAATGGTTTCAGAGTGTGCTTCATCACAAGGAGGTTAAACCCATAATGTGAGCCACCCGCTGCTACACATTCTTCCGGATAGGCTGTGGCAGGGTTCGGCAGTGATGAAGCATTTTTTTTCAGCCACTTAACTGGGGTTTTCTCTACCATTAGGCAAAGCTCCAGACAGTCCAGTTGAGAGGTAGAAGCCTTAGCAACATTGAACTAATGTTTGAATAATGTAGTACACCTTGATGCAAGGGAGGTTGATGATGGGACAGACACAGGTGACATATATGACGACCCCTCAGATTCCAATGAGCAGTACTGGTTTGGCCTTCCTGGGAAATACCAGAATGAAATGGAAAGAAATGCATTCAGATGTGTGTACACTCAAACATTTATTCCAGACCTTTCAATATCATAAACCCTTATGTTTTTGAGAGAAAATAGCCTTGTTTCTTCAAAAGGGAACAATGGAAGTGACTATTCTTCACCCTTGAAGCTCCATAAGCACGACTTTCCTTATTCAAAAGAAAAACAAGAATATGAAAATGGAAAAATTATTATTCCTCAAAGACTCCCTACATCGGGCTTCTGTCATCCATCCATTAGGTAACACTTACAAGCACTCTGTGGTCTTCTATTAGCTTTTCAGGACCTGTGCTCAGTAGGGGTTCTGACACGCTCTATCCAGGTTGGTTACAAACTCATCCATCTCCCATTAGGTTGAGCATCAGTCCAGGGAGTCTCACAAATCCAATGAAACCTCATGTGATACGGATGATTGTCTAACTAAACAAAATTCTATTTGTGGCACAAGGCCAATTGATTTTTTAGCAACAGATTCATTAAGTGTTTATGTTCTTTCAAGGTTAAAGTTTTGTGATCAAACAAGATAAATCCACCCTAACTCCCTCTAAACACAAAGAATTTCTGTGTTTCAAAACAGATGAGTCAATTTGCAGCTCCAGGATGAAAGAAATGTCACCATTAAAAGAGGAAATTCCCCAAGTGCTACTCAGTCCTCAGATTTCTTTACATCACCTAGCCGGTCTTGTGCATATTTACATTTGAGAGGTCTTTCCAACTACACTTCATTACAGAGCACTGCAGAGATTGAAGATTCTACATCTAAAAAAAATTGATACATTACACAGGTATCATTTTTGTTCGATCACAGAGCTTGGATAGACATCCACTGGTCGTTAAATCACCAAGATGCCTCAAATGGCCAGAAGTTGTCAGCATCCACTCCAGATCTTGTTTTCAAATCAGACTCAAGATTCAAAAGTTGGTGGCGCAAGGTGTGGCCAATTCTTGACTGGCAGAACATCATGCTAGAAATAGTAATCTCTGCAGATCAACAGATAAGACATGCTTACAGTGTCTTTTGTCAGTGAACATTTTGGAAATGAAAGATTGTGCTGCACCACTCCCTTAGGCGAGGGTAATTAGTCATTATATAAATCATTTAGGAGTCACAAAATGTAGGCTTCTTTTTAGAAGTGAAACTTGGAGCCCGAATCTCAAAGAATATGAATACAGTGGCAGAGTGACACTTCCAAAATCTGTAAAATGTTGGTGGCTGCCATCCACATCCTTCAATACTCAGCTAAATTTTCCCCCAATCCGATGCCATGCCAACTTGTTATGTCTGTGTCCAGTTTAAATTCTTATCTTCTGTTTTTTTCAGATGGGAGACTAGACTTACTAACTCCCGAAACGGATACTTTCTTACAGGACAGTCTGATGAAATTCAGTTTGCATTTCAATTCTTCATAATGAGTTCTAGAGTTATATCACTGGTAATTTGCCAAGAAGAAATATGGTCTTAATAACTCTCATGTCTGTATTAGGTTTGGTTCAAAATGTTTTTGAAACTCTCCATAGAATGCCTAAAGATGATACCTTCATTTAATAATCTATTGACGAACCTCAAAGCCAATGTCTCAATCAAATTTGAAACCACAATATGTCCCTGATGACCTGGGAGGTTTGGGGTTAGCTCAGTGAATCCTAGATATTTCATCAGAAGCCGCTAACCTTATTTGCAACTCCTGGTATACATTTAAACTCTACAAATATTAACAGTAAACATGGACCGGCTGGGCATGGACAACTGTGTTGTTCCTACTTCCGCTAATGTCCCTCTCATGATGAACATTTTGGCATCTTTTGACAGTCAACATAGATCTTAAAATAGAGGGTGACTAGCAGTTACCATTCAGCCACATTGGGAGAACGTGACTTCAAAAATAGATAACATGCGTCTTCTGGAGCATCCTACAGTCTATTAAACTAATTTCTGACGTCACAGCCTAGGTTTTTCTAATAGAGAGTTTTATTAGGGAGTTTGTTGAGTATGTTGCTTACCTTAATATCAGATGAAAAAACATTCCTTCTTGATAGATGGATGTATTCCACCTTAATATCAACACCTAAAAATTGTAGTACCAGTATATCAAGGACAATAAATTGAGGATTCAAATATAACCATGTTAAGTGTATATAATAAAGTACAGGTTTACTTAATTTATCTCGACTTATAAGTACCTTAAAGATACATACCTTCAAAGTATGTAGACGAGTAGTTAATAGTAGTAAATTTATACTATTCTATAGGCACTAGCCTTCTTGAAATTGTTGCCCTTGATAGTTTGGTATCTTAGTGTTTCTATAGTCGATTCTTGACATACAGTCTAGGTATGTGAAGGCCTATGAAATAGTAGTTGAAGGTTTGAGGACGTTCTCTTCTTCCTAGGTGTTGGTTTGAAAAGAAACCCTTGTGCATCTGTATCCTCTGCAACCATAGCTCACTGGATTTATTGGTTAAAGTCTTGCCAACTTTTGGGTGCTGTAGCTACTAACATTTTGGGGGTGATTTTAACCTTGGCGGACGGCGGAGGCCGTCCGCCAAGGTACCGCCGTGAAATGACCGCACCGCGGTCAAAAGACCGCGGCGGCCATTTAAACATTTCCGCTGGGCCGGCGGGCGCTCTCCGAAAGAGCGCCTGCCGGCCCAGCAGAAATGCCCCTGCAACGAGGACGCCGGCTCAGAATTGAGCCGGCGTAGTTGCAGGGGTGCGACGGGTGCAGTTGCACCCGTCGCATATTTCAGTGTCTGCAAAGCAGACACTGAAATACTTTGCGGGGCCCTCTTACGGGGGCCCCTGCAGTGCCCATGCCATTGGCATGGGCACTGCAGGGGCCCCCAGGGGCCCCGCGGCACCCCCTACCGCCATCCTGTTTATGGCGGGTTTCCCGCCATGAACAGGATGGCGGTAGGGGGTGTCAGAATCCCCATGGCGGCGGAGCGCGCTCCGCCGCCATGGAGGATTCCCCCGAGCAGCGGAAAGTCGGCGGGAGACCGCCGACTTTCCGCTTCTGACCGCGGCTGAACCGCCGCGGTCAGAATGCTCGTGGGAGCACCGCCAGCCTGTTGGCGGTGCTCCCGTGGTCGGTGGCCCGTCAGAATGACCCCCTTTGTGTGCAGAGTTCAATTTGGAGGACATTCTAAAATCAGCTGACCGGGTAAGTCATACCACTTTCTGAACATATTGCAGGCTAATTCAGCATGCTTCCATGACACATACCAGTAAGCTTTAAAGAAGCATTATATGAGTCTTTGGTTTTGCCATAAAATTAGGTTCCTATTTATGTTATGTTAGAAAATCACAATTTTATTAATGACATTAAGGAGATTTCCATCCTCCCTCAGTGTTCTCTATAGTCACACTGATGTTTGTGTCTTCTTACTTTTTCTGTTTGCTCCAGCTTCAAGGACCTTTAATACCTCAAAAACATAAGAGGAGATTTGTGAAAGATTACCAAAAAGTTTCCATTTTCCTTATGACGTTGCTGATCATTCTATTCATTGTACTGCTATCCCTTCACACTTAACTGAATCAAAGGCAAGAAAAAACTCTATGCTGCTTGCAATCAAGGATACTCTAGGAGACAAAGACATTAGATTGGTGAACTGAATCTGTTTTCTATTAGTTGTTCACTTCCATAAGAGTTCTGAGAAGTGTAACTTTTGTTCAGGCTTGGCTGCTATTTGATAAGAGGAAGGAAAAACATGACACTTGAGCATGAATTGTATATTTCCTCTAACATTTCGGACAAACTTGCAATCTTTCCAAGGTTTACAATAATTTCTGTGCATGGTCCCACAGCAATTACTTTAGCATATGTACTTTTTTTAAATTATCCTAATAGAAATCTTTTTTTAAGATAATTAAACGATTCATCTACACTCATTTGAAATACAAGGTTGTTTTGACACTCCATGTACAGGCTTTTATTTAATACTAAGACCTTCAATTAAACTTTGGCAGTGAAAGTCACTAGCCTTCTTCAGCCAAGGTTTTCCCACTCGACTGGCAATTGCATGGCAAAGTGGAGATGGGGGATACCACCAATAAGATGGCAATTACCCTGCCTCTACTACTGCTTGCAGTGGTAGAGGCAGAAATAACCTCTACCGCTTGAAAGAATGAGCTGGTAGTTCTTGCTGCCTATTTTTCTCATGGCCTAGCAAGGAGGAAGGTTTTCATTGAGTGGCACTGGGACCCAAAGCTCTGAGGGTGATTAAGGGGTTTGGCTTGGGTCATTTATCTACACCTCGCCAGGGTTCAGGGAATCCCTATGCTCGGGGGCAGGGGGGTCATGTGGATTTACTCAGCTCCAGAGATGGGAAGACTGATCCCACTGTCCCAATCCTCTACCACAACAATGCACCACTGCAATCCTTAGAATTACCTTCACTGGGGTATGCAAGTCACCCCTGGCAAATGAGGAATCGTGAAGGTTCTCTCACTGGTATTCATGGCAAGTGCAATTCTGGGAACTTTCCAGTGCACCAATGTAAACACTGTAACCCTTTACAGACATAAGGGTCATCTTTGGCCACAACATTAAGCCCTCTCCCATGGACCAGGCTACATGGTATTAATGGGAGTTATCAATGGCTTCTGGATGATAGAAAGACAGAGATTAGACATGGATTTGGCAAATGTCTCTGTTAATGTCTAAATAAGGGCGTAAGTGTATGTGAATAAATTGGTATGAAACTCAACTATGGGTGTTCATTAGAATTCCAACTATTAGTCACCTTCCACTCACAGAGGAAGACCTCTGTTCCTCCTCATAACTGTAAACTTAGTACTCTGGAATATTTTCAAAGCTTGTGAATTGTTCCCAGTTATAAACTATATCTGCAGGTGCACATTACCACAAACACATATTGGTTTTAATCCTAACAAATAACTCTTTTTCACACGTAAATGGTACATTGATGCTTGAAAGATGTGATGAATGAGCTCCACTATTCTAAAGAGCACTCACTTTGAGTAATGTCTTAAATAAAACTGGAAAGTCCACTGCTGAGAAAAAGTAAAGTTGGAAAGTGCCTCACTGAGCAGCAGAGGAGAAGCAATGCAGGTGGAACCTAAAACAAGTAAAAGTCGAGGGAAAGGGATTCCTGAGCACCCCACTCACAGTACACTCTCAAGCCACATAAAGCCCACACAAATCATAAAAAGGAAGAAGAACTTGGCTACATAAAGCTGGCATACCGCAGGCAGCAGTTTAATAACTAGCACTCAGTTAAAGTACATCTACTCAGCCTGCGATGCCACTCAGGAGCAGAATCAGCACCTGTTGGTGCACCACCTTTTCCTGTCAGCGGTGTCCTTCAGCATGGGAGAACTATGCCTGCCCTCACAATAGATCAGCTCAGTGCTGTTTCTAAGGGCCAGATGTAGCAAATGTTTGCGAGTCGCAAATGGCCCGAATCGCTATTTGCGACTCTGCAAAATCAGAAATGGGATGTAAAAATCCCATTTCCGACTCGCAAAAAGCGATGCGAGCCGTTACCGACTCGCAAATTGAGCGACCCCATTTTGCGACCCGCAAATAGGAAGTCGCAATTTGCGAGTCGCAAACCATATGCAATAGCAACTCGCAAATTGCGACTAGTCGCAAAAAGCCCAGTTTGCATGTCCCATTTACCACTAACTCAGAGCAGGTGGTAACCATTACCAAAGTATAAAAGGAGACCCAGAAGGCACCTGGGTTACTCAAGATGGCGGAGATATACCTGATAGCAGTGAGGAGGAGAGCCCACGCAGCCCAGCAGAGGAGGAGGAGGAGCCACAGACAGGAGAAGATTTACAGAACAAGGCAGACTCTTTTCCAGCAAACTGAGGAAGAAATCTATGATAAATACAGACTTAGCAGCGCAGCTATACTAGATTTAATTGAATTACTCAAACCACAGCTAGAACGCCAGATGCTGCGCGGCTGCGCCATCCCTACGCAAGTGCAAGTGCTATGCTCACTGCACCTCTTGGCCTCGGGGAGCTATCAGGGGGTCATTGCTGTGGCAGGTGGGGTATCCCAAAGTGCACTATCAAGGTTCCTCAGAGCATTCCTAGATGCCTTACTCACACACATGTCCCAATACATATACCTACCCAGGAATGAGGCAGAAATTAACAGTACCAAGCTGAACTTTTACCGGATTGCAAACTTTCCCCATGTCATAGGGTGTGTAGATGGGACACATATTCAAATATGCCCTCCTGCAAACCTGGAATATCTGTTCCGCAACAGAAAGTGTACCCACTCACTCAATATTCAGGTTGTATGTGACGCCCATTATGTCATCACTGACAATGTAGCGAAATTTCCAGGCAGTACTCATGACTCCTACATTTTTAGGCACAGTGGGATACACCAACGCCTGGAACGTGGGGAGTTTGGAGACGGATACCTCCTAGGTAGAGCTGCATACACCTTGTAGACATGCACACAGATCAATGTGCACACCAACCAGGACTTTCTAACAGTGTACTTTTTGTGCCCAACAGGTGACAGTGCATATGCACTACGGCCATGGATAATGACTCTGTACTTAACACCCAGCAATGAATGTGAGAGGCGATACAACAGTGCACATAAGAGGACCAGGAACCTGATTGAACGAACCTTTGGATTGCTGAAAGCACAGTTCAGGTGCCTTCACCGAAGTGGAGGTGCCCTCCAGTATACCCCCATAACGGCATTCAAAATAGTTGTGGCATGCGCTATCCTGCACAACATTGCCACCCGACGTGGGCTACCTCTCACCCCTGCAGACCCGGATTCTGAGGATGAAGAGCAAGAGCAACCACATCGCCATCATGGGGATAGGAGCATCGCCAATCAAGGCAGACTGAGACGGGAACACATCGCAACACAATACTTTGGAAGGTACGTGCCAACTTCTACCATACTCACCAATTGAACAAACACTCCATTTGTTAAGTGGAACAAAAAAATGATTTAATATGTGCAGAAACCGAACTATTTACAATGAAAAACTGTTCAGGGACTTCAAAAAGCCAACCTGGCATGGGGCACATTGCCATCATGTACCCCAACATCAGGGACAGTGTTTAGTTTATTGCCTACGGCGGCCTCTGCCAGCCTGGCTGGTCCTAGGTTGCTCAGCAGTGCTCTGCCTCGTACTCCCACTCCGGAGCACCCTGGTGTCACCAGCAGAGACACTGCTCACAGTAGAGCCCTCCTCGCTGTCTTGTGGGGTGTCCCCTGTACCCCTGGACACCTGCCGTGCCTCCATGAGGTCGATCACATGGGTGATCCGGCCCAGGCTCCTTGCCACATCACCTGCAAAGTGGCCCATTTCCACCTGGAGGCCGACTGTTCTTGACAGCCCAGTAGTGTTCACTGCCAGTCTGCAAATTGAGGAGGCCATCCTGTCCAGCCTTTGGAGCAGCTGGCGGTCCCTGCGCCGCACGCCCTCGCTCTGTGTCAGCAGTCCAGCCACCAGTTCACACATGGACAGGGCTAGGTCACCAGTGTTGTTGTCTATTACGTCCAGTTGTGCATGAAGCTGCTGCATGCTGTTTTCATTGCTCCTTACGAAGCGGTGCAGAACCCCACTAATCCGCCCTAACATTTGATTCTGCAGGCGCTGACCACGTAGCAGTTGTGCCTCTGTCAGTGTGGTGGACGGACGCCCTGACTCGACCTGCAGCCCTGCTCTCCTCATCCTGCGTCGCCTGCGCAGCGGTGGATGCCCTGTGAGATGTGCTGTGGCACTCCTGGCTGTTGCTGGCGCAGCCTCTGAAACCACTGTTGCAGCGGGTGTTGTCATAGAGGGGATGGTGTTGGTGGTGCAGGTGGGAGTGGTGGCTGCTCCTGTTGTCTCCTCATGGGGCTGGCTGACCGTTGGCACCTGGCTGCTGTGGCTGGTGGTGGGGTCTTGTGGGAGACCTGTGGGACATGGGGAAAAGACTGTCAGTGTCTACTATCTGTTGCACAGTTCCTAATAAACATTTGTCTATTAACTGCCTCCTTGACTACATTGCCCATAATGCATCATGCTGGTATATGCTACCCTGAAATGGAGCTATCTTGGTTGTGCATGCCCCTGTGTACATGGTGGGTGGGGGTATGGCATTGATGGGGGTACAGGCATATCACATGGTACTCACCGGTTGATGTTCTGGGCTCAGAGGTGTCCAGATCTCCGAATCCTGTTACAGTCTCCTGCTCCAGGGTCTCCTCCACCCTTTCCTCCAGGGGTGTGGGTGGTGGTATGGATGATGGTCCACCTGTGCCTCTCATCTCCCGGAGCCTTTCTGCCACCCTCTCCTTGGTCCGGGAGCGGAGGTCATACCACCTCTTCTTAATCTCATCGACACTCCTGTGGCTGACCCCAAGGGAGTTCACCTTCTCCTGAATTTCCTGCCAATTTTTTTTTTTGGTAGAGTCTGGCACATTGAGGGCTGCCTTCCCAAATAGCTCATCATGGTGCTGACAGCATTCCTCTGTGAGCACCTCCAGCTCCTTCTCAGCAAATTTCAGTTTCCTCTTTCCGGGAGTGTCAGCCATGGTTGCTGTTGCTCTGTTAGCTGTGCAGCAGTTAAAAAGGGTGTGGTCCTCCCTCCTCCCAGGTGTATTTGTAAACTTCCTGGCTGTGATGTCATCATCATGTGCACCTGCAATCAATTTTCATGAAAATCGCAATTTGCGACACCCACTCGCAAATTGCGAGTCCGTTTTTTTGCGGTGCGACTCCGGGTGCGAGTCGCAATTTGTCCCTGCAAATTGTACCTGCATTCCTCTTAGCGACACGCAAATTGCGAGTCGCACATGCTCGCAAATTGCGAGTCGCTAATTTTTTTGTACCTACATCTGGCCATAAGTATCTAAAGTTTTATTTATTAATACTTAATTGTGTGTTTCTGAAGTATGTTTTATCAATAGTCTTATGTGAGCACTACGGCCACTACTGTTCTGGAACGAATGCTGTGTTCGACATGCAGCTGCACTGACACTGATCTTTCATCTGACAGAGAAGGATTGCCAAGTCCACTCTAGACCAGCACCCTGACTCAGCTTTCCAGGTATAGGTGTCTCAGGCTATTTTATTAGAGTGGCACAGGCAGACGGAACACCTGCTATAATTTCAGATTGTACTCAGAGCTAGGTAGGAACATCTAGGTCTAAGATCACCATTTTTGGACTGTTTATTATTTTTACGTTAGTAATGCTGGTACAATGTTTTGTTTCATCTGCCTAATTATCACAGCTCTTTCTGTCTATGTAAGAATACAATTATTTCTATAAATGTTTAAAACCTTTATTCGTACGTTTCTTGTGTTTACCCTGGGCATGCATGAGAAAACAACAAATGAGGTAAGATCTGTTTCCCCGATTTCCTTTGGAGTCAGTGTTCGAGGTTGCTATAATCATCTGTTACCCTGGGAAGTTTGGGGGAAGGAACTGTGAACTATGAATTTGGTTGGTACTTACTGATGGTGCAGATGGACTCAGTCGCCTTCGCCTTAAGTTAGACCGCCCAAATACACATTCCTACCTTTTAGTGGGGACAGTCTACCATGCCCAACCTTTTTTTAGCAGACTGGGAATGTGACAGGAACATAACTAGAGATGATGACTGAAGGACAGGCAGTGTGCTTGAAGGGGGAGACTGTAGTAGAGGAGTGTTGGACCTGGCCCTTCAATAGGGTCATTCCCCAGACTTCGGATATTTGAAGCGCCTGGTAGAGTGCTTCCTTGTGGCCCTTGCGCCTCCTGCTCACAGTTGCCATGAAATTAAATCACCGCCGCGACTCGGGATCCAAGATGTGCCCCAGCTTTTAAGAAGCGCACTGTTTCTGCCTGATATCACCGCCACAGCCCCGAGTGTGTTTCTGGTGTGCTGAGTACGTCGAGCTCCATCCGGTGCCCCCAGGGCACCAACAAAAAGAAGACAGGAGCGAGCGTGCTCCAACTGTGCCCCAGGGCAAAGCGCGATTTCAGGCATGCCCTGGGGCACCAGCAGGCACCTTCCTTGGTGCCTGCTTACCGTCGCGGCCCGGAAAAGGGCAGAAGAGCTGCTTGCGCACCGTGTCGGGTGCGGCCCCCGAAGAGCAAGAGGAAAGCCTCATCGGAGGCCCTTGCGCCACCTTTCCTTTGTTCTGCGCAGCCGCCCAGAGGACGCGGGCAGCTGCCTGCATGACGCAGGGTACGGGAGCAGAAAGGGAGTTAATTTCCCCCTGGCCACTGCCTTAGGGGCGCGATTGCCCCAGTAACTTACTTTTGGCATTTTTGGTGTCCCCCCCCCAATGGTAGGGCCACTGGAGGCCCGGTGTGGGCCCCCCAGAGATCCCAGGCCCCAGGAGGGGCCCGCTAGGTGCAATGGAGAGGGTGCCGACCACCCCTCTCCCCCAGGAGCCAGGCGTGACCCCCATTTAGCACACAGGGGCGCCGGGGCCCCACCTTCCTCTTCTAGGCACTAGGAGTGCCTCTTTCACAGGAAACAGGTACTTTGGCTTGGACATATCTAAATGTTCCTTTTATGGGCTTTTATGCAGTTTTTAAGACAAGTACATATACTTCTTTATTGTGATTCCTGACTACTGCTTATGTTGCAGAATCCTGAGTACTTACATGTTCTAATGTGACAACTGCTTATTTTTGCACATTATTAGTAACTTGTGTAACATTCTGACAACTGCTAAGGTAGCAGGGTATTACTGGCGTGTAATGTTTGGTCTAATTATATTCTGTGCAATACAGTTTATTTTTACATAGCTCAGTGTTGTGTTTACTTTGTGGTGAAAATATTGCATCACGTGTTGTGTGAGTTGTGCAAACGCTTTAACATTGCCTCCGGGTTAGGCCTGACTGCTCATGCCAAGCTACCAAGGGGGTGAACAGGGGTTATCTTGGACGTGCAACTCCCTTGTCCTGACTAGAGTAGGTGGGTCTACCTGGCTTAGGTGCATACCCTAGCCAACCAGAAACCCCATTTCTAATAGGTCGAACATTCATGAAGTGAGAAGGGGCTGACATGCAAAGGGAGCAGGATGGGTGACAAAAGAAACAGTGGGGTTATGAGAAGAAGGAGGGGAAACCAGCAATCTATATGGTGGCAGGGGATCAGTAGGGTGAAAGAAGTCAAAGAAAATCATTGGTGACAGAGAGGCAGGACTTTACCAAGGGGGTGACAGGGAGAGTCAACACTTGACAAAGCCTGACAGACACAGAGAAGTGTAGAAAACTGAGCTAAATGTATGAGACATGCTGAAAGGGAGAAGAAAGTAGGATTGGGTTGATCAGAGTTTTCTAGCTCCAGGTCTTCAAGGAACCCTGAAGAAGGAACCAAGCCTGCACTGCCATTCAGATGTCAATCTGGTTTGAGCATCTCCAAATTGATAACTGCCAGCACAATACAAAAACGGTCAGTGTACGCCATGCAGAATATAAAGGTATATATCTGTATTCTGCAACGCCTGATTCAAGGATGATGATAACCCTTAAAAGGATCAACAGAGGACAAGAATAATGTTGTGCACTGCCCATTACATCCAGTGGTCACTAACTGAGACTACTTCAACCTGCCTGCCATAAATTGTGATTAGGAATTCTGTTGTGCAAGAACCTGCCAAAATAGCTTCTTGTTTTGTCAAGTCCTCTCTGACAATCAACTATCTGCCTACAAATGTGAGCAACAAAGCACTAATGAACCATATATCAAACACTCCAACCGTATTGACTATCAATCTGCTGCATCCAAAATTTTAGCAAATATAGACATGGACAGCTGTTTCTGTATTGCAGGATAAAATACATGGACAACCCAGATGCTACTTTGTTTTTGCACTCTCCAGTTACCTTCTGTTTGGATGTGAGCTTTGCAGCAGGTATGTTTTTAGGAGGAGTGATGGTAGGAATTCTTCAGTCATTGATGCTTCTGTGCTTTCATTAATTTTTACTTATAGTTTTTGTTTTCTGGTAATAATAGTTTTGTATATTAAAAGGATAAACAGAAATGACACGATTTTTGCTAAGATATTTTTACCAGTTGTTAAGAAGGTAACTTAAGATACCTGTGAGGAAAGGCATATACATGGCAAGATCCATAAACTGAAAGAGCAACCTATTTTAAGTGTGGTTGTATTTTTCACATTCTGAGGGTTGCTTGTTTCTAGTTGGGTTAGTCTTGTACAGTGGTAGCCCCGTGAGTCTCCACACCACAGTTTGAATGGACACTCTGAATTTACCAAATTGTTTCTGCAGTACCACAAACTGATATTCTCAGTTTATCAAACCTCCAATATTATATCCACACTACTTCTTAAAATGTGGCTTATGAATTGCAACTTACCGGAGGAAATGTTATTAGAGAGTATTGTACTGCAGTATTTCTAAAGCGCTTTGTACACCGACGGGTCTGTGATGAAATCTAATTTGCGGTGGATTTCTGGATGCCTTTTCAAAGTGCACAGTTGGAAGGCTGTTGGATGCAGAATGTTGTGGAATACAAAGAAATGCTGTGTAAGGAAAATGTCACTTACCCAGTGTACATCTGTTCGTGGCATTAGTCGCTGCAGATTCACATGCTGTGCATAGTCCGCCATCTGGTGTTGGGTCGGAGTATTACAAGTTGTTTTTCTTTGAAGAAGTCTTTTTGAGTCACGAGACCGAGGGACTCCTCCTACTTTGGTTCCATTGCGCATGGGCGTCGACTCCATGTTAGATTGTTTTCCCCGCAGAGGGTGAGGTAGGAGTTGTGTATGTTAGTAATAGTGCCCATGCAATGGAATGAATAAGTATGTACAAAATGAAGGTTAAAGTAATATATTTACAAATGTACAAATGTTGAAGATTACTTCCAAACGGCTACAGGCTCCCGGGGAGGCGGGTGGGCGCATGTGAATCTGCAGCGACTAATGCCACGAACAGATGTACACTGGGTAAGTGACATTTTCCGTTCGGTGGCATGTGTAACTGCAGATACACATGCTGTGCATAGACTAGTAAGCAGTTATCTCCCCAAAAGCGGTGGTTCAGCCTGTAGGAGTGGAAGTAGTTTGAAATAAAGTTCTTAGTACAGCTTGACCTACTGTGGCTTGTTGTGCAGATAACACGTCTACACAGTAATGCTTAGTAAATGTGTGAGGCGTAGACCATGTTGCTGCCTTACATATTTCGTTCATTGGAATATTTCCTAGAAAGGCCATGGTAGCACCTTTCTTTCTGGTTGAGTGTGCCTTTGGTGTAATAGGCAGCTGTCTGTTTGCTTTAAGATAGCAGGTTTGGATGCACCTAACTATCCATCTAGCTATACCTTGTTTTGATATTGGATTTCCTGTATGAGGTTTTTGAAATGCAATAAATAGTTGTTTTGTTTTCCTAATTAGTTTTGTTCTGTCAATGTAGTACATTAGTGCTCTTTTGATGTCTAATGTATGTAGTGCTCTTTCAGCTATTGAGTCTGGCTGTGGAAAGAACACTGGCAATTCTACTGTTTGATTTAAGTGGAACGGTGAGATGACCTTTGGTAGGAATTTTAGGTTGGTTCTTAGAACTACTTTATTTTTGTGTATTTGAATAAATGGTTCTTGTATAGTAAATGCCTGAATTTCACTTACTCTTCTAAGAGATGTAATGGCAATGAGAAATGCAACTTTCCACGTTAGATATTGCATTTCGCAAGAATGCATGGGTTCGAAAGGGGGACCCATGAGTCTTGTTAAGACAATATTGAGGTTCCATGAAGGAACAGGTGGTGTCCTTGGTGGTATAATTCTTTTTAGGCCTCCCATAAATGCTTTAATGACAGGTATTCTAAATAGGGAAGTTGAATGAGTAATTTGCAGGTATGCAGATATTGCTGCGAGATGTATCTTTATGGAAGAGAAAGCTAGATTTGACTTTTGCAAATGTAGTAAATACCCTACAACATCTTTTGGAGATGCATGCAACGGTTGAACTTGATTATTATGGCAGTAGCAAACAAATCTTTTCCATTTACTTGCATAGCAGTGTCTAGTGGATGGCCTTCTAGCTTGTCTTATGACCTCCATACATTCCTGTGTGAGGTTTAAGTGTCCAAATTCTAGGATTTCAGGAGCCAAATTGCTAGATTCAGCGATGCTGGGTTTGGATGCCTGATTTGTTGCTTGTGTTGTGTTAACAGATCTGGCCTGTTGGGTAGTTTGACATGAGGTACTACTGACAGGTCTAGTAGTGTTGTATACCAAGGTTGTCTTGCCCATGTTGGTGCTATTAGAATGAGTTTGAGTTTGTTTTGACTCAATCTGTTTACTAGATATGGAAGGAGAGGGAGAGGGGGAAAAGCGTATGCAAATATCCCTGACCAATTCATCCATAGAGCATTGCCTTGAGATTGCCGGTGTGGGTACCTGGATGCGAAGTTTTGGCATTTTGCGTTTTCTTTTGTTGCAAATAGATCTATTTGAGGTGTTCCCCAAATTTGGAAGTAAGTGTTCAGGATTTGGGGGTGAATTTCCCATTTGTGGACCTGTTGGTGATCCCGAGAGAGATTGTCTGCTAGCTGGTTCTGGATCCCTGGAATAAACTGTGCTATTGGGCGAATGTGGTTGTGAATTGCACAATGCCATATTTTTTGTGTGAGGAGACACAACTGTGTCGAGTGTGTTCCCCCCTGTTTGTTTAAATAATACATTGTCGTCATGTTGTCTGTTTTGACAAGAATGTATTTGTGGGTTATCATTGGTTGGAATGCTTTCAACGCTAGAAATACTGCTAACAATTCTAGGTGATTTATATGAAACTTTCTTTGATGTACGTCCCATTGTCCTTGGATGCTGTGTTGATTGAGGTGTGCTCCCCACCCTGTCATGGAAGCATCTGTTGTTATCACGTATTGTGGCACTGGGTCTTGGAAAGGCCGCCCTTTGTTTAAATTTGTACTGTTCCACCATAGAAGCGAGATGTATGTTTGGCGGTCTATCAACACCAGATCTAGAAGGTGACCCTGTGCATGTGACCATTGTGATGCTAGGCACTGTTGTAAAGGCCGCATGTGCAATCTTGCGTTTGGGACAATGGCTATGCATGAGGACATCATGCCTATGAGTTTTAAGACCATCTTTGCGTGTATCTTTTGTGTTGGATACATAGCTTGTATCACCTTGTGAAATTTTTTAACCCTTTGTGTACTTGGAGTGGCTATCCCTTTTGTTGTGTTGATTGTCGCTCCTAAGTATTGCTGTGTTTGACACGGCAAAAGGTGTGACTTTGCATAGTTGATGGAGAAACCCAGTTTGTAAAGGGTTTGTATAACATAATCTGTGTGGTGTAAACACTTTGTTAGCGAGTTGGTTTTGATTAACCAATCGTCTAGGTACGGGAACACGTGTATTTGCTGCCTCCTGATATGTGCAGCTACTACTGCTAGACATTTTGTAAAGACTCTTGGTGCTGTCGTTATTCCGAATGGCAACACTTTGAATTGGTAATGTATGCCTTTGAATACGAACCTTAGGTATTTCCTGTGCGAGGGATGTATCGGTATATGGAAATACGCATCTTTTAGATCTAACGTTGTCATGTAGTCTTGCTGTTTCAGTAGTGGTATTACGTCTTGTAACGTGACCATGTGAAAGTGGTCTGATTTGATGTAGGTGTTTAGTGTTCTGAGATCCAATATTGGTCTCAGACTTTTGTCCTTTTTCGGTATTAGAAAGTACAGTGAGTAAACTCCTGTGTTCTTTTGTGTTTTTGGTACTAATTCTATTGCGTCTTTTTGCAGTAATGCTTGAACTTCTAGTCCTAGAAGGTCTATATGCTGTTTGGACATCTTGTGTGTTTTCGGTGGGACGTTTGGAGGGAGTTGGAGAAATTCTATGCAATAACCATGTTGGATAATTGCTAAGACCCAAGTGTCTGTTGTTATCTCCTCCCAAGATTTGTAGAACTGGCTTAGTCTTCCCCCCACTGGTGTTGTGTGAAGGGGTTGAGTGACTTGTGAGTCACTGCTTGTTTTGAGGGGTTTTGGGCCCTTGAAATTTTCCCTGGTTTCTTGGGAATTGGCCCCCTCTGTATTGGCCCCGAAAGCCTCCCCTTTGATACTGTCCCTGGTAGGTAGACGGTGTTGTTTGTGAGGTGCTGGCTTGTGTGGCTTGACCTCGAAACCCTCCTCTGAAAGTAGTTTTGCGAAATGTGCCAAATGTGCCTCTGCCCTGCGGGGAATAGAGTGCGCCCATGGCTTTAGCTGTGTCAGTGTCTTTCTTTAATTTTTCAATTGCAGTGTCCACTTCTGGTCCAAACAATTGTTGTTCATTGAACGGCATATTGAGCACTGCCTGTTGTATCTCAGGTTTGAAGCCGGATGTGCGCAGCCATGCGTGCCTCCTTATCATTACAGCAGTATTTATAGTTCTTGCAGCTGTATCTGCTGCATCCATAGAAGAACGGATTTGGTTGTTGGATATGTTTTGTCCCTCTTCAACCACTTGTTTTGCCCGTTTTTGGAATTCTTTGGGGAGGTGCTCGATGAGAGGCTGCATCTCATCCCAATGGGCTCTGTCATATCGCGCTAGGAGTGCCTGCGAGTTGGCGATGCGCCACTGATTTGCAGCTTGTACTGCAACCCTTTTCCCGGCTGCATCAAACTTTCGGCTCTCCTTGTCTGGAGGTGGTGCGTCGCCTGATGTGTGCGAGTTGGCTCTTTTACGAGCTGCTCCTACGACAACTGAATCTGGTGTCAGTTGTGATGTAATAAAAGCAGGGTCTGTGGGTGGTGCCTTGTATTTCTTCTCCACCCTTGGGGTTATTGCTCTGCTTTTAACTGGCTCCTTAAAGATTTGTTTAGCGTGCCTTAGCATTCCCGGGAGCATAGGAAGGCTTTGATAATTGCTATGGGTGGAGGACAGGGTGTTAAAAAGGAAGTCATCCTCGATAGGCTCTGAACGTAGCGATACGTTATGAAACTCTACTGCCCTAGCTACCACCTGAGCATACACTGTACTGTCCTCAGGTGGTGAGGGCTTAGTGGGGTACGACTCATGGCTATTGTCCGATACTGGGGCGTCATAGAGATCCCATGCGTCCTGGTCATCTTGGCTCATGGTGGTATGAGCTGGTGATTGTGATGGAGTCTGTGCCGGTGATATATGAGTTGCCGGTGGTGGAGAGGGTGGTGGAGTTACCTTCTTCACCACTTTTGCTTGTGGTGTTTTTTCTTGTTGTTGGAAATCTAGTTTCCTTTTTCTTCTGATTGGGGGAAGGGTGCTGATCTTCCCTGTACCACTTTGTATAAAGATCCGCTTTTGCGTGTGATCTACAGCTGTTGTTTGTAATTCCTCCTCAAATCTGTGTTTTTGAAGTTGGGAGGACAGTGATTGTTCCTCTGAGTAGGAACTGGCTTTCGGTTCGGTTGCTGGGCGTTTTGGCACCGAAACCGTGTCTTTTGTTGTTTTCGGCTCCGAAGAGATTTTCCTCTTTTTCGGTGTCGTACCTTCTTGGCGTCGACCATCTTCGGTGCCGCTATCTCTGTGCCGAGTAGCTTCGGTGCCGCTGTCTCGGTGTCGACCCTTTTCTGCGGCAGTTTCTCGGTCCCGAGATTGCTGCGTGCCTGTGTCTCGACCTGAGTTGGACGATCTCGGCACCAGCTCGCCCTTTTTCGGTGCCGATGGACGGTCACCTACTTTATGGGTTGAGCCATGGCCTGTCGGCAGTGGCGTCCCCTGGGCTTTGTCTGTTTTTCTGTGTGATGCTTGTTTCGACGTCTTACTCACGGTTTCTTCGACGTCGAATTCTTCGGAATCCGATTCGTGGATGGAGAATGTTTCTTCTTCTCCCTCTTCCTCGAACCGTTGTTGTCCTGTCGGCGTGGACGCCATCTGCAACCTTCTGGCTCTTCGGTCTCGGAGCGTTTTTCTCGACCGAAACGCTCGACAGGCCTCACACGTTTCTTCTTTGTGCTCGGGTGACAGGCACAAGTTACAGACCAAATGTTGGTCTGTATAGGGATATTTACTGTGGCATTTAGGACAGAATCGGAACGGGGTCCGTTCCATCAGTCTCGATGCTGCACGCGGTCGGGCCGACCAGGCCCCGACGGGGGATCGAAATTTCCCCGAAGGGCTACCGGAGCTCTTCAAGATTCGGTGTCGATTCTAATCTAACCCGATACCGAACGAAACAATACCGACGAATTTTCCGTTGATTCTGACTAACTTTCTGACCCGAAACACGGAGCGAAAAGGAACATGTCCGAACCCGATGGCGGAAAAAAAACAATCTAACATGGAGTCGACGCCCATGCGCAATGGAACCAAAGTAGGAGGAGTCCCTCGGTCTCGTGACTCGAAAAGACTTCTTCGAAGAAAAACAACTTGTAACACTCCGGCCCAACACCAGACGGCGGACTATGCACAGCATGTGTATCTGCAGCTACACATGCCACCGAACATGAATTATATATGGGGTGGCGATGCCACAGGTTGGCCCTGCCAGCCTCTGCTGGCCATACAGAATGCACATCTAATTTGTCTACGGGTAGGTTTTGTCATCTATTACATAGGAGACGATGGGCTAGTCGGCTCCTCTCAGGGCTGGGTAGGCTGCAACCCACCCAACCATGAAAGTAATCTGATAGAGAAGCACAAAATAGAGCTGTAAAATATGACCCCCCACAAAAAAAGAATTTGGAGGCGAGGGGTCGAAAAGGGGGAAAGAAACCTTATTTCCCTCCAGTACTCCTAAAGTTGGTCAGGCTCTCTCACTGCAATACTCAGAACAATATAGATCTGAAACAAACAAGTATTCCAGAGCAGCTTCTGATTCCCAGTTCAGCCACGGGAATACTATGGGAAGGCTGGGAGGCATCCTGGATGTGCCTCAGTGTGGTATGCAGGTTGAATCAACTCCGACTGGCCACGGGTAAAATGGGAGACTAGATCATGAGTTGTGTTTTCAGGAATATATATATATATATATATATATATATAAAATATATATATATAGCTGTTTGCTGTGAGCCATAGGATGCAGGGCTCATCAGCAGTGTATTTACCTCTGTGTTCCCTGTGGTGTCAATCCCTGTAGCAGTCCACCTCTTCCGGGGCAGGAACTTGAGCATAACCAGGAAGATAGGGAACTGCAACATGCAGTCCTAAGGATTGTAAAGCTGACACTCCTGGGTCACTGGTCCTACCCCAACAAAACCCTTAAGGGTGAAGTCCCTGTCAAAGTTGCGAATCTCCTTCTTCTAGCATTGGGGGAAATGTGGAGCAGAACAGTGCCTTAAATGGAAAAATAGAAGTGCAGGTACTCTGTACCAGAGTACCTGCTTGTTTCTGAGAAGTGCTGGTACTCTCCAATTAAAAGTATTACGTTTTTCTTGAGATATGCCGGTGCTCTCCCTCTCAAAATAAAAAAGTGCCGGTACTCAGTACCAGAGGGAACCGGCCCATTTAAAGCACTGGAGCAGAAGATATCTTAATTGGGAGGATTAAGTGGTCACAGAGGCGGACCATCACAGAACTTACCATTCTTGGGTTTTGGCAGGACACACGGCATGAACACCGGGGTTCACACCCGCATCTACCTCAGATGGCTCTCCCCTAAGCCTTGAGCAACAAGGGCTGTAATGCTCCAGGGCAGGGATTAGCAGGCAGCTTTCTGCACTGTGCAGGCAGGCCCCACAATGGTTCTCTTCGTAGAGCCATAGGTGGCTCTAGTCGTTTATGTAGACTTTACATAGGCTGAATGAAACTGAGTTGTGGTCAGAAGGTCTCTCATTAAGTAGTGACTAACCCCAACATCTCTTCTACTAAAGTGTGCTGATGACCATTTTAATTCAAGGGCTTTTATGGCACCAGGAAGCACATACTGTAAAAGAGCATTGGCTGGTGTGTATTATGTCTCTGTGCTGACTGCACTTGAAAAGGTCATGTGACGGAGCAAAAGACCGCCCATAACATAATTGCTTATAATAATAAAAACAAAAATAGGAAAATAAATAAATGAATTACGATTTAATGATTGTGATTACAATAATACAAACAATAATAAAAATATGAACAACTAGAATAACGGCGATAGTAATCAATGTTATTTCTTATTATTTATAACAAATAAGAGATCAGTAAATGCATTGACTTTGGAGCGTAAATAGGACTGCACAGTGCAGCTACATAACACGTGACTGTGCCAAATTAAAATTCGCTTTATATTTCCTGTATTTCCGTGGCCTAATATATAGTATGAGAAAAACATGTTCGAAATACTCGTTAGGGCAGTAACATTAAGCCGTGAATACACAGTCTGGATTGTATTTAATGACTGCCACGGTACTCCCTATTTATTTTACACTATAACCCGAGAATCGTCAAGGAGTAGATAACACAAAACGAGTTCTGTGTTTGCAAATCACTTGTGTCCTGACTGAGTTTGCGGGATAGAATGGAAACACGCAAGCTGTTCACAGCCACGGGACTTAAAAACCGGGCTTGCCCAGCTCTAAATAAAAGCCTGCCCTGCAGGGGCATTGTAAAGGGTGTAATTTCATCCCCCGTGCATTGGAGCCCAACTCACCCTCCCCCATATTCTGCACTTGTGCGATTCTGGCTAAACTCTCAGTGAGGGAGGGCTATTCCAACAATGGCTGCCATAGTAGTTGGAAGAGTAACACGTGCCCCTGATTCTAGCCAGGCTCCTCTCTCCCGGCTCCCATTTCCGCACATACTTGACGTGGAGTGCGTTGTGACAAGTTTGCAGTAATAATGTCTGATCGGGACGGGGCGTGGACGGCCAACAGTGTTATAGCATTACGGTGGACAGGCCGGTCCCCCTTTACGCTACCTCCTTCCCCCCTAAAA
Source organism: Pleurodeles waltl (assembly GCF_031143425.1). Classification (NCBI taxonomy): domain Eukaryota; kingdom Metazoa; phylum Chordata; class Amphibia; order Caudata; family Salamandridae; genus Pleurodeles; species Pleurodeles waltl. Next base: position 21,138,083 of record NC_090439.1, read on the forward strand.
TCGACTGCTTCCATTTTCTCAAATCACCCCATACACAACACCAAATTGATCTTTTGCAGATCCGAACATATAATAAACCTCAACAAGGCACGTGTGGTCGTGTCAAACCCTAACACATTCCCCCTCTCAGGATCTCCTTTGCTCTCTTTCGACGAGAAATGCATACTTAATTAGGGTGACGGCATGGAACGAAGCCACAGGGACACGCATATTCCATTCCTGGACTTTGATGTTAGGTAATAGTGCATTTTGGGAGCTGTAGTCTTGGTTCGTGTTTATTGGGCCCACTGTACAAACACAGGTGCTAACAATGACACATAAAAAAAGTATATTCTAGGAGAGTAAAAGTGACTTCCCGCTGACATGGAGCCATCCACTCTATACGCAAAGGCTATAGATATATATTCAGGCAGCCCAGGCATGTAAATACCACTGGTCTGCGAAGGATGTTGTGCAGAGTTACGTTCCGCCTCCAAATTGTGTCAAATGCTCACCAATGTATACGCTGTTTATTTGCAACTTCTAGTGGTTTTCACACAAGGCTTGGTTACTAAATCTGAACTTTGTCACTCCAGGCTTTCATAAGAATGTTCTCTTAGCAACTACTGCACAATAGGTATTCCCCCCCACTCCGCATCCTTTTCAGGATTACGAGCCATTTTCTGAAGTCACTGCAACCGAGGAGGTGGAGACATTTGTGCTTTGTGTTTTGCTTTCTTATTTCGGGTTTAAAACGTGATAGATTTACATTATTTGACGTGTTTTTTACATCCACGCGCATTGGTCATAATCAGAGAAACCACCATATAATGCAGTTTAAAGCCATAAAGCAGAAACAAATGAAAAGAGCGTAAAACTGGGCCATTGAGGTACTAGGCCACCATCCCGAATGAGTTTGTTCATCGACAGGGATTGGGAAGGGGCGCTGTACTTTGTCCCCGGCCGGGACAATTACTGGAAAATGAAGCACAGAAAAATAAGGGATTATATAACACAAAACAGCCATTGTCTCTGACTTTTTTTTTTAGTTGTTTTTTTTTACAGCAGCGTGTATTCGACACTGCTGTTAGGGGATTGAGAGTGACCGAAATGCAGCGTAATTTTTCAAAGCGTCTGCCTACAACGCTCGGTGACAGCACCGAGAATTGTTTTATTCACAAAATTGTATTTTGTAGCATATTTTATTTCACGCGGTACATTGCTTACGAAGAGTTTCACACAGGTGTACGTCTGTTACGTATTATTCCTTTTTCCACCTTCTGATGAAATAATTTACACACTGAACTGTAAGTAGATGCGAAATGCCGTAAGGCAGGATAAATACGGAAATGAAATGTGGGTTTGTTTTACAATTTCTTAATTTGGTGGGTATTTTCACTCCTACATTAGACCATTAAAAGTTATGTTTATCTAAATGACAACAGATTTTTTTAATGATCTGTTTCTTTGTTTTCACTCTTAGTATTAAAACGATGTAGTCTTTTTTTGTCAAATCTTTTTACTCATGAAATCAGGGGTCAAAGTGCATTAAAAAAGTATGGGAAATGTGATGCTGCATGCAATAGGGCGGGGTCAAAGGTGTGGTTAAAAAAACTAAATATTCTGTACTTTTTTGTTTTTTAACATACCATCAAGTACTCAATATAAAATAACTTGCAGCTTAAATAAAAAATACATTTTAAAAAGTTAAGTTAATCAGCGGGACGTGCACTATTGTACATTCTGAAACCTATATTAGTTAATGCACTGCAAAGTTCTGAATCGAGAAACCTCTATTAGTTAACACACTGCAAGGGTTTGTATCCAGACAGCCACAGAATAAAATCGAGAATGTATTGTTAGTGCTACGAGGGCCCAGACAGAAAACACTGAGGGCATGTAAGTTATTATGGTAAACTTGCACATAGTATAAGATATACTGCTTTCAAAAGTGCAAAAAGTTTCAGACAAAATGGTTTCCTGAAAATAGATGTTAGTAATAACCAGACTGTATGCTAAAATTTACTTCAATATAGCTGCCCTGAAAAGCACACACTTCACAGCTCAGCTGGTAACTCCCTCACACTATCACTGAAAAAGAATAGCTCTTTATCATCACAAAGGTTCATGTGATTTGAGCAATTAAACCAGCATCAGCTCCCAAGTCCTTACATTTGCAGATTAACCAGTTGTGCATATCTACATTTCTTTTATGCAAGCAGACACCCTGGCAAGAAGGCCTGTTTATTGTTAAGCTATCTGCCCCCCTCGGTTTCACAGCACAAGAGACTCCCAGAATGAAACTTCAGCTCAGGCATTTGCACTATCGAAATTTACCATCCCATGACAGGTGTGTTTTTATAAAAAGTAGGGAAACGCGTTTTTAAAAATTAAAAAAGTTTGGGCACTTCGTGCTCCTCTGATCCTGCCCACTTCGACCACTGTTTGAAATGGTGAGAGGAAAAATGAAATAAGCAAAAATGGCTGTTCAGCATCCCTTACTCTTACCTTTCGCCTGAATGTCATATTTTGGATAAATACACTGTAATTTCCTCCATTTCTCTGCAGTTTGACTCAAAGCCAGTTTACGCAGAGACGGCCGGTTATGATTGAGGCCAAGAGGAGCTACTGTATGGAATTCCACTCCATTTGATCGTTATTTGACTGGTGTCCCCGAACCTGTTTTCCTGGGCGTTGGAATACTGGAACGGATTTTACCAAGCAGTAACTCTAATTGATACAATCGTACAATGCTTGGGATGCAGCAGCAGTCAAGGCTCATCCCCTGATTTGTATTAGTTGGAGGAACAATAAATGCTCCTTATTGCAAAACTGTATCTGCCCCTTCTCTCCGTGCTCCCCACGCCCCAGCCACCCCCACTTCACCAAAAAGCCCTGCATACAATTACCAGCTGCTTACGGCAGGCAGTGAATGTATCAATTAAAACTCACAGAATAGGAAATTCTGTGTGGTTTTATAACTGGTGAAGCCTGTTCCACACGATAATTCTCCCATTCCATGGGGTTCAACTCCAAATTCCACAGCACAAGTGTGATGTTACCACACAGTAACATAAATTTCACCAGCAGATTTACCATCACATCAGTACCATGTAAACTACGGAGGCACTCTGTAGGATATGTTTTTGTAAAGGCTAGTAGAAGTGAGAGAGATGGTGTCAGAATTTGGGTTTGAGACAATAGGAGGGACGTAGCATGTCAGGGCATGTCACCTTGGGGAGGCTGACCCTGCCCATTGTTCTTCTACAAAATGCTATTGTTCATCACTTTCCCTTGTGGATTCACATCTGTGGTGACAACACAGGAACACTTTGGGTGGCAGCAACAAAATGGCAGCAAATAAATACGTAACAAAATCTACATAGAAACTGTGTTAATCTCTGCCTGGTAAATATGGACACATATGTCAGTTTGGAATAAGAACAATCTTCTAATGTGTTTTGATAATGCACATATTTGCAAAATTGGTCTACTTTTTGGGGAAAAAGCACACTTTTGTGCACACCTAATCACAATGAACCAGTTTACCTTAGAAAAAGAAGCTGTGAAATGAATAGAACTTGAGAAGCAGCATCCACCTGAAATACTGAGGAAAGTTCAAGTTGCACGGGGCACCAATGAAAATACACTAATCCCTCAACCTCTCTTTAACACGAGGAACATGAAGAATTACTGAAAAACACATTATTTGTATAGTATTGTATTTTACTGGAATTTGCATGGAACTCTCTTAGCTTTTGCAAGACCCAAATAGATAGACTTAGTCAGCTGCCAAAATGTCTCCTTCAATTAAATACTGGAATGGAAAGCGAGTTTCCCCACACGAATAGCTAATTCTATTTGTGGTCAACCTGAAAATGAACGTAAAAGCTTCAATTCTCCTTTTCATCCAAACTACATTCAAACCTTCTTTGCCCAGAGCAACATTTCGTCATTTAGGTGGTCATAGAAGTTTCTTGAAAGACTTGAAAGATGGCTGTCTATTACTCCTGCGGAAGAGCAGGCCTTTACCTCACTCTGGCACCACCTCACTTATGCAGGCAGGCTCGACTAGAGTACAATGTACTAGCCAGGGGAGTTCACCAATAGGAACCTATTTTGCCTGGCAAGATAAAAGTAGGCATGACAGCAACTATGTCAAACTTGGAATACTCCTCAAATTTTGGCTATTTAAACATTTGTGGCATGAGACCCATCATATGATGCCTCATGTCCCACTGAATACGTCTGTTCTTTCTCTGCAACACTGATTCCTAGCTCCAAGAGGCAATTAATAGTATGTAGTGTGAGTTAAACAAATGTATTAAGCTAATCAATTAATCAACCAATACATAATGTTCTTCACTGTGGGAGGTCATACAGCAGCATCTTACACTCATTTTTAAGGTCGAGCCTGCGTATCGCTTGCGAGAAGCTGTAGTAGTTAGAAAAGGGCTCGGAGTCCCATCCATGTCACTTCAGTGTCTTTCATTGGGTTCGTGGGCTTGCCTTTTAAAATCTGCTTGTTTCATTAGTGGAAGGCATGCATACGTCATGCCTTTTCCGGTGGTTAGCCCTCCTCGAGTGCAGCAACCAAGTACTGAAAACATACGAGGCTCGCTGTTTTCCATCTGGTTTGTGGACTACCTTTTCTCTTTTTTAACAGAGCAATCTCGCTTGTTTAGCAGCGCAATCACGCTCGTTTTTTTCCCACTTAATGAGGCAAGAAAAGTCCGGTTAGGAGTTTACAACTGCTAATAGCTCTAACTCGGAGAAATGCGAGACTCGTTGCATTGCAAATTCTTGTTTATTTTGTCATTTGTGTTCTGATTCACATGCTTAATTTGTAAAATAATGAGCGCCAACACCCAAAGCTCTACTCAGAAACATATGGCTGATGTAATTTAATGTTGGTACTCAGATATCAAGGCTGCATCGTCTTGAATCCACCTCATGCACCTTAATCCACTACTAAACATCCCCTGCTCCTTTCTCTCACTTTTGTAGGTCCCTGCTTTCGCCCTGTGTGACTGTTTTTCTGTGTTTCTCTCCCTTCATCTTTCCGTTTTGTGTTTTCTCTCTCTTTCTCTTGACAAACATCTGATGAGAAAAAATAAGTGTCAGTCCGCAAAAATGCGTAGCAGGTGCCCACACTGGCACAAATTAAGCACTGCTGGTTTACTAGGGTGCAGGCCAAATCCTGAAACCTTGATGGCTGATTAAAAACATGCTTAGTTAGATCTGTGGGTCCTGTTCACATTATTCTTCTAAGCAGGCCAGACTCTGGTAGTCTCTCATACTTAAGTGTAGCATGCAGCTGCTATGACCTGGGTCTCTACACTTTTATCTGCCACCTTCCAAACTATTGTACGGCTGACATTCACACACACAGTACACTGTCGCTACACTATGGTGATACTGTACTCGGTGACACAAAAACAATTACAGAGAGTCATACAAATGAGTGACTCCTTGTTTTTGTCTCAGTGTTGGCTTTAAAGGCTCTCATCCATATTCCTTCAGATTCATAATCTGACTGTCTCTCTTCCCGTCCTATTTGTTTATTTCTTTACTGTTAAAGTGCACCCGTGACGTACACCTTAGTATGCACTATTCACCTAACCATGCACAAATGATTCCCTAAAACACACCAATGACTGCTAAACACTTGAGCAGGTGAAGGCTTCGAACACCTGTCAAGATCTCTAAAACGATCAAGATCATCATCTCTGAAAATATCAGGGCATTCCAGGGTGTGGTTTAATGCAGTGTTGACGAATGCTACATTGGGTAAGTACATTTTTGGACTAAATCACAGTCGTTCATCACCACTGACGTGTGAAAGGGAAATCAGAGCACTGCTTCTCCCGGGTTACAAGGGAGATCTTACAGAGGTCTGTCCAATTTTCCACCAGAAAACGCCCATTGCAAGGCTCCAAACATACGAGCAAGCCAGGAAGCAGGTGGACAACAGCAGAAGTTTAAAGTGCATGCAGAGGCTAGGATCACTTTTTCACGACACCTTTGTATGCTTGAGTTGCAATAATATTTTCTTTGTTTACTGTGTGATGGCAACTTCGCATTTTAAAATTGATTACTGCAAACTATTACTCTGGTGGTAGACATGCTTGTAAGGCCTGCTTTTTTTAACCCTAATTGGATCCTTAAACTGCGCTTGCTGCTTACTGGGAATCAGAACTATTTTGGTAACAAGATTAAACGAGTTTTCTCATCGTAATTAATTCACTGGTGGATTATCAACCAGTCCTACAGCTCGCAATCATCTTGGGAGATGAAGCTTTCAACACTGGATGTATATGTATGTATTCACCCTAGTTCTGTTGCCACTGCACGCAAAAGGGATATTCAACCCCTCGACTCCTACCTGTTGGTGGTTCCATGTGAACATCATCTGCTTCGCAATGAGTAAAAAAAAAACACACACAAGAAATAAGCAACAGATTGGAAGCTGTTGTTGCGGGCTCAGAAATGATACATGTTGCTGTGCGTAAAACAGTACTGAAAACCTTTTGAAGGAGCCAGAGGGGACACGGTAAATGTATTGTAAATACAAACACAAAAAGATGCAAGAGATTTTTGTGTGAGAAAATAAGCAGCACGCGCCATGAAACTCAAAAACAGCACTTGATTCGTTGTGGTGCTATAACACCGAATTGTCCAAGGACCAGGACTAGTAAATTACTGGAAATAATACATTGACTAAATCTTTGTGATCTACTAAAAAATTATGCAAATTGACAGTTGATTTGTGGCATCACCATTTTGTGAGGACCAATGGAAAATAGGACAAGTAACTGATTTACAACTGCCCAAGCGTGTTTTCCATGCATCACCCCTGTTGTCGAAAGAGTCATTTGAAAAATCAAGAATATTTCTACATTGCTGATTTTATAATGTAGAACAAAGGGCTGACTAAAGCAGTTAATTTCATTGAGGTGTATAGAGAATGTTGGATTTTCTCAGGAAAAATTAACTTTTTGTAATATCCAGTGGTGTTCTGAAACTGAAGAGACTGGAGCAGGGAGTAAGTCCAGGTTATCTGGTTACCAATGGAGATCCATTCTACGCATGTTATTTCACGTGGCACAGCAGGCAGCTCACCTTTTTGTTTATAAATGATGGCCCACTGTGCTTCAATCCCAAGAACAGTGAAGGATTTTGTGAATACTTCCAAACCAAAAAGACTACTCCAAATTGTGGGATTTTTGCATTCTACTGAAATATTGAAGTTTAAATATTGGCCTGCACTTATATTGACGCCACAGATCCAACAAATAACATATAATCAAGGCAAGTTGATTTATAGTTAAGAATAGTAAATCAACATTTCCTGTGTATGATTAACTTTACAATATACCAGTAGACAATATTGTGGAGTTCGAGAGATCATCTGTTTGATGTCAATGAACTCCATATTGTGACATACAACTGGAATTTTGCCCGTCACTTGCAAAAATGTAAACATGTTTATAAGACGAAAAGAAAATGCATGGCTTTACTTAGTTGTTGTTTTTATTTGCTTTACATCTGAGTGTAAATGCAGGAAGTTCCCATCAGTTATGGCACAGACGTTGGTTCTCCCTGTAGCAGCACAGTGACCTACCAATATCAAAACAACATATGTACGCTCCATGTATCAATTATGAAGTGAAAACCATAAAAACTGGAACACAAGTAGCTATGAATTAATGGATCGCATTAGTGATATTTGGTACAATACATATTTTTTGAAGGAGATAACAGGGATGGAAAAAAACAGTCTTTTGATCTTACCTGATATTAGCAGAGGTGCCTCCTCTTCAAAGCTATCATCCACTCCATCTTCACACATTCCAGACACCAATGAATCTTCATGAGCTGAGGTTGAGCCAGGCGTACTAGGTCTGCTGGCAGAACCAGTGTCTCCCTCACTTGCAGATTCATATCGGTCACGCTGGGTCACCGATCCACTCTCGCTATGGCTTCGAATGTCCTTTCTGTGCACTCGAGAATGGAGAACCATCTGGTGGTATGTCCGAAAGACCTTTCCACATTCAAAACATTCAGTGGATTTGTTTTGTGTGGAAGATCGTCGGCTCTGTCGGGAGGGGGGACGGAATTCAAGGTCATCAGGGGAGTCCACAAAAGTTTCCCCCATTTGGGTGTTGCTGCTTTTCTCTGTGCGGCTGCCACTAGAGCAAGTGCGCTTCTTTGGGTTGCTGGAGCTTTGCAAGTCTTGCTCCCTCTTGCGCTTCTCCTGCGTGACAAGAATGTATTCTCCTTTATCCTTGTCATAGGTTACATCCGCATCTGCAAGTGTTTCATCCCATCCCCCGTACTTGACATATTCTGTTGCTTCTGCTACTTTTCCTTTGGTGGCCAATTGCCAGGCTTGGTAGCTGTTGACTGGATCCAGCTCAGGTACCCTCTTTCCTGTCGGCCCATTTGTAAGGTTGTCAGCTTCTGCACGTGGTCTCAAATTTAGGCACTCTAGGAAAAGCTGCTGTGTAGCAGATGGATCTAAACTGTCATCCGCTCCTTCTAGGAGCCCTTCGCTGCCCGCCTCAGCTTTGCCTTCTAATCTGCTGTCTTCAATTTTGCAGTGCACCAGGTTGTGTGCTTTCAAACTGTCCAAATTTGTAAAAAAGTTTCCACACTTCATACAAACTTCATAAAGGGATAAGCCCGTCATGATAGTTTCTTCTTGAACTACATCATTGATTGTAGCAACAGGATCAGCGTCATTTTTTGGTTTATTTTTATTTCCAATCTTTGGACCATGAGATTTCATATGGTTTTTGAGAAACCACGGCTCTTTAAACCTTCTGCCACAAATATGGCAACCATGATCAAATGAGCCCCCGTGCTTCTTCATGTGGGCTTTCAGAAACCAGGACTGACTAAAGGCCTGACCACAAACCTCACAAGGATAATCCCCTATGGTTTGCTCACTCTTGCCATTTTGCTTGCACATGTCACCTGATGCTGAATTTGGGGTTGTAATGTGTTCCTTCTCAATGTGGTTCAATAAGGTCTCCTCTCGTAAGGTCATGTAATTGCATAGCCTGCATTTATAGGGTTTATGCACTTGCAGAATATGCAGTTCCAGATTTTTCTTTTTGTCAAACTTACTCTTACAGAAGGTGCATACGTAGGTGGTAAACTTGTCGTCGGATCCCAGAGTAGCCCCAGTTAACCCATCTTTCTTTATACTTCTTAACAAGAACTTGCCATTCTCCAGCTGCATTGACCCATTAAGAATCTTGTTGCAGGCAGAAGAACTCTTTGTAGGGCTAGTGCAACCGTCAAGGCCCTCGGATGCCCCAATTTCTCCAAGATGGGCTTCTCCCATCTCCCCATCATGCCCATGACTTAATGTGCCTGTTCTGTGAGTGCGAAGGTGTAGCTTTAAACTGCCCTTCTGAGAAGCTCGGTGGTCACAATAGGGACATTTGTACGGCTTGTCTCCAGTGTGCTTTCTCATGTGTTGCGACAGAGAGCTTTGAAAAGGGAAACTCTTGCCACAAATAATGCAACTGAAGCACTGTGTTTTCTCCTCTGCTGCGTCATGTTTTTTTACCTTCACGGAGGTCTCTCGCATCTCCACCTCAATCTCTTTCCTCTGCTCCATCCCTAGAACCTTAGTTGAACTGCATACAATAAACTTGCAAGGCTGTGTTAGGCCACCTTAATTTTCCTGTCATACGGGTGTCGCACGGGAATTTTCCATTTTTGTCTCAATGCTTACAAATGTCTTTCCAATTCTTACTGCTACAAATCCTGACAAAATTTCATTCATGCATATTTTCAAAACGTAGTCTTTACCACAGCACAGCTGGGCAAATACACCTGAAGGTCTGAAAAAAAACAAAAGCAACATTTGTAAAGAGAACATAAATGTTAACAATTAACTTCACTAAAACTGATTTAGTTCAATAAAAGACAAGTTACTAATCCAAAGAAAATTTGGTTTGAACCCCACTAGTCACTCTTTTCTTACCAATGTTCATATTCCTTTGGTATTTATTGGCAAGACTGGATATAGTGGCTTAGCAGATGAATGTAACAAGCTTTGCCATTTGTCTGCAGTGCACACAACAAAGCAATTCTTATAATGGCTATCATGCCTTCTATTGTTATCAATCCCAAACATAATTATTTTTTTTTTTTTTATGAAATACGTTTTGAAATTTATCAATTCTCCTAGCTTGCATCAATTGTTCAATTTTAGCTAGCGCCGGGGAAGCTGGAAGCCCCAGTCCAACAAAACGTGCCAAAAGACTCCATGCTACTCTTTTCTACATGCTATCTAATAGAATATTTGAAACTAAAGTCATGAGAATTTCGTCATCAGAACCACAAGGGAAGAGTAGGTAATTCTTATATGGAGGACCATGTGTTTAGAACCACAGAATCCCAAGAAATGCATGCCGTCTATCGGAAAATTCATTCCATTTATTATCAAAGGATCACTAATTAAGCAATGTCCCAAATGAACACTTTGGTTCAATAACTGATTGTGTACGTGACTTGCTGGTGTTTTCTTTGACTTCATTACAATAATAAGTACATTTTGTGAAATAGAGATGATTTGAAATGGGTTTCGGCTTGCCCAAAATCTTGCATGATTCATTCCTTTTGTATTAATCCAATTTTAAATCGGCAAGTGCATAATGAAGTGTGACATTTGCTGAGCCAGGGAAGGTCAGTCAGTTCATGGGACAGGACGTTGAAAAGAGCCACAGAGCTACTACAGAAGAGTAAACAGGATCTTCACCTAAAGTGCTGTGCCCTTACATCTCTAGTACATATGCCTTAACTCTGTAGTATCTCTGTAGTAGCCAAAGCCTTAACAGTCCTATTTCCTATGATGAGACCATCATGTTACCATAGTCTCTCTCTCTGATTCTACATAGATTACAAAGATATAATACAAACTAGAATGTGAGAGTAACCTGCCGTTTACTCGCATGTTTGACCCTTTTTACGGAAAGGTGGGCCATTCTGATGAATACTTATTCATATTTATGATGCAATTCGCATTTTCCTGTAACACCATTGAAAAGACAAATTATGTAAAACGTTTGAGCTATTTTTTTAATATTATTCATTTTATAAGTGTCCTGCTAAATTATAGGACTGTATATATGATGAGAAACCAATAACTCTTTAATGGGCCTTGTCTGTTTAAAAATTGTGGAATCTGCCATACTTGTATATCGAGGCCCATCATTGATGGGTAATGTACTGCATTTCAGGAAAAGGACACACATCACTGTTAAATGATGCCAACCAAGTTGTCTAGGAGTGAAGACTTAACAACAAAGCAAAAAAAGCTCCAGGGCTTGGTCACTGAGACTTAATTGAGAGTGGACCATAGTCCAGTTGATTTAGATTTTGCCCATCCATTGAAAAATCCAGGAAATGTGATTAAAGTAAACTAAAACTTGAAACTACAGTAATTATGTTGAAAGGCAGGAAAACATGGGGTACTTTCTTGGACAAACTTGGTGAATGAACAGCCTGCCACAAGATAAGATACCAGTAGTTCATACTGCTATTACAGGATAATCTACACCCAATGGCATGCAATTTTTGTAAATCATATTTAGGACTCAATATTCACGTGAGACACTATTATTGTTAACAATATTATCACTTAAACACACAGTAGGCCTGTCAGACATCTTCCGCTAAAACAGACTATCCAGTTTTGCATCTACTTTTTAAAGTAATTCTAAGGATTAGAAGAGTGTTGAAGCGAGGGTCCAGCCACTTATTTAAATCTGTGCTTCAATTACGTGTCACAAAACATAATCTGCTAGATTCACACAAATCTAATTTCTCTAAAATGTATAGCCACAACAGTGAACTTTCATGATTTGGTGGTGGACTCCTTTGAATGACAGTGATAAAATACATCAACAAATATCCTGAATCAGAAATGGCACAAGCGTGTTAGATTTCAATTTAAATAATATGGTCTCTGCATGATGAATGTACAATAAAAATTAGAATTTTATCTGTAGTGACACTGACATCATAGTTTCATTTGCAGAGCTCTGCATCATTTTAATATCATTGAGGACTACATCATTTTAATATCATTGTGGACCCCAAGCTTAACTTTGCCATGCATTTGCAGTATCTTATAAAGCGTACGTTTAAATTCAACAAATAGTACATGCGTCTTTTGCTGCTGAAATACAAGCCACTCTCTGTGTGCCATCCTCAGTCATGTTTACTATTCATGCAATCAAAGTATTAACCATCAACTATCAGTAAGGGATCTGACGTGCATACTTCCATTACATTGAGTCCATTATATCATATGGCACTGCATCATAACCACATTATCACGGGATCTTGCCATGTCAAAGATAAGTGATATAAATAAGGAGAACGCTTAATTATTTTAAACAAGGACAAGATAATGCTATCGCCCAGGACATATGGTTGCAATGTAGTGCCTCATAATTTAGTGGCTCTCAATATAGTGATATAAGTAGCCACTAGGTGACATGTCAGTGATGTCCAAAGCACAGTAAATAAATATGTAATGGCAGAATGAAATGCACGTGTCCCAAGAGGCCAGCCACTGCCTTCTTTGCTAACCCTCTACCTCCCGTACAAGCATCTCATCATTGCCACCAGTTACTTCTGCATCATTAAATAGTCTGTGTGGGTGAATCATTAGGTGTTCCTATAAATTTGCCCCCAGCTTTATGCCATGGAATAGCTCTGGGCTATCTCCTAGTATTTACTCTCTAATTTTCGACATACATGTCTGACATACTGGAGGCCTTCTTCTAATAGCCAAGGGCCATTAGCTGCCGCGCATAACTCGAGAAATAACTATGCTGAGATTCCCTTGAATCCTTTGAAAATGTCAATGTCTTTCTTGTTTGGTTGCAATATGAGTTCCTTCAATGTGAAACCAAACAACTTAGCTAAGGTCTGTTCTCTCAGCAAAAGAGAAAACCACCAAGGTCTCAACCTAGAGTTCACAATAATGCTGACTCTTCATATGAGGTATTATTGTAACTGGACTCCAAGGCCTTCACTTACAGCTTACCATGTCCCATACAAATCTATCAGAGCATACGGTTGTCTCTGCAAGGTCAGCTTTCAGTCAGCATGTAATGTAACATGTGAATTCACAATTCTGTTGCTCCGTTTCTATCTCCAAGTAGTTTCTCTTTCACATTCTCAAAACTTTGTGTTGCTTCTTTAGGCCACTCCATTGCCGTTAAAAACATGCAAGTCATATCCCCTATCAGTCAGGTCCATCCACTGTGCATGGGAACATCATGTGGTTTTGGAAGCCAGCTTTTCTTTAGAATTCCAATCGGAATTTTAGACACTTGCTTTTTCAGGTACAAACCTAGGGACATTATGGTTCAATTTCTCACAATTGCTGTGTGGCCTCAGACAGGTCTGGATGTAACGTGGCTCATGCGCCTCCAAAGGTAATTTGCATTTTAAAAAGAAGCTCAATGTTGGATGATAAACAGTGCTTAATTTGTAACAGGACAAGTTCTGAGGGCCTCAAGTTTTGCTCAGAAGCCCGCACCCGGCTCTACTGAAGATCATGTTGGCGAATACCAAGACTACTATTCTTGTTTCCACCTCATGACCTTACATCCACCCTCAGACACCCTAAGCCTCCACCCCCAGACACTCCCTGCATCTCTGGTTCTTTCTTATCCATGCTTTATCCCTGTGTCACTGTATTTCCATCTTTCTCTTTTCTCCTTCTTTCCCCCTTTGTGTTTAGCTCTCTTTTGCTCTAGGTCAAAGTATTTTGAGGGAAAATAACTGCAGGGTCCAAAAAATGAGTGTGGTTTGCCCCCAACTGCAACAATCTGCTCAAATGAAGCATTGGTTATGACCATACACCCTAAGTATTGTGTGGAACGCCATACTTTGCATCAGTCTTACCTAAAGTGATGGGGAATCTGTAGACCAAGGAGCAATTAAAGCATCAGACCAATGAAAAGGTCAGGCCGAACATTTGCTCCTGCAACGGATCCCATTAAGTCCAAGTCAGTGTTCTAGGTCATATGAGCGCCTCATGTTTACAAGCTGTGGGGCAATCGTGTACAACCCTGCCAGTGATCACCAGTTGTAACCCGGAGCAAAAGACTAAAATTACTTTTCTGGTACCTGTAGTTATAATAATTCCTTTGCAGTATGATGTAAGTGGCTTACATTTGCAGTACAGCTCCTTCAGAGTTCTGTTAAGCACCACAGAATCACTGTTGTTTGCAAGCGACGCAATCATGTGGTTTCAAAGGTTAGTAGAAAGGAAAACCATTGAAAACCCTTTCTTTTGTTTGAGGACTCTCTAGAGTTGCTGATTACAGCAGGAAAGAACTGGAGGTGCAAAAATTTGTTGCCAAGCAATTCCTGTGGAACTTCACATTTTTGTTCTCCACTTATCATTATTGGTTCACCCCTCAAAGTTAGAAAAAAAAACGCGAGGGCAATCATATTAAAATGTAAAGGGTCTGCATGGATTTCTTACTCTTTACTCTGCTTCTGCATTCATTAGCCTCCACCATGTGATACTTTTGGTTTATATGACTCCCTAAAAATACGGTTAAAGAGTTACGAATGATAGTAACCATCATCACTTATTTGACCCAATGGGAGACGACCATTATGTGCCGGTTGACAAGGATGTCTAAGTCGTAAGAAGACACTGGTTACAAAGGCACTATTTATAAAACCCTCAAAATAACATAACATATAATCCAATGACGCCCAGGTGTTGGAAAAATTCATTTGCTCGCATTTTGTTTACTAATCAATGAATGTACCTAGTACACGTAGTTTAAAGTATATAGTCCTAGCCAACCAGAGCTATGGTGTTATTCCTCTAAATTGCTAACTTGAGTCCTGGCTTCAGTGTTTAATTTGAGTCGGTTTTTGCCGGTACTTGTCACAGCACTTATTTCAATGCACAGGTACATATGTATGACTATTCACCACATGGCAGCACTTTGTCAATTTTTGACATCAGCAGGTGATGTAACAATCCAACATACACAAAAAAATAATAATACCAGTGTCCCCAGGCCATTCTTACAGCTGTGGATGGTCAGGAAAAGTTCAAAATTTGACAGTTGTAGGAGTGTGATGGTAAGTAGGTAGCAGTGATAATGGTATGTGGCAGCAAATGCAGGGAGGGTAGGTGGTCGAAGCTTCAGCGGCCTCCTGAGAAATATTTTGGGCCTTTGCACTTATTTTTTCACAAATTAAGCACTTTCTGGCTCACAACAATGGAAACCAGCTCCGTTCTTTTCATTGATCTTTGTTAAACACCCAGTTATCATTAATGATGATGATGCATTTGCACTGCAAAATTGTGTACCAGCAGTACCCCCATTCTCCATTTGTAGCTTCGCCTGACTCAATGGGGCCTATTCACAAAGGCATTTTAGGGTATGTAAAGTAGACTCCCAAAATGCTCTTTTAAATAGTTTTAAAAGCCTTTGTAAACTGGCCCCCATAATGTACCAAAAGGATTATATTTAGGGAACATTAACATACAATTACTACAAACATAAAGCTTCTGCCCTCTTTCTCCTTTACTAATAGGCAATTGGATGTATCCAGCCAATTCACAAAGGCATGTGATAGTACATAAAATAGTACTCCTTTAGTAATACTTCCCGTGCTCATAACTGCTTTTCTGTCGGGGCCCCAAAGAGTGCTGAACCAAAGTGCATTTGTAAATTACCCGAAGGGAAGGAGAACCGCTGCCCAGCTTTTCCTCTGGAAACGCTCCACTTAAGCCCGCTTCGGAGACCCAGTACATTTCTGTTCCAAATGCCTATATATGGCACACTTAGGAGAGTGGGGTGCGTTTCATCTTGCTGCTATGGAGTGAGTATCCACTGTTAGACATCAGTGCAACTGCTGTGTAATTTCATATACGCAAGAGTACACTCGCAGCAGACATTTGCTGCAGGCTTAAAATAGAAGACACATCTTTGTAAACAGAACAATGTGATAGCACGATGGAGTGTAAAAAAAAAAGAAAACTTTCAAGAAAAGAAAGTAAATAAAGCGTGTGCTATAGCAGAATATTTGCATGGTTGGTGAGGGAAATAAAGGCTAAGGCAAGATGTTAAAAATATACTAATTTCATCGCAGGTCCCACTAAATAAAGATGATCGGAGATACGATCTGCAAGGATCTGAGCTGGCGAGCCTCTTCTTATTCTCGAATAACTTTAACCCCAGGTATACAGACAACACACCTTCTAAAGATGGATCTGCAACTCGCCATTCCCCAGCTTCCCTACCCACCTCCAGTGCACCCCTCCATAACCATCTTCTACCCCTCTGCGGTGGTGAAGATTTCCACTAACAACCGGAAAATTACTAATAGTATATTGTTGCTTATCAATTATTTGGTAGAAGTCGCCACACTCTGTGTGAATATGCGGCAATCTGAACATCATTGACAACGCAACGCATACAATATCAGATTTGTATACAAACAATGGTGTTACTAAGAACACTAGTTGCTTCCACTTAACAAAAGCATATTGATAAGCAGGGCAATTCTCGGATACTTTATCTGTATTTTAGTTACAACTGACACAGGCCGATTATGTTTAACAGCTTCTTTAAAAATGCTTTGCATAATCATGATTACATTCAATTACTGCTACTCGACTAACATTTTGACCCTTTTTACCTACCTCTGAAGGATAAAAGGCTGAGTTGGTCGTGAAAGAATTCAAATCTGTAGCCAGATTCTTAAACTGGTTTATTAATCGACTCAGCTAATCTCAAGGGCTCTTAATTTTACTATCTTTTTTTAAAAATATTTTCTAGAAAGCTTGGACAAAGCTGGTTATCTACCTTGAATTTTATATAAATTTCATACCACACCAATGTACAGTGCATTAAGTGGACACTGACTGGCTGACGTTCTTAGTTCACTCTAGGGGAACGGGCAGGGTTCAATATGAGCACAATTTGTAGGCTGAGGCCTAAAAATGCGTATCTGTCTGGTTGCTTAAGACATTTTGGGGACTTTCTAAAAGCTTTCCTGGGAACACATTCCACCCATTGCTTACCATTTGCTTTGTGGTTTATAACTACATTTGCTATTAATTGGGATTCCTGTTGCTTCCCTTTTTTGTCATCTGTTCCCCTGTTTTATTCTTAGCATTTCTTGTAAAAAAGAGTTACCCTTACCAGGATCAACACTAGTACTAGCTCCACCCCTATTAGTGTCATTCTCACGTTAGCTCACTCCCTCCTGAGGAAAAAACGGAACTCATGGAATTACTGGGAGAGCTCTTCATATTAGTCCCTCTAGCTAGATGATCATATTTCCTAGCAAAAGTAAAAACTCTCCCATTCAAATAATCCCACTCGTCTCTTTTTAGTTTTCTTGCTTTTCTTTGTTTGATATCTTTCTTGTGTCGGGTTAATATGTCATCCAGTATTTTATAGTTTTTTTCTATTGCTTCTGTTAGACCAGTACCTTTAATATCCTGTTCTAATATTGCTTCTCTGCTTGTAATTTTGATACCTTCCTGTCCGCATTCTCAATGAGGATATCCATGAGTCTCATGGAGCTAGAGATTAGTTCCTTATTCCACTGTGATGATAGATCTAAATCCAAATCGTCATATGTTGGGAAGATCTGTGACCTCAGACCCCTAGGGATTCTATTCAATTTCTTATATTGTTTAAGTGTCATACCATCCCACCACCTAGACAATTCTAACTTTTTCAGCTTGTCGAATCTCATGAATTTCTCTGATAAACTTTGTTTGGATCCATGATTAACACTCTTTATTGCTTCTTGCACAGTACGACCCTTCATTAAGTTGCTAAACAATTCTTCAGCAATTTTTTCCCTTTCCATTTCAAATATCGATACAGACTCAGGGAGGAGGTGCCTACTCACACTAGATACGTGTAATTGATTGGGAAAGTATTCAGTGAGTATAAAGGCGCTACCGTTTCTTGATTCAAAACTAGCTCAGAAGGTGCACTGGTCAGGGTGAATACTTCCAAAAGACCCCATACACCAGCAATTAATACTGGTAAACCATAATTTCACAAATTTACCAGGCACACAACCAGCCAGTAAAGCATTTAGTTGACTGTATAATATATGAGAATTGTTGCAACAGTAGTTCCACCTTTGTCTTTGTTGTAGTTATTTATTGGTCCATATACATGCCCAAATTGGCAACCGCTACATCCACAATCAGTTGATACAAAGTCCAATAAATCGTACATTTGCTATTACTTTTTGCTGATTTTATTTGTTTTAGGCTGCCTAGCAGTCTTTGTCCCTCCTGTGGAGTATAGCGTGTCTGCGATCAGTCCTTGAATTCTTCCGCGAGTGCTCACTTTCTGTTAACAGACCTTTCATTTTGTCCTTATCTTGTCACATTTGCTGTGCACTCAAAGACTATGGTCAAATGTCAGGCTCTGTCTTCCGAGGGAGTTTGGTGTTTACTTTTCGGTCTGTAACTTCAAAATGAGAGGATTATAGTGACATTCCAGCTGAATACCCATGTGAGAGGAAGGGCTGTAGGGTGTTATTTTTCTAGCACATAATTTAAATGTCTGTAAATGAACTGTGCAAATATTTCAAACTAGAACACAATTTTCTGCCTCTGACTTCAAAGTGAGAGGATTGATGTGACAATCCTGCTGCATACTCATGTGAGAAGAAAGACGGTAGGACGTGTTTTTTTTCTAGCACAAAACACAATTCAAATGTCTGTAAATGACCTATGCCAATAATTAAGAATATATGAGAATTTGAAAGCACAAATGAAGCACTTCTTTGTAACTCAAGTGTGGTGGAAACAAATATTTAATACAACAAAAAAAATACACTTAGTGATGCCATTTGCTAACATTATCGTTTGTGCGCTGTATAGTTTTATGAGTAAAGCAGCATGTCTGTGCAAATGTAATTTCAATTGCAAATGTGCTTTCTGTAATGGCAGTGCCCTACCACAACATGGATATTCCACTCTACGACACACTACTTGACTCTATGCCCGTCCACTCTACAATACACTGCGCCAGTCTTCGACACCCAACTACACTCGATTTCACACTACTTCACTCTATTATACGCCACTCTACTCCACCTTACGCCACACCACTCTGCTCTATGCCAGTCCACAATACTCCACTCTACGCCACTACACTCTATGACACTTCACTCTGTGCCACTTTACTTTATTTCACTCTATGCAACTCTATGCCACACTATGACTCTCCACCCTATGACACAATACTCTCCTCTAATCCACTCCATGCCACTCTACGACAAGCTATGATACTATACACCACTATTCCCTACTCTACTTCACTCAACCCTGGCACTTTACTCCACTCTACGCTCCTCCACTTCACTCTAGGAAACTCCACTGTACACCACACCACTCTACACCACACCATGACACTCTATGGCACTCCAATGTATGATACTTCACTCTACGACACTCTATGACACTATATGTCACTGCACTCAAACACTTTACATCACTGCGCTAAGCCACCCCACTCTGATACTTCACTCCACTGCACGTCACTCTACTCTACGCCATCCTACGACACTCCACTCTGTGACACTCTACAACACTATAAGCCTCTCCACTCTACACCCCTCCACTCTACGACTCTCCACTCTAAGATAAAACATGCTATGCCAATCTACACCATCCACTTTATGCCATTCCTCTCTACTCCACACCACTCTACAACACTCCACATCACTCTATGACTCTACTCCACTGTACTGTACCTCACTTTACGCCACTCTACTCCACTCAACTCTACAATACTTCACTCAACTCTATAATACTTCACTCTACGACACTCCACTCCACGACACTCTTTGCCACTCCACTCTATGTCACCGTATTCCACATTATGCCACTCCGCACTAACATTTTACTCCACTCTACGCTATGCTACTCCACTCTCACACTTCACTCTAGGATACTCCACTATACAGCACTCCACAACACTCCACGTCACTCTATCCATGATATTCCATGCTATGACACTCTATGCCACTCCACTCTACACCACTGCGCACTACGCCGCTCCACTGTACAACACTTTACTCCACTCTATGCCCCTCCATTCTGACATTCTACTCCACTCACTGCCACTCTAAGCAACTAAACTCTAAACACATCCACTCTACCATACGCCACTACACGCTACCCCCAGTCCACAACCTACAATCTTCACATTTCCACTTGTGACACAATACTCTACAACACTCCCTGCTCTACTACACACAACTCCAATCTATGTCACTCCACTCTTTTCTACTCCACTCTAATCCACTTCACTCTATGACTACTGCATGTCACTCTACTCCACTTTACTCCGCTCTATTCTTTTCAATGCCACTCCACTCTACTGCACTCTATGCCACTCCACTCTAAGCCAATCAATGCCACTTCACTCTAGGCCACTCTTCTCCACGCTACTCCACTCTACAATCCTTCAATCAAGGCCACTCCACTCTAGGCCACTCTACTCTACTCTAAGCCACTCTAATCTAAGCCACTCCACTCTACATCACTCCATGCCACTGCACAACACTCTATGCCGCTCCGTGCTACAACACCCTACTCCACTTTACTCCACTCTATGACACTCTACAACACTCCACTCTCCCCCCTTCACTTCGCACTGCTCATTCTACAATGCAACATTCTATGCCTCTCCACTCTACGCCACAAAACTCTATGCTGCAACACTCTACTCTGGAACACTCTATGCCGCAATACTATCAGCTGTAACACTCCATGTTGCAACACTCCATGCTACTCCACTCTACATCACTCCACTCTATGCCACTCCACCCTTGACATTCCAGTCTATTCCACTCCTCTCTATGCCACTTCACTCTAATCTACAATCCCACCAATCTACTCTAAAACACTCCACTTTACAACACGCCACTCTTTAACACTCCACTCTATATCATTCCACTCTACACCACAAACTTTTAGCCATGCTGTACAGCAGTCATGCTGGTCTACAACATGGCTAAAATACATTGGCAAAGTCAAGAGCTTTTACAAAAGGTTAAAGACCTATTGGCTTTGCCAATGCTTGTTGTCTTTATGACCAGAGAGAATCCAAAATAAAGTTTGAAAAAAGAGAAATGGACATACAAAACAATTACTACAAGAGCTCACACTCCACCTCAAATTACAGGATGTTTGCTGGACTGGGATCTCTAAAATGACCATATGTCACAGATCATATGCTAGTATGTAAAAATGCCGGCCCTCACATAGCCATTGAAACAATTCAGAAGAAATTATACAGACCACCAAGGAGAATGTGTACATTCAAAATGTACCGCAGAACAGTTTGTGTTCCTGATTATCAAGAAAGACCAATTGTGGAGATATGCAAGTTTCTGTATGTGTATACTCAAAAGCAGGCTATAAGTACGTTTTAGTTAGTGTATATTTCGAAAGGTAGTTTCTCAACATGAAAGACTATGACGTAATGGAAACAATTACAGGCAGAAGTGGTTAAACGAGAAATGTACTGAGAGGAAATTAAGAACCACTTTCCAGACATTAAAGCAGTTAGCTCCTAAAATAGCTGCACGAGTGACTTATTTTGCAGCCTGACATCATAAGGCTTTTTACAGAAAGCAACAAAAACTACTTGAATGAATTTGGACAAGAGGTTCCTCTAGTTCCCTTCAGACTCTGATGTATAAGAAATCTGGTGGTCTGTAACGAGCTGTAAAATACTGTGGCCTGACTTGGATTACTGATAATCTTCGAGCTATATGTTTTAGCATTCCTAACCCATGCTAGAAAGTGAGCACTCGAACAAGTGTTGGCTGAGTACCTGAGTCTCGGTTAATACGATAACACCTAAGGAATCACAACAACACTCGCATGTTCCAAAGCAGTTTCCACTTGGTAGAGGAAAGCATAATCATTAACGAGGCCAGATGATTCCTTTTTTGCTTTTTAAAACATACAATTCCCAAAATGCGAAAAAGTGTATAATGAAAATAAGAAGAAAAAAAACTCAAAGAGCAAATACCATCCCAAGCCATCAATGGGGGAACTCAATTCTGGAATCTTCTGAATAACTTCTGTTTTTCTCAAGAACTGCCAACTCCATTTGGTCCCATGTGGGACTTTTTTTTCCGCCCAACGCTCAGCTAAATTGGTTTCATATACTTGAAACTCACCTAAACTGTAAGCGGTAGTGTATAATAACAGGAACCAATTTAATATAAAACAACACTAATTCTCACACACTGTTGCTCACGTCATTCCACAAGTAAATCGTTAAATCACGCGGGGGCCCATCAAACAAAACCCTCCACGAACCAAGTGCAAGCTGGTAAGAGGAACTGAAGCCTGAGGTCGTAACACAAACTCAAAAACTTCTCAGTCAAACACTATCGAATGTATCTTCTATATATCCGGCCACAGTCGGAGTGAAGAGATTCAGGATTGCATATTTTCATATGTATTATTAGCAGATGAAAACGAAATGTAGTGATGTGACTTATAAAGACCATAACCGAGCATTTATGGAAGCAATCCTAGCACATAAAAATTATAATCGAGCACATGTTCATTTTCTCAAAAAATAATCCTGGAGTTTTTTAGCAACCCAATTAGCCTTTCAGAAGATAATCAATAGTGACAGCTGCTGTTTTAAGGCATAGACTGCAAACAATCTATTTTTGATCGAGCCACAGTTTCTCTGGAATAAGCGTTAGCCTCATTTCATGCAGTGCATCATACAGAGAAGATGCAAGGCGGTCCTGAAAACCCAAACCGACCTGAAGGCAAAGTTCTACTCGCTCATTCATAGCCCATCTCACACTGGAAACGTAACTGGTGTAAATTCATATCAGAACACCCAAGTATTCATCATTATGGGGCAGGTAAAGAACACAACTTCGAATGGCGTGCCAGGATTTAAAACAGTGCGCCCAATGGAGATTCAGATCCATTGGTACTATGTACATCCTGGACCTACACTGGACACCCTAGGCCTAAAATAACACATTGACATTTTTCCCAGAGTTTGTCGGTCACTTCTGTGTACAAGTCACATTTTCTGATTCTATATGTGACACAAAATTCCCATGTGTATCTGAAAATCCTGGCATAATTGCATAATTTGATTTTCCACTGATCCGCCTTGAAATCCATTCAGGATATAATCTGTGTATTCTTAAAAAAAATGTGAACACAGAATCGTGATCACTATCGTCTATTTAAAAATGATATCAACGTCAACAGTTACCAGACACTCTGTACATTATCACTAAATGTGTGAGGAACACAACTAATTTAATTCTCATGACTGTAGAAGAACAAACAAAGGTCACCCCAGCCATGTCTTGTCAGTGGTATTTACATCCATGAAGTGTTTGTGTCCCGATGCGTACAAATGACCCGACAAAGTTGGAAGCACACATACCGTATTCGATGTGAAAGAGTTGAATGCTGAAGTCTTTGTGGACAAGAATTGTTTCTAAAAGCAGACATGGGCGGAGTAGCTTTGGGTCAAAAAGGAAGGGAGAAGAACGGTTTGAGGAGGTGGTGCCACCTTTGGGCAGGCAGTACTCTTTAGGGCCTTACGACTGCCTATATAGGGTACGTGGAACAATCTCACAGACGTGGCAATTCGGTACACCTCTTCTAAGGAGGATTCCGTAACCGTACAGCACACTACAGTGCAGGAAAACATACACCAGCAGCAGGACGACGAAATCAAGGGCTTACAACAAGGTTATAATTACTGCCATATTGAGGGAGGGGCTGCCAGATTCACAGGAATGTACAGCTACTGCTTTACAAGTAATACCAAAATGCACAATTCTTTGCGTTACTAGTAGTAATCGTGGCCAAAATTATTTAAATTGTTTTGTATTGTACATTAGTTATTGGATACTAAAAGGTTATTTTTCTTCAAACGTACAGTGAGGTTAGTCGCACATTTCTCGAAATATAGGTATTGACATACCAAGAGTTTTTTTCCATTTACAAAGTTTAAAAAAAAACTCCGATTCTTCACTGTTACAAACACACCAGAGCAGATACAGCAGGCTGACAGCAGGAAACGGCGAACTACAGAGTAAGCAGAAGCAGGCTTCTCTCTCACACACATAAATACCAAAAACGTATTTAGCAGCCACTCAGTTTTCCCTCGCACACAGAACAGGCACTGTATGAGCAGCAATGGTGCACCAACCCATATACCTACCAAACAGGCAATACACAAGCCGTGCTTAATTTGTAAAATTAAAAAAAAAAAAAAAAGAGTCTTATTTGCAAGCCCCTTGCGTTGCCGGTGGGTTGCTTTTTATATGAGGAAAAATTAACGTACCGGCGGCGCAAGGGGCTTGTAAATAACTCCTTTAGTCCTAGAGTCCTTCTCCAGAGGCCACTGCAGCTTGCAACACCCCAAGCTCCCGTCAGCTTTGCCAATGCCACAATCCACATAACTTCTAACCATTAAACGGGCACAATTATGACAATTCCGACTATTTCAGAACACCCAAAGTTATGCGAATGGCTTTATGTAAGGTATTTTCAATTCGTAATACATATTGGACTATTAAACACTCAGGTGTTGCGCTCAACCCAAGATTAGATAAAAAGCACCACCATGTAGTGGACTGTCATAAATGCAAGCACCAACAAACGATGTCTCAAATTAAGCACTGTAAACAGTCAGCCTCGGTGCATACTTCTGTCACACAGACAACAAATGCTGCTAATATGTAATGAACAGGCATTACATAGGCAGGCAGGTGCAGCGCAAGCATCCCACACACCTAACAAACAGGCAATATATAGGGAGCACCTTTGCACTTTTCTGTCACGCACATAGCAAATGCTGCTGGACTTGATGAACAGGAACCGCATAGGCAGCAACAGTGCAAATGTACCACGCTCCAGCCAAACAGGCAATTCACAGGCAGCGCACATGCACATTTGTGTCACACAGACAGCAAATGCTGCAGATAGTAATAAACCGGCATTGGTTGCAAAGGCAACAACAGTGTAAACATCCCACTCATCTCCCTAATAAAATACAGGCAGCACCCGGACATATTTCGGTCACATGCAAAGCAAATGCTGATGGAATTAATAATCATAGAGAGGAGCAGTGCAAGCCACGTCACCTAACAGACAATGTATAGACAACACATCTCCCTTTATGCTTGCTACGCAAACTGGCTGAGATTACACCACTATGTCAGGTCACGTAATTGAGATGTAATTCAATTGAGAATCATATTGCAGGAGCACAGGAACAAAGCAAACAAAAAGAAGGTGAACGGCTGTTGTTCACATCACATGCTATTTTGCACTATTTATTTAGAGTGAAATTTATTTTTGTGTCATGTATTTTGTATTAAAAAATAGCGCAAAATGCCAGCCCAGTGTGTCACATAATTGTTTGGTTGTTCTACATAATGTCCTTCATTTAATCTCCATGAAAAATATTTAGGTGCAGCTGCTTGACACCAAGCCATTAATAATGAAAATACGAGCACCAGTTCTTTGCAGAGGCAACGGTTATGCCATGACTGGGATGTCTTGTTTCCAGTCACAACAAACTACTGTACTCTGGTATATCTGACTGCAATAAATCAAGGTTTCCCTTACAAGAATGCCTTCATTGCTTCATTGTAGTAAGTCTGCACCCTCCAATGGTAACATGTCGGGGAGTCCTGTTAACTCCCAGAGTGCAGGGTCAGTGGAGAGTCTGAGTGCTACCCTGAGGTTCCACTAGAAGAAAACATGAAAAATTAATAATTAATAGATGGACCATGGCCAATTCACTCCTTAATTCCCTATTATCCCTTGTTTCCCCTTGAGTTTTCAACTGTTTTGAAGTCACAAGATCAGAGGATAATGAGACTAGCTCATACTATCTTTAGGAACCTCATAATTTCCTATGCACTGCAGGCTAAACGAAATGAAGTTCTTAGCTGCTAAGTGGAAGCCCAGGACTAGAAACACTGTCTACTGGTGATACAAAGTTGTCTAGCTATCTATGGGCCTCATTTAGGGGTCGCCAGCAGTCGCAGCTGCGTCTCCTGGCTTGCCCTTTGCAGCACCTGGCACTGCCTTTGGGACCCCTGGCATTGTAGCTGGGAAAATAAGCACCCAAACACATGGCCAGCTGCCCACTCCTTGTTTTCTGTTAATTATTTTTATAGAAATAATGAATAATATTCTTGTATCCACTATTCATGTAAAAAAAATGGAGCACGATTAGCTGGAACCGGACCTTTAGTGCCAGTTTAGGTAAGGAAGCAATTGCTTTTACATTAATATGTGCGTGTTTGTGGGTGAAAGTGTGTTTATGTGACAGAGTTTGTGTATATGTGATTATGTGTGCCAGTGTAAGCATGAGTGTATGAGTGAGTCAGTGACAGGTAGCGAGTGAGTCAGAGTGAATGGCAATTAGAGGGAGAGATTTAAGAGTGACTGCAAGTAGGAATTAATTTGTTTAGGAGTGTGTCAGGGAGTGTGATTGAGTAAATGTGAGTGCAAATGTGGCGTCATGCTTGTGAAGTTGTTGTTGGCCCTGGAATACTGAAAGTAATTGTTGTCTTACAAAAAAAACATCCATAGCAAAATACTGGTGCTGGTATACTTGAGGCAATTCTTAACACGACAGACACCTGTGACAAAGTATTGCACTGGCAGCAATTCTTTAATAGGCACCCATGGTACAATACTGGTACTGGCATACCAGAGGTAGATATTGCATATGGGGCACCCAAAGTAAAATACTGGCATATTTGAGGATATCCTTGGCATGGGGGCACATAGCAAAATGCTGATACTAGCACACTGGAAGTAATTCCTGACTTACAAGAGGAAAACTAGACGTTTGGAAGGGTGGCAACCATCACAAAATGTAGATCCCAGCATACAGAGATAATGCTTCAAATAATGGTTGCCTAGGACATATGGACAACATAAATGGCAACATTCTGGCACTGGAATACTAGGGGCCCCCATGCCATATAGCACACCTATGACAAAAATGGGGCACTGGCATAATGGGAGGTCATTTCTGACATATGAAGAGACCCACAGCACATCTTGTAAAACTCCTTCAGAGCATCAGGTTTAAGTGGCTTGGCACACTATGACAGGAGTTGAATACTTAATGAATGCTCTTTCAAAACCCTATGGCACTTTAGCAAATTTATGTAAAAGTTGTGCTTTAAAAAGCACAATTATGTCCCTTTCTTTTCAGAACTTTTTAGGGGAGCGAAACTCATTAGAAGAGGTCTAGCTTACTTGTTTCGCTCACACACTACAATTCAGGGCAAATATTATGCCCAGAACATTTGAAACTCAATCCAGCACTACAGGGAGTGCAGAATTATTAGGCAAGTTGTATTTTTGAGGATTAATTTTATTATTGAACAACAACCATGTTCTCAATGAACCCAAAAAACTCATTAATATCAAAACTGAATATTTCTGGAAGTAGTTTTTAGTTTGTTTTTAATTTTAGCTATGTTAGGGGGATATCTGTGTGTGCAGGTGACTATCACTGTGCATAATTATTAGGCAACTTAACAAAAAAAAATATATACCCATTTCAATTATTTATCATTACCAGTGAAACCAATATAACATCTCAACATTCACAAATATACATTTCTGACATTCAAAAACAAAACAAAAACAAATCAGTGACCAATATAGCCACCTTTCTTTGCAAGGACACTCAAAAGCCTGCCATCCATGGATTCTGTCAGTGTTTTGATCTGTTCACCATCAACATTGCGTGCAGCAGCAACCACAGCCTCCCAGACACTGTTCAGAGAGGTGTACTGTTTTCCCTCCTTGTAAATCTCACATTTGATGATGGACCACAGGTTCTCAATGGGGTTCAGATCAGGTGAACAAGGAGGCCATGTCATTAGATTTCCTTCTTTTATACCCTTTCTTGCCAGCCACGCTGTGGAGTACTTGGACGCGTGTGATGGAGCATTGTCCTGCATGAAAATCATGTTTTTCTTGAAGGATGCAGACTTCTTCCTGTACCACTGCTTGAAGAAGGTGTCTTCCAGGAACTGGCAGTAGGACTGGGAGTTGAGCTTGACTCCATCCTCAACCCGAAAAGGCCCCACAAGCTCATCTTTGATGATACCAGCCCAAACCAGTACTCCACCTCCACCTTGCTGGCGTCTGAGTCGGACTGGAGCTCTCTGCCCTTTACCAATCCAGCCACGGGCCCATCCATCTGGCCCATCAAGACTCACTCTCATTTCATCAGTCCATAAAACCTTAGAAAAATCAGTCTTGAGATATTTCTTGGCCCAGTCTTGACGTTTCAGCTTGTGTGTCTTGTTCAGTGGTGGTCGTCTTTCAGCCTTTCTTACCTTGGCCATGTCTCTGAGTATTGCACACCTTGTGCTTTTGGGCACTCCAGTGATGTTGCAGCTCTGAAATATGGCCAAACTGGTGGCAAGTGGCATCGTGGCTGCTGCACGCTTGACTTTTCTCAGTTCATGGGCAGTTATTTTGCGCCTTGGTTTTTCCACACGCTTCTTGCGACCCTGTTGACTATTTTGAATGAAACGCTTGATTGTTCGATGATCACGCTTCAGAAGCTTTGCAATTTTAAGAGTGCTGCATCCCTCTGCAAGATATCTCACTATTTTTGACTTTTCTGAGCCTGTCAAGTCCTTCTTTTGACCCATTTTGCCAAAGGTAAGGAAGTTGCCTAATAATTATGCACACCTGATATAGGGTGTTGATGTCATTAGACCACACCCCTTCTCATTACAGAGATGCACATCACCTAATATGCTTAATTGGTAGTGGGCTTTCGAGCCTATACAGCTTGGAGTAAGACAACATGCATAAAGAGGATGATGTGGTCAAAATACTAATTTGCCTAATAATTCTGCACTCCCTGTACAATATAGGTCTTATCTTAAAAATACATTTGTCTGTGTTGTGTTGTTACATTAATTGTGAAATTATTATGATACTTCAGCGATTATTGTCATGTCTTCAAGGCTGAAATCATGTGAAATGATTCCCAGGAAAAGATCAGGGTCAACAGTCCAATGATGTCACTTGCTGGTATGTCATTAAGGTCAAAGTGTATGTGATGTCACCTGTGCTACCCCTGACATTTTGATGAATGGACGTTCATGTAGCTACCCAACTTGCACAAGCATGCATCCTTCTTCAAAATGATTCTGTGAAGTATGATGCTCTACCAGTGGAGATTTACAATAAAACCTTTTAGTTATGTCTTTGTCTGGAGTGCAGACCAAAGAAAAAACACATATTTTGCTACACGGGCTAGCTGTTGTTTACATTTCACTGTAGTTCACCCACCACTGAAGACAAATGGCAGCATACTGACACTGAATGCTGAGAACATGGCCAGGACTTTATTTCAATAAAAAAATTTGTCAGGAAAATTTATTTTCAGAGTAATATGTTAATTGTCCCGTCCAAATTTATGTTTTTCCTCGAAGCCATCTTGAGAAACTCCTGCACAAGGGTGTTGCTGTCAACTGCGGCTGACAGAGAGATAACAGGTCCCTAAAATACTCACTTGACACCAAGGGTTTGGTGTGAGCACAAATGTTACCCGAAAACTGCAGCACTTCCCAAAATAAAAAATATTTTGCTTCCAAATCATAAGTCGTAATATTAAAGGAAGAGGAAGATTCAAAAATGTATTTTCTTAATGTTTCTGGCATGGCTGCAGTCTATTTTTGTACCACAAAATGGCAATGACTAAATACATATTTGATATGCTTCTCGTTTCAAGGTAACGTGAGGTTTCTAATCAAGGGCAGAGTAAAAAAAAAAAAAAACTGAGTTTAAGTCGTAAACACTGGTGCAGGCTGGGTAAAGGTTTTTACTACTTTAGGCACTTTAGGGAGTGATGAAAATTATAAAGCCTCAATCATGTCGATGTAATCAAACGTTGGTATTATACCCAAGACTCCTTTTTTGGAACACTGCATCTGACACCCGCCGCAAGATGGATGTTCTAAGTTGCTGAAATTACAAAAGAATGTTTGTCCACCTGACTATACCCGACACACTAAACCAAGCGATTTTTATAATAAATACAGTCACCCATACTACTTCTAACTCCTGAGTCCCTTTCCCAACCCAAAAGCTTTTTGTTTGTTTTTTAATGGGACATGGTTAAGAAGATATGAGAATACAAGAGGGTTGATATTTCTTCATAAGCAATACTAAATAGATACAAACTATGAAGCTTCAATAATTTGGTGCGTCTGTCTGGCCTTGAGGAAGCCGCTTGTGCACAAAACACGCGCTGACTGTAAACAATTGTGAATATGAGAGATAATGTTTCGATCTACTACGACCATTGATGTTATTTTATGGCCTTCAAAGTGAATAAAAAAAGGAATTTCTAAAATTATGAAATCAAAATGACTAAAACTTTATCATTTTGGTCACCTCCTAACTTGCCTAAAATGTTTTGCTGAAATACATTTAAGTGCACTGGAAGACCAACAGGCAAGTGGGATATGTAGTGCAGGGCAAATATCTAGCTTACCAGTAATTTGTATTGACACATATGCATGCTTTTATTACTCTGTGAACATTGCTGAAGATGTTAAAACTTAGTTTCCAGGAGATAACATGTAGCAACCAAAATTGATGGTTTGTCACGGGCACCCCTCTCGGAATGCGGTAACAATCCACATGTCAAGTAACA
This sequence comes from Pleurodeles waltl, assembly GCF_031143425.1. Taxonomy (NCBI): domain Eukaryota; kingdom Metazoa; phylum Chordata; class Amphibia; order Caudata; family Salamandridae; genus Pleurodeles; species Pleurodeles waltl. The sequence continues at coordinate 21,168,841 of NC_090439.1, forward strand.
TCCAGTTGCTATAGTACGCCCTTCTTGCTTGGAGATGGGCTGTGAGATTTCAAAGAAGTGACCACTGGTCAATGCACAACTTAAATACTGCAGCAGGATGGTTATCAAGAATCACATCACATCCAATGAGAACAACTTCAAAGTAATATAGTGACAGGAAGGCCTGATGGCAAACCAAATAGACCTTTAAACTCCATATGTACCCAGTAGGTGAACTTCCAGTAGTGTTCACATATGGATCCTCTTTCCGGCAGTGAGGCTACTGATGGGGCAGATCTGTGTATGCTGAAACAGCACGAAATGAACCACTCTTGACAGTTGCCCATCACCATGTTCTTCCTGCCCCTACAATAACCAATAAATTGCTCACTGAAATTCTTTTTTTCTGTACTTACAGTGCTCAGTAGGAAAAGAGAAAGCTTTACAGTATCTGCTGCTCAAAGGCGTGGTGTTTACATAACACAGACCTACCCACAATCACTGCTTGTGCCAGACTGTACGTGCAATGGGTGAAAGGGAGGTGGCCTTGAGTGCCGAGCCAGGGAATAGGCTTTTCTCTAAGGGTCAAATATCAGTAAGTTATTCCACACTCTTGATGTGACAATACTGACCAGTAACTTTAAAATCAACTTTGTACCTCTATCGTGCACCTATTTTCACTGACATGAATTTGCATTCTTGCTGTCACGATCCAATAGTTGCCTAAGAAAAAGTAGTCATTGAGAGCCAACAACGTAATCATCCTATGTTGAGTGGTCCCATCTGACAAGATGGTTCACAGTGGGGGAGAGGGATAGACGTCACCTGCAAGAGATCCCATTCTGTTGTAGACCCATGCCTATCTACTCTATCAAACTAGCTCCCTTCTGTAACCCGTGTCATGGTACCATTACTCTCCATCCTCCACACTTCACACAAAAACAGGGCAGTCCTTGGCAAATTTAAAATTGCACACAATAAACTCTTCATTAAGAAACCTCCACTGGAACCTGAAAACCCAAAAAGATCCAACAAAATGTATTTGAAAGCCAGAATCTACTTGATGAAGGTACTGCCAGTCCCAGATCATTGAAAGGTCCTGAGGTTGACTTCACAAACAGGGGGACAAGGATGGAATATCAGTATTACTTCTCCTTGATCAGTCTGCATCTTTAGGCATCATAACCTACCTCATTTTAAAAGGCTGCTTGCAAAGCTTGAGAGTCAGAAATCTCGCCGGTTTTTTTCCTTTCAAAAGCATTCTATAGAGTCTAGCCAACTCCCGAAATGGAAAACATCCTAGTTGCCCTGGCACCCCAGCTAAAAATCCCAAATTAGGAACCCGAAACTGAAACCCAAAGACCAGAACTCCACGGTTTCCCAGTAATAACCTGCATAAAGTTAATGACATTCTTAAACTCACACCACCTAGTACTAGAAGCTTAACCAGAATTTCTACACAATGAATCCAACCCAATAATTTACAAACCGAAAGTTACCATTATCTAGGACATGCCTTCTCTTTGTCTTATACTTTCGAAAAACACACTTAGAGAATTCTCTTTACCTACACAAATCAGTGAGCTTTGGTAAACAATCCTCAGGTATATCTAAAGCAGCATCCACTGATATCTAGACTTCAAGAATGCAAGTAAAGACGTTATTCCTCACTTCTGTAACATTGAAAGTATGTAAAAAGCCCTTTGACTGGCCATCAACTCACTTATTTGTCACCTTTTGTCATGAGCTTTTTTAAGGCAAGTTGATTGGTTTAGTTGTAAGCTGGATGTTCTCTGTTAATGACTCGGTCACCACATTTTCACCCTTTTTATGTTGTTTTTAATGTTGTAAATCCTATTTTGTGGTACTACCACAAAAGACTTTCAGAATGGATGAATGCACTATGACCAAGATAGAGGACATATCTTACAACTACTGGAGAACGTTAGAGGGTAACTTAAAATGAACGCAATTACGTTTGTGATGGAGTAACCTATCCACCAAACTCTAAGTCAGGCCCTTTGTCTTAAAAAAGGATTTTAAAAAAGGGACTTAAAAAATTGTATAATACTCAGATTCGACAAACAGCAAAATAAAGGCTGAAATAAATTAGCTATAGAAAAACATTACGTTTTGATGAATTCATGGCTTTGACTTCACCCACTGCACATTATCAACTGGGTGTAAATGTCACTGCTGGGTGTAGCCATGTAGCACCAGTAATAAAAACACCAAGCAGTTCAGGAGAAATAATTACCTCCGACATTCAATATCTCTACTACCGATGAGTGAAGTAACTGTTTCACAACAACACTGTCTTGTCCATAGTGGCTAAATGATCTTAACCCCTTAGCTGCTGGGCCTTTCCCCCCCAGTGCTGAGCCCTTTTTTGGCTATTTGGGGTAGTTCGCGCTTAGGGCTTCATAACTTTTTGTCCACATAAGCTAACCACGCCAAATTTGCGTCCTTTTTTTCCAACATCCTAGGGATTCTAATGGTACCCAGAGTTGGTGGTTTCCCCTGGAGGAGACCAAGAAAATAGCCAAAATACAGTGAAAATTTTGTTTTTTCCAAAAACATGGGAAAAAAGGGCTGCCGAAGAAGGCTTGTGGTTTTTTCCCTGAAAATGCCATCAACAAAGGGTTTCTGGTGCTGAAATCACTATCTTCCCACCTTTCAGGAACGGGCAGACTTGAATCAGAAAACCAAATTTTTCAACACAAATTTGGCATTTTACTGGGACATACCCCATTTCTACTATATTTGGTGCTTTCAGTCTCCTTCCAGTTAGTGACAGGAATGGGTGTGAAACCAATGCTGGATCCCGGAATGCTAAACATTTCTGAAAACTAGACAAAATTCTGAATTCAGCAAGGGGTCATTTGTGTAGATCCTACAAGGTTTTCCTACAGAAAATAACAGCTGAAATAAAAAAATATTGAAATTGAGCTGAAAACAACAGCCATTTTTCTTTATGTTTTACTCTGTAACTTTTTCCTGCGATGTCAGATTTCTGAAAGCAATATACCGTTTTGTCTGCTGGACTCTTCTGGTTGCGGGGATATAAAGGGCTTGTAGGTTCATCAAGAACCCTAGGTACCCAGAGCCAATAAATGAGCTGCACCCTGCAGTTGGTTTTCATTCTATACTGGGTATACAGCAATTCATTTGCTGAAATATGAAGAGTGAAAAAGAGGTATCAAGAAAACCTTTGCATTTCCAAAATGGGATCAAGATAAGGTTTTGAGGAGCAGTGGTTATTTGCACATCGCTGAATTCCGAGGTGCCCATACTAGCAAGTGAATTGCAGGGCATTTCTCAAATAGACGTCTTTTTTACACACTCTCTTATATTTGGAAGGAAAAAATGTAGAGAAAGATAAGGGGCAATAACACTTGTTTTGCTATTCTATGTTCCCCCAAGTCTCCCGATAAAAATGATACCTCACTTGTGTGGGTAGGCCTAGTGCCCGCGACAGGAAATGCCCCAAAACACAACATGGACACATCCTATTTTTTTTATAGAAAACACAGCTGTTTTTTCCAAAGTGCCTACCTGTAGATTTTGTCCTCTAGCTCAGCCGGCACATAGGGAAACCTACCAAACCTGTGCATTTCTGAAAACTATAGACCTGGGGGAATCCAAGGAGGGGTGACTTGCGGGGCTCGGACCAGGTTCTGTTACCCAGAATCCTTTGCAAACCTCAAAAAGTGGCTAAAAAAACAAGTTTTCCTCACATTTCGGTGACAGAAAGTTCTGGAATCTGAGAGGATCCTCAAATTTCCTTCCACCCAGCGTTCCCCCAAGTCTCCCGATAAAAATGATACCTCACTTGTGTGGGTAGGCCTAGCGCCTGCGACAGGAAACGCCCCAAAGCGCAACGTGGACACATCCAAATTTTTGGAAGAAAACAGAGGTGTTTTTTGAGAAGTGCCTACCTGTAGATTTTGGCCTCTAGCTCAGCCGGCACGTAGGGAAACCTACCAAACCTATGCATTTCTGAAAACTAGAGACCTAGGGGAATCCAAGGAGGGGTGACTTGCGGGGCTCGGACCAGGTTCTGTTACCCAGAATCCTTTGCAAACCTCAAAAAGTGGCTAAAAAAACAAGTTTTCCTCACATTTCGGTGACAGAAAGTTCTGGAATCTGAGAGGATCCTCAAATTTCCTTCCACCCAGCGTTCCCCCAAGTCTCCTGATAAAAATGATACCTCACTTGTGTGGGTAGGCCTAGCGCCCACGACAGGAAACGCCCCAAAGCGCAACGTTGACACATCCACATTTTTTGAAGAAAACAGAGGTGTTTTTTGCGAAGTGCCTACCTGTAGATTTTGGCCTCTAGCTCAGCCGGCACCTAGGGAAACCTACCAAACCTGTGCATTTCTGAAAACTAGAGACCTAGGGGAATCCAAGGAGGGGTGACTTGCGGGGCTCGGACCAGGTTCTGTTACCCAGAATCCTTTGCAAACCTCAAAAAGTGGCTAAAAAAACAAATTTTCCTCACATTTCGGTGACAGAAAGTTCTGGAATCTGAGAGGAGCCACAAATTTCCTTCCACCCGGCGTTCCCCCAAGTCTCCCGATAAAAATGATACCTCACTTGTGTGGGTAGGCCTAGCGCCCGCGACAGGAAATGCCCCAAAACAGAACGTGGACACATCACATTTTTTCATAGAAAACAGTGCCTACCTGTGGATTTTGGCCTCTAGCTCAGCCGGCACCTGGGGAAACCTAGCAAACCAGCACATTTTTGAAAACTAGAAACCCAGGGGAATCCAAGATGAGGTGACTTGTGGGGCTCGGACCAGGTTCTGTTACCCAGAATCCTTTGCAAACCTCAAAATGTGGCTAAAATAACACGTTTTCCTCACATTTCGGTGACAGAAAGTTCTGGAATCTGAGAGGAGCCACAAATTTCCTTCCACCCAGCGTTCCCCCAAGTCTCCCGATAAATATGATACCTCACTTGTGTGGTTAGGCCTGGTGCCTGCGACAGGAATAGATCACACAACGGTCAATGTTGGTCCTTACGTGAGGCAGCTGTTGACCCTGGGGTGATCCATTCCTGACACAGGCACTAGATGTAGGCACTCAAGTGGGGTAGTGTTTTTATCAGGACAGGTGAGGAGTCACTGGGTGGTAGGAATGTTGTGGATCCCAGCATATTCCTGTAGTTTGTGTGACAGAAATGCGAGAAAAATAGAGTTTTTTTTCAACATTTCAGCTTTGCAGGGTATTCTGGGTAAGAAAACTTTGGGGAATCCACACAAGTCACACCTCTGTGGACTCCCCCGAATGTCTAGTTTCCAGAAATGTTTGGGTTTAGTGTGTTTCTCTATATGGCCGCCGAATCCAGGACCAAAAACACAGGTGCCTGCCTTACAAAACCAGTTTGTTTTGCCATAGACAATTTTGATGTCTCCACAATATGATTTGGGTGGTGGAATTTGGGGCTGAACTAAATTGGTGAGCTCCCAAGAGAGCACTCTCTCTCTGCTTGCCGCCGCATTCACCTGCTCTCTGGGTTGGCCTAACCCACTATTACCCAGTTGCACGAACAGCTTGCAAAGGGACAGCAGGACTGTCCTCATCACCTTCCTCATAATGTACTGGAAGAGGAGTTTTCGAATGGGACTCCTCTGACTGAAAAATCACTCACAGAGTCTGCGCCATTATCCTATCCCTCAGATGCTGTCTCAGTATCTGATGTCTCAGTCTCTGATCCTATGTCAGAGCGGTCCTCTATAACCCGAGTGCAGGCAGCAGTCATCCATCAAGATGCCATTCTGCTTTTGGCTAAACTGTTGCTCTAAAACACTAGCCTATGTAGACAGTCACAAAATCGATGGTGTGTGTGAGATACGTGCAACAGTAGAGGCCACCTTACCTGAGCTTCTTCCCTCAATCAGCACGTACTTTCAAGACACTCAAAAAACACCTTGTCACATACCATTCGTCACAGTCTTTAGCACCTCCTGCGCCCAGTCCAACAATCATTATTGGTGCTCCCACTCCCTCCTCCTCGGATTCCCTCATTACCACCCAGCAAAAGTGCCCTTCATCTCTCCATAGACTTTACTAATGTACTCAGCTATTTACATAAAATACAGATGTGCTTTTTGCAGTAGGCATATAAACCTTCTGCGCTTCTTTATGGCACTAAAACTGCCACTAGACAAGTCGGACCCTTTTCCACCCAGGGAAACCACACACATATTGACAAAAGTGATATATATATGACAGCCAACCACCTGAAACTCAACTCAAGCAAAACCGAAATAATCCTCTTTGGCCCACACAAAAACACCTGGGACCCCCCATGGCGTCCCACCACGCTAGGCCCTGCACCCACCCCCACCAACCACGCACGCAACCTCAGCATCATCCTAGACTCCTCCCTCTCGATGACCCAACAAATCAACGCTCTTACCTCCTCATGCTTCAACAAACTCCGTATACTGAAAAACATTCAAATGGATCCCCACAGAGACCAGAAAAACTGTCACTCACGCACTCATCAGCAGCAGGCTTGATTACGGAAACGCCCTCTACCCCGGCACCACTCTAAAACTCAAGCGCAAACTACACGCATCCAGAACTCAGCAGCACGACTCATCCTCGACCTCCGCCGACACGAACACATCTCTCCACACCTCAAATCCCTCCACTGGCTCCCCATTGACAAAAGGATCACCTTCAAGATCCTCATCCTCGCACACAAATCACTCCACAACACAGGCCCTGCCTACCTCAACGAGAGTCAACTTCCACACCCCCACACGAAACGTCCGCTCAGCTGACCTCTCTCTCGCCTCTGTCCCTCCCATCAAACACACCACCACCGGGGGCAGATCCTTCTCCTACCTTGCACCCAAAACCTGGAACGCACTCACAACCCACCTTCGCAAGACCCAAAACCTACTTCTTTTCAGGAAGGGACTAAAAACCTGGCTTTTTGAACAGTGAACCTCCCAGCCCCTTTCCCTCCCCCCGCCCCCCACCCCCCCCCCAGCGCCTTGAGACCCTCACAGGTGAGTAGCGCGCTTTATAAATCTCTTTGATACAGATCTACCTCTATATATATATATATATATATATATATATATATATATATATATATATATATATATCTACATAGATATATCTATAGATATCTACATAGATATATCTATAGATATATCCATGTACCTAGATATATCTATCTACATAGATATATATAGATATATACATATATTTTTTTTTAGTTGTTGTATGGTTTCCTTGGGGGCCAAAATGGCCCCCAGGGAAACCCTACAACATCTAAAAAATAAAATTGCCCCCAGAGGGGGTCACCCTGCCCACGGGCGACCCCCTGTCATTTCATTTTTTTTGGAGAAAAAAAAAATCCCCTGGGGGGCCCCTACCTTTTTTTTCAAAAATAAATTATGCCGGGGGGGGCGGCCCGTTTTCCGGGGGGGCCGCCCCCCAAAAGTGAAATCCCTGGTGTCTAGCGGGGTTTCCTGGCCCCCGATCGCAGCTGTGCTGCGATCGGGGGCCAGAAACAGTTTCAGAAGGCCTCGTAAGAAAGGGGAGAGTCTCCCCTTTCTTACGAGGCCTTTTCAAAGTGTTTCCTGGCCCCCCCGATCGCAGCACAGCTGTGATCGGGGGGGCCAGGAAACCTGAAAGTGTTTCCTGGCCCCCGATCGCAGCACAGCTGCGACCGGGGGCCAGGAAACACTTTCAGGAAGGCCTCGTAAGAAAGGGGAGTGACTGGTCGTGACCCGCACCAGGGAGGGTGTGTGGGCGTCGGCCAGTGGCCGACGCCCGCACCAAAGCGGTTAATCCTTGTTGCCACATGTTCAAGAACTCGAACCCGATGATCTGTTTGGGTGCCTGCTGTGCCGGAACCACTGTGAATTTCGCCTACATATAAGGAGATGCATCTTGAAGTCTCCAACAAAAATGCCTTTATGACGTGGTGACCATAACTGTGGTGGTGTTTTCATTTGTCCATCTGGTTAGCTGTTGTGGAATGGAACGGATGTCAATGGATTTTCTACAACTAGGTAGCACTCTGAAACCGTTAGTCAAGAAGGGCGCTTAAGGGTGGTGAATCGACGGGCCATTAGAGGTGAAATTTACAGCGAATACTAATACCAAAATCAATTTGTTGGATGCCAGTTCAGTACATTATTCATTAAAGAGGTCTCTGCTGAAGCATCAAGGAAGGCAAATGATGAAGTCAAGGAGAACAAAATGAGGTTGACACGCTCACAGTGAGGGCACCCTGGCCAGACTGGAAAGCGCACAGGGCACCATCAACAAGAGAGAAAACATCACGTGCTTCATCGGTTACTCTGTGTCACCATCGGCAACAAATTAAAAGACATCATTATCATCCCATTTTACAGACTAGACTAAGAAAACATTCACTTTAAAAGTGACCGAAGTGGCGGGGGTTGTAAAACAACCCTGACAAGTGTCTGCGCCCTAAACCTGGTCTGCAGAAGATTAACAATTGCAGGCTTATACTGTACAGGCGTGGATCCGAACAGAGGCATGACGCGATGCTTTCACGACTGGCAGTGAGTACCATTGACGACAATGCTTTGGGGGCTTGTGCTGTTCTCAGGCCAATCAATAATCCATTATGAACAAACTACATTTCGACTTCAACATGGAGAAACGGACAAAGGGAACTAGTGCCTGCATCAACCCACGGGAGGGGGCGCGGGGTGTGGATGGAGAGGAGCATCCTTGCAAGGTCGCAGTGATGACGTGTGCCATGCATGCAGCTTCAGCCGCAAAAATTCTTCAGGTCTGGAAAACACAAGTCCATCCATCCGCGATGGACACCATTTCTGAAAGCCCCACGCTAAGAAATGCCCAATTTGTCGGAGCAACTATTGCTTGGATCGATGGTATGTCCTGACAGTGGAAGGGTGATGTCCAGAAACCCGTCTCCCCCTCCAAAATGAATGAAACCTCTTAATCAGAGGTCACCACCTGGACCTTGCTAATTGACGATAATACGATTTCATGACAACAGCTGCTCGTTCTAGGAAGATCTTGGGCGCTGCTCGGCGCGCGCTGCCACTCCAAGAGCCGGTGTAACGGCGCTAATCAGCTTAAGCATCCTCCGGCTGGCTACCTACAGCATCTCGCCTGCATAACCTGCGCGCAGGGCCAATGGCTTCATTGTGAGCCTGCAATGCTCTGGCAATCCCTCCCCTCACCCCACGCTTACGTCTGTCAAAAGATGGTCTATGCAACGCCGCTCGGTTCTCTAAACAGCGCGAAAATAGCTGCACAGAAAACCATTTAAAGTGGCTGGAGGTTTTTTGATGGCGAATCAATCTGGGCTCACAGGCGAAATAATGAGGCCAATATTACCGCCCCATAAGGCAGCCCATTTCCGTTTTTTTTTTTTTTAGCCCACATGAAGGAGCAGCACTTGAAGTTGGTCCCTGTCCGGGGGAGGGGGAGGGGGGAGGTGGTGGGGAGGGGAATAAGACAGATGAATTCACAACGGCATTATTGATCCAATACAGAAGGGGTGAGAACTCCAAGTCCAAATGCATTTTACCCTTTTTCGGGGTCATTATGCCACATCAGACTGAGGCAGTAATCTTCTTTTACTCTGGGCACGCAGCTGAACACATTAAAAGCCAAGAACGCATACAGAACGTTCCAGAAGTCTGTTTTAAAATTGTAAAAACTGCACAACCCATGGGAATATCAAACTGACATCTCGTGTCGAGTGGATGTCTATGTGTACTGATCGACGGATGTTTTTATAAAAATGTTTGAAAGTACAACCTCCCTGACTAAATGAAAAACACAGGTGTGCGTCTCCTTGTTAAACATGGTAACAAAGACATATTCAAGGAGAGGGCTGTCTGCTCATGGTATAAAAACAGGTAATTGAAATTCATTAAAACACATTTTTGCCCGCATTTCACTTCTTATACACATGAAATGCAGGACACAGCATTAATACAACTGATTGATTGAACAGTGAAAACAAATGAAAACGAATTTTCTAATCGATTTCACTATTTGCGAATGAAGCAAAAAAGCACATTATTTTAGGACCATCTATGACCCTTACAAGTATGAATACATTGAAAATATACACGTATCTGTATGAGGCTCTGACCTTCCTACCAGTGCCAAAGGACACGTTTATTTTAAAATGAAAGTAGCCTTCACTTTGTTCGGAATAGGACATAGCATGTTAATGACGGTACAATGGAAGTCCTGACTAAAACAGAAAAAACGCAGTTTTTTCCCTGCATGGAAAATGCCATAATCCTAAAATAGGGAACTAGCAACAATAGTTAAGGGGTAGGTTATAGCTAAAGTGCAATAGATGGAAAAACTAGACAGAGCAAGTAGTCATGGGCAACAGCTCACAGAGAAAGAGTAAAATCTAAGACTGTGACTGAACAGGCACACGTGAACAATGTGGAGTACCTGTCAGCATCTGAAAGCAAAAGCAACAGTGCTGGGCTGGATAAGGAAAGGGACAGGAACAGAAAAGATGAAGGAATCTTCCAAGGGATCTGAATTTTTTTACAGATCTTGGAGACTTCACGGAATTCTAAATATTAAGCTCTAGAGGGGCAGGTTTTCAGGTTAGTAAATTACAAGCACTCCGACGATACCTCCAAGCACGGATATCGTCAGAGAAAGCTGGTGCCCATTAGGTGCAAATGGGCCAGCGAAGTGAGAAAGGGCTCAGTGGGGAAACCGTCAGATCAAGGCATGACCCCGATCCAACTCAAAGGAATGGTCCTAGAAGCTCCTGGTACTGGCTGCTCTGGGTGACACAAACTGCTTTGCTCTTTACTATATTGACCATAAGGCCTCCCCTCCTTTTCCACAAATCTCTCACTATGCTACGTGGCCATAATGGGGTGTAGGAAATTAGTGTCACACAACTGGGCAGGTAGTTTCGATGAACGCAGCAAGCAAACGGAATAGCACGATGAGTTAAAAGACTACTGAGTGAAGGGGAGTCGGCTTGGTAGAGGGGTCTCCACAAATGGTACAATCCTCCTGAGCATCCAGTGACCTAATGATATCCCTGTTGACAACCCTTGCGCAAATTGCCAATGATGGACTCTCTGCCCTAAGGATACAGGCTCTCCTGGGCCGGCCTCAGTTGTTCACATTTGTAATTCTGCCAACCTTCGGCTCAATCTCAATGGGCCTTGTCTGTGCAGCAACCTGCCTGCACTTCTGTGGCAAAGCCAGCAGCACACCAAGCAGCTTTCTGGCATTATCCAACGACCAGTTGCCGGATTCCATAAAGAACGAGGGGATAGCACAGCTGTCTCTCATTTAGTGTTACCCTTCTTATGAGAATATGCCAGTGCTCCTCACCAAATCAAAGCGGCCCTGCACCTTTGCTTCTGTCCAGAACTATCAGCCTAGAGGCGAAAACAGAAAATGAAGAAGACCAGTGCAAAATACCACTGCTCTAGCTGCTAACTCTATCTTAACACGCTGGCAGTAACTCTCTTTTTTAAATGATTCTATGCGAGTATAACGAAGGCATGCATGCACTCAAGAGATAGAGCATGTCAGTGCCTGGAAGGTGTCTTTTGTCAATCACTCCTTTAGAAACAGGCATACATTATGAACTTTTTAAAGTGTAGGTCTTACACCCAAAAAGAGTCTTGTGAATTGACACCAAAATGTCAAACGCAAAATCAAAGGATAATGATAATAATAATAATATTGGGCGATGCAACGTTTATTAAAAAATACTAAAAACAAAGAAGCTGGGAGCATCTGGTTAAAGATAAAAAATAAATTTGTAGTTTGACAATTCTGTAGATGATAATGCCAAAATTACTACTCCGTAAGCATGTTTCGGGGATTGGTGGCCAGAAAAACAAGCATTTGCAATGCAGTGGGTCTCACATTTGCTCGAGTAAGAACTATTAGCGTTGTAAATTCCTAACTGGATCTTTCTTGCCACATAAATTGAAAATAAAAAGTAAAACAGTTGATATATGCAAGCCAATTCAAAGCGCCACGGCTGCCGTGAGCGTGAGCTTCAATGAGAGATGGAAAAGGAAAAAGAAGTTCGCTCACTGTCAAACATATCAGCAAAAGTGCAATTATCCATGTAACAGGGTTGATGGCCAAGGCAGTTAACAAAACTACACCAAGGAGGGACAAACGTAAAGCATTTACCATTCATAACAAAGGATTTTTGAAAGGCAAGCCCATGAACAAATAATAGTGATGGGCGTGTGGTGGGCATGGTTAAAAACCCACAGACAGATTGCAACAGGTTAGAGCGCTTGCCCGCTCGACCTATAAATTGTATCTGAATTTCTACTCGCCTCAGTGAAAGCATTCCAAAGGATGGCCTGGGACCATGCAAATGACCTGGTTAGATGTTAGCTATATTGACTGTGAAACTGCCTTTTATAAAAGGAAACCTGAAGGTCGATGGGTGAACTAGCCTTTGGTTTAAAAAACTGATCAATTCTAGGTTCCACAAGGCTTACATTGCTCGAACAGCAGTAGATTGCGGCTAGATGAGAAACAGCAAAAGATTATACGCAGAAAACACCTACAACACTTACATAAAAAAAGCTAATGCTTATTAGCATATATCTTTGTTAAAATATTTTTCATTTTTGTGGTTACAATGTAAACTTGGCAGCTACTGGTGGCTTACAATACAGAGAAGACTGAAGTAAACATTACAGAACACTGAAACACTGTTACATGACCGAAGGCTGCTGGACAGTGCAGCTGTAAACTAATGTGACAGGTTTGGAAAAGTTTGATACAGATAACTGACAGGTTTTGATGTCCTTTATTTTCAAGCACATTTAAAATGGCCACCTTGAACTAAGTCAAGTTCTTCCCTGGGATAAAAATGAGGCCTTTCCATAGAGAATAAGGAGGGGTTTAAAAAGGTTTGGTTTCCAGTATTAAAAAGAAGCATAAATGTGGAGTAAAAATGTGAAATTCAGGACCATATTGGTGGGATTTTTTGGCAGAATAGAAAGGGTGACCAAATTTTGAGGAGCGAAAACCGGGACAGGTCAGATATAAAAGAAGGACTAATGATTTTACTCTCACTTTTATATCTGGCCTGTCCCGTTTTTTTTGCATAGCTTTGCGAATGTGTGTCTATACTGTTTGTTTATATATATATATATATTTATATATATATATATATATAAACATAATTACACACATTTACAAGACTACATATATAAAATTAGGTATGACTTGACATCCTACCCTGCACCCCCATCCCGCCCCCACCAACCTCTCTCTGCTCCCCCCCTCTGTCTCTGCCAGGAGCAGACACAGGACTGTGTTGCCTGACAGTAACAGATACATTACTTTAATTATTTCATATTTCGTAAGCATATTTAATTTATGCTTCCCTAGATAATCTGACCTTTGTCCCAAAAAACCGGGACATTTATTTAATAAAATGACCTTTGTCCCAAAAACCGGGACATTTATTTAAAATGAAGAGAAGCGTCGGGACACCGGGACAGTCCTCTAAAAACCGGGACTGTCCGGGGAAATCCGGGACGTCTGGTCACCCTAAGAATAGAAGAGGCTACATAAAAGGCCGTTTGGCGTTCTCAGCCTTCAAACATGATTTGAAAATCAAATCCTTTCCATTCGGATGAAGGCTATTGCTTTGAAATATCAACAGACGGATGAGACGGGACAAGTGGCAGCATCCTAATCCTTTTCCGAATATTCCAGGCCGCTTTAAAGTGGGGGACACGAGGAAAGCCGGGCAAGGACAGTAATCCAATTTTGGACAAAGTTTGTAAAATCAAGCACAAAAAAGGGGACAAGAAGGGTGATTACGGAATACTGCGGAATCCTAATAATTTAAAGAAATGTAACGTATTTCTGGACATTGACCACTTAAACCACCGATCACCAGGGGCATATTCTGAGATTACTCTGTGCGACCAGCTATCAACTCTGCAACGAAATACCTAATTTGTGCATAAAAGACACAGAACACATTAAATTAAAACATAGCTTAAAAATCATTTAACACTGTCAACAACAGACACGTGGTGCTTTAAATGAGAAGTAATGGGATGAGAGACAAACAGCAGGAAAAAAATAACACTGTGAAGCAGCAGACAATACCACCCATAAGTAAGTTCGGAGGTACAACCGAACATAGAAGGCACAAACAACCTCAGTTTCTAAGCTTCCAAAAGCACAGCCGTGGTTTACTTGATGGCTCCTGTGAGTTGGCGGTGGGCCACAACATAACTTATTTTTAATGCAGTGCTTTATACCACCTTCTGCCCTTTCTAAGTGCCGATAATAACAGGAGTTTTACAACTGCCGAATTTAATAGTACTCAGTTTACTGTCCTTCAAAAAGATAAGTGCGAGTCAGCCTTGGCAAGTTTCAATGTAGCGCTCTTGCCAATCACTGCACATATGCGCAATGAGCACGCAACTCAGTTTAATAAAAGCACCGGCAAAGGTATTGCTTTTGTGAGCTATTGGCTTTCAAATGGTTTTTTGATGCTGTGCAGCATGGTTATAGCTTGAAAAAAATTAAAGCACTAAAAGGCTTTGGCACGGCCGCCCACATCATTTTGTAGCACCACACACCATGCATGCAAGCATCTTTTTTCTTTGTATTTACTGATCCGAGTAGGACTGGTAAATAAAAAGAATAGAAAATGAACAAAAGTGTTGTTGTGTATTTTTTGTTAAGCAGGTTGGGAAAGGCAGAGGAAGCTATTCAGACGAGGGATGAACGAACATCAAAGCAACACAGGGAGTGTGGGGGTAAACACTGAAGCAACAAGGGATGGGACGTGAAAACAGCACGTTGGACATCCCAGGAGGGTGTGCAAAAGCAGGAGGGGGTGGGAGCAAAAGCTACAAATGGGGTGGGGGAACGGAACACAGAGGGTGAGAAAGCAGTGACGAAAAGCACACAGGTGAGCACAAAAGGAAGGATGCAGGGAGAAGCAGTCAAGCAACAGAGAGCAACACAAAGTGCAGGGGGAGAGACATACACAAGGGAGACCGCTGTAAAACATACACACTCTGATGGGGTGCTCCACACAAAAGAAAAAAAAAGTAGTACTTGAAAAACAAGCATTGGAAGCAGTAATGCCAGCCAATCAAAGAGATTGTAAAGAGTCAAAGTTCCATGGGAGGGACCCACTCTATATTGACAAGCTGGGATAAGAATCACAAGTATGTAAATAAAACTGACATGGAAAGCCAAAAAATGGCAAGCAATGGGCGGGCTCCAAGCTCTTGTATGTTTTTTGTAAGCCACAATATGCCTTGCAATAGACAGCAAGATATTCAAGAAGATCTTCAGTTGAGAAGTCCTCTAAACTCTGAGAATTTTAAGATACCAGAGATTGCATGGGAAACAAAATGGCATCTATGTTCCAAGATCTTATATTCAAACCTGTTATCAACAAACTCACTCAAAAGCCATTAGCATTCCACTGGCAGCAAGGAAATAGCATTTGTGATGCATAAATGGGCACCTATCCTATGCCTGAAGATATGTAATTGCATTCTAGTGATCTGTAATACATGATAAAGACCTAAATTACAAGTGGCCTGTTAAAATAACCATTATTTCGCTACCTTGAAATTACAATTTTAGGGGCTTCTGTTTAATACAGGAGTGCGGAAGTAACAGGGATTACAAGTATATTAGGACTACCATGTAGAAATATGTTTCCGGGCTGATACGAGCATTTTACCCCCGGTCTTTCACACAGATATTTAGGTTACATTCAGAAGCTGAAATCTCAGTGTGAAAAACAAAACTTTAATTCGGATCAGAATTTACAGGTCACTCAGAGCAACAAAGGTTAAGAGATAGGCCATGCAGTTCTCAAGTCACAATCAACGCGCAATGAAGAATTTATGCTTGCCTAGCAGACGTTTGCAAAACTGGCCTTTCGAAGAAAGTTTCACAGATCAACGGTCATGATTTAAAGTGCAATGTCTGGGTACTGTTGCAGTCGGTCTGTTTTTAAAGACAACATGCACCTTAATCTCTGCAATAGGCCAAAACAATAAGGGCCCAATTCACAAAGCCATTTCAATAGCAAACGTAGGTTTGCTGCCAAAAATACCATGGGTTACACCTTTTTGTTATCTAAACAAATATACACAGATGAAGTGACAGCATTTACAGCTGCATATTTATTTAGATGTACGCCTAGGCAAGCGGTGGGGAGTGGAAGAATAAAGGAATGGACTGCCCTGGTAATTTTTGAATGCACACAAACTTATGGATTTGTGAATTTTCACAAACTCCTCTAAGATACTTTCCTAACCTAGAAATGATAAGGTATTTGCTTCTGCAAAGGACTGGAGTAAGGAAAATGTTACTTACCAGCAGACATCTGCTCGTGGCATGTAGTGCTGTAGATTCACATGCTGTGCATAAGCTCGCCAGCTAGTACTGGGTTCCGAGTGGCACAACCTGTTTTTCTTCGGAAAAGCTTTTTGAGTCACAGGATCGAGAGACCCCCTCCTCTCTGTAATACTGCGCATGGTTGTAGGCGGTAGAATGAAGTAGTGAGAAAAAGAGAGTAGAATAGAAAATATGACCTTGCCATGTATATACATATGTACAATATATACATAATAATAAATTCCAACATCCACACGCTTCTGGGGAGGAGGGAGGGTGCATGTCAATCTACAGCACTACATGTCACGAACAGATGTCTACTGGTAAATAACATTTTCCTTTTGATGGCATGTGTGGCTGTAGATACACATGCTGTGCATAGAGTGTAAAGCAGTACCTCTATAAAGCGGTGGCTAGCGTGCAGGAGTTGCAATTGTTTGAACAAGTGTATTGAGTACTGCTTGTCCAACATTTGCTTGCTGACGTGCAAATACATCTACACCGTAATGTTTGGTGACAGTATGTAGTGCAGACCATGTTGCTGCTTTGCAAATGTCTGCTACAGGTAAGTAACCTAAAAATGCCATAGATGCACCTTTCTTTCTAGTGGAGTGATCCCGAAGTGTAACATGTAATTGTCATTTGGCTTTATTATAGTAAGTTTGAATTCACTTGACTATCCATCTAGCTATTTAGTTGCTTTGGGTATAGCTTCTCCTTTATGGGTCATAGAGAAAGCCATAAAAAGTTGTTTTGTTTTCTTAAACTCTTTTGTTCTATCTATATAATACTTAAGAGCCCTTTTAACATCAAGAGTCTGTAGAGCCCTTTCTGCCACAGAATCTGGGTGGGGGAAAAACTGGTAATTCTATTGACTGATTGATATGAAATTGTGAAACTACCTTTGGAAGGAATTTTGGATTATTTCTTAATTCACTTTTTTCTTTATGAGAAAGGTTCTTCCAAAGTTAAAGCCTGTAGCTCACTGACACATCAAAGGGAAGTGACAGCGACTAAAAAAGCTACTTTTCAGGGAAAGGAACTGTAGGGAACAGAAGTAAAGTGGTTCAAATATGGGGAGCCATAAGCCTTGTGAGTAAAATGTTAAAATTCCAGGATGGGGCTATAGGAATCCTTGGTGGGATGATTCTTTAAGTCCTTTCATAAATGCTTTGATAACAGGCATTCTAAACAAAGAAATGTGCTATATGTTTTGAAGACATGCAGCTATGGCTGCTAAATGTAGACAAATAGACGTGTAAGCTAGATTTGTTTTTTGTAAATGTAGTAAATAACAGACATCTCTTGTACTGTTGGCTTAAGAGGG
This sequence comes from Pleurodeles waltl, assembly GCF_031143425.1. Taxonomy (NCBI): domain Eukaryota; kingdom Metazoa; phylum Chordata; class Amphibia; order Caudata; family Salamandridae; genus Pleurodeles; species Pleurodeles waltl. The sequence continues at coordinate 21,186,549 of NC_090439.1, forward strand.
TCAATGTTTTGTGTTTGACAATAGCAAATAAAACGTTACAATTTTGCCGCACAACATTGTATGGTTTCGGGGTTGCGTGCTTCTTTAACAATATGCATACATTCCTGCAGTAGTTCTAAATACCCAAATTCGGTGACCTCAGGAGTTTAGGTTTAGGCGGTTCGGGATTCGGATGACTTATTTGACCCTGATTTTGTGTTAGGAGGTCTGGTCTGTTGGGAAGCTTTTGATGTAGAACTACTGTGAGTTCCAAACGTGTTGTGAACCATGGTTGATGTGCCTATATAGGAGCTACCAGGATCATGATGAGGGAAGACTGTTTGAGCTAACAAACCAGAAAGGGAATGAGTGGGAGAGGGGGGGAAAGCGTAAGCAAATATCCCAGAGCAACTCATCCATAGAGCATTGCCTTTGGACTGAGGGTGCAGGTACCTAGAGGTGAATTTTGGGCATCTTTTTGTTTTGAGGTGTGGCAAATAGGTCTATTTGAGGTGTTCCCCCCCACTCTGGAAGTACTGTGGAGGACTTGTGGGTGGAGTTCCCATTCGTGGCAGGTCTGCAAAGTGAATGTCTGTCCCTAGGACATATTGTGCCACTATGTGAATGTTGTGATAAAATGGCCATTTCCATATTGTTTGTGCAAGATGGGATAGTTGATGAGATCATGTCTCCCCCTGTTTTTTGAAGATAGAACAAAGCAGTCATGTTGTCTGTCAACAGCAGTCAAAAGCAGTCAACACTTCTTTTTGTTGCCATTGTGGAATAAATGCTTTCATTGCTAGGAAGACTGCTTGCAGTTCCAGGTAAATGATGTGTAAGGACTGTCAAGTGGTGTCTCATAGCCCCTGGACTGTGAGGTTGTGGAAATGAGCTTCCCAACTGGTATTTGAGGTGTCTGTCGTGAGAGTGACCTGAGGCACATTGTCTAAACAGGGCCGTCCTTTCATAAGTTTTGTGGTGTTCCAACATTGCAGAGAGCGATAATTCTGGCGGTCCAACAACACTAGATCTTCCATCTGACCCTGTGCCTTAGACAATTAATGAGAGAAGCACTGTTGAAGGGGCCACATATGAAGCCTGGTATGAGGTACAGTGGCAATGCACGATGCCATCATCCCTAATAATCGCATATCAGTTCTTACTGTGTATGCTTGATTCTTTGTTAAAGTAGCAATCATTGTTTGAAAGGCTTGAAATCGGGCTGAGCTGGGAACCGCTATCCTAATTTTGTGCTGAGAATCGCTCCTAGATAGGGCTGTATCTGGAGAGGGTGAAGATGAGATTTGAGGAAATTGATGGTGAACCCCCAAGAGTGTAGGAGACAAATTGTGAATTGAGTGTGGCTTTGACACTGTGTGCATGAATTGGCTTTGATGAGCCAATCGTCCAAATAAGGGAAGATATGAATTTGTTGTCTTCTGAGATGTGCTGCGACTACCACAAGACATTTTGTGAATACCCTGGGAGCAGTTTTGACTCTGAATGGTAATACCTTGAATTGGTAATGTTTTCAAGCAACTACGAATCTTAGGTATTTGCGGTGTGCTGGATGAATGGGAATGTGAAAGTAAGTGTCTTATAGGTCTAACGCGGTCATTAAGTCGCCTTGTTGCAGAAAACGTCCTGAAGAGTGACCACATGGAAGTGTTCTGATAAGATGTATTAGTTTAAGGGTGAGAGACCTAATATTAGTCTGAAAGACCCTTCTTTTGGGGTATTATGAAATAAAAGGAGTATACTCCTCTACCATGGTGTTGTAATGGTACTGGTTCTATAGCCCCTTTGAGAACAAGAGAGTGTGCTTCCTCTTTGAGAAGAGCGAGATGATCTTGTGAGAGTCTGTGAATACAAGGGGGTATATTTGGTGGAGTGGAAGTGAGCTTGAGACAGTAACCATTTTAGATAACTGAAAGTACCCATTGATCTGTGGTAGTTTGAGATCAATGCAGGTAAAAATGTTCTAACCTTCCCCCTACAGGAGTGGTGTGAGTTGGTAGGTTTGGGAGAAAGTCACTGTTTGGTGGTAGATGAGGAGCCCCTAGATGTAGATGGCTTTCCTCTTCTTTTGTTACTGTTGCCTCTGTAGGAACCTCTAAAATATCCTCTGGTGTTTTGAGAGGTGGGCTTTGTTTGAGTGGAAGACTGTTCATGAAATGATGACCGAAAGCCTCTTCCAAATCCTGTGTGACAAAAAGTACCCCTGTGTGTGCTGGCTTGGAGTCCTCCCATAGCTTTGGCAGTCTGATTGTCTTTATTTAGCTTTTCAAGTGTGGTATCCACTTGTGAGCCAAATAAATGCTCTTTATCAAATGGCATGTTCAACATTGCCTGTTGTACCTTTGGTTTAAAGCCTGAGCATCTGAGCCAGGTATGTTGCCTAATGATAAAGCTGGTGTTAATACTGTGTGTTGCTGTATCAGCAGCATCAAGCACACATCTAATTGAATTATTTGAAATTGTTTTTTCCTCAGTTACTATTTCTGTCCCCCTTTTACTGTGTTCCTCAGGGAAGTATTGTAGAAGCTTCTCCAGGGCATCCCAGTGATCTCTATTGTATCAGATAATAACGCCTGGACGTTAGCAATTCGCCAGTGATTGGCTGTTTGAGCTGCCACTCTTTTACCTGCTGAATCAAATTTTTTGCTTTCTTTATCAGGAGGTATGTCTCCTGTTGATTGGCTATTAGCTCTTTTGCGAGCAGTGGAGGCAACAACAGAGTCTGGAAGAATTTATGCTTTTATAAATAAATAAAGGGTTAGAGGGGGCAGCCTTGTACTTTTTATCCACCCTGGGAGTTATAATCCTTGATCTAAATGTCTCTTTGAATATTTGATCTGCGTGCCTGAGCATGCCTGGGAGCACTGGAAGAAACTGACTCTCCTTATGTGTTACACCAAGGGTGTCAAATAGAAAATCCTCTTCTATTAGATCTGTGTACATATCTACATTGTGATATGCTGCTGCCCTAGCTATAACCTGTTGATCTGAGGTGGAATCCTCAGGTGGTGAAGGTCTAGCTGGGTAGAGATCCGGATCATTAGGTGTAATAGGATCCAGATCATATGCATCCCATGGGTCTTGATCGTCTAATGTATCTCCCAAATCATGAGCCCTACCAGATGGCAAACTGGGTGGTGTGAACCCCAAAGGAGGAGGAGATGTTGGTGGAGGAGTATTCTGTAGAGAAGTAGGTGGTGGTGGAGAGGGTTGAGGAGAAAGCTGAGTAAGAAAAGGTGTCTTTTACTTTATAGTCTTTTTTTGTGGGGGAGAGGAGTCAAGAGCCTCTTGAAAAGTCAGTTTCCTCTTTAAAGGGGAAGGAGGTGATGTTATTATCTGTTCTGTTCCCTCCTGAAGCCTAAGTCAGTGCTACCGAGCATCCATAACTTCCAAAATTGGTTTCACCGGTGAAGGGGTGGTGGTTAGAGACTGTCCAGAATCCACTGAAGTTTTTTTAAAGATGTTTAGTTCTGAAGACTTTTGTATATGGGGTATTTTTGGTGCCGAAACTGTGGATGGCTGTTTTCTCTTCTTTTGGGCTGAAGTGGTTGGTACTGAAGTGGTTGGTACAGAAGCACTGTGTATCTTCGGTCGTGTCGGAGCTGAAGTAGAGGTGCTTGAGGTCGATGCGGAAGATTCCTCTTTAGCTTTTTTCAGAGCCGAGCTGGAAGGTGGTGCATCCAAATGAGTTTCTCGGCTCCGATGATAGCTAGAAGGCAGTGATGTAGTTTTGGCTGAGGGTGAAGGGGTCTTTTTACTCACGGTTTGCTTCGACTGCAACAGTTGACTCTCGATGTCAGATTGTACATCGGAGTTCGAGTCATGAATAGGGAAGGCATCTTCCTGATCCAACTCCTCTTGTCCATGCTCATCGCCGAAGATGTCCAGTGTGTTGTCTGGCGTTCCAGGCGCCATTTCCATTTGACAAGCTCTTCGATCTCTGAGTGTCTTTTTCGGCCGAAAGGAACGGCACACTTTGCAGGTCTACTCATTGTGTTTGGGGAAAGATACAAATTACACACCTGGTGGTGGTTGGTGTGTGGAAATTTGGAGTGACATTGAAGGCAAAACCGAAATGGAGTCCGTTCCATTCGGGCTGCATAGTTAGATGCTGCTTACAGGAGGTAGGTCTGAAGAGGGCTAGAGAGGGTTGCCACGAAGGGCTGAAAATCCATTACGGGTGTAAGTTCGAAAGGAAAATAAAGTATGGAAGAATATATGATCGAAAACAATACCAATGATGATTGAAAGATGGAGAGAATTCCATTTCGGACTGTATCGAGCCGAGAACTCAGAGCGAGAGGAACATACGTCCAAATCCAACAGCAGAGAGAAACAATCTAACAAAGTTCTCAATGCCCATGCGCATTATTACCAAGAGGAGGAGTCACTCGATCCCGTGACTCGAAAAGCTTCTTCGAAAAAAAACAAGTTGTACCGCTCCAAACCCAACATCAGATGGCAAGCTTATGCACAGTATGTGTATCTACAGCCACACATGCCATCGAACATTAAGTTCCAAGATGGGAGGAGGAATGTAACACCCTCAAAATCTTTGGGGCACAGGGAAAGGTGATTCTCCATGGGAGAAAAAATTCTTCATTGTGGAGTGGAACAAAAGCAAACCTGCACATAGTTGTTGGCTTTCCAGGGGCTTGTACTGTGTGTACAATTCTACACTGTGGGAATACCTACACCCAAAGCTTTCACATGACATTTATAATTGTAAGCTGGAAATGCCACACCAGATGTAATGGTGGGAAAGGTTGTAAACTGCAAAGAGTAGTAAAACCATACATGTTCGAAGAGTATGAATATGAGTAACAGTTTAAACCTTTGTTTGTGAATCGAGCTCTAGAAATACAACTGTATATCTCTCTGATTGTTATTATTAGATTGGCTCACAGCCATTCCAAACCACCCCACTAAATACAAAGCCTGTTTGCTGACTCCATATATCCTTTATGATATGAACTGCACCCAACATAGCCTCCGACAGGAGTTAAAGAAGAGGTCCAAAAAAGATTTGCTTTCACATTTTAGCATCCTTAGGAAAATTTGAAGACACCTACAGTAAACACCGCTGAACAAATATATAAAAAACGTGGCTTGAAAGAACAACTTAAGTCAGAAAACATGGTATTGCTAGTTTAATGTAAATTGTTAGGCTGAGTGATTGGCATTTCAAAATGCTGCTGGGCGGGCTTTGAAGGGTTAATACTGGTGTACATCTTTGTCTTTTCAGATTGCAGAGCATGGACAATTTTTTTTTAAAAAGCCTCCCTTTGGATAAGGAGGTTTTTCGCTCCCGTTTTCAATTTTGGATCCGCTGTCTCAGAACTGACACCACTGACACCTTGTACACAAAGGTTGTGACTGGCTAGCTGTATCCGCCATTACAGGACATCCTAAATGGTTCCCACATAGATGAAAAAACTTTTTAAAAGGGCACATAACGGTTCAAGGTGAGCACACCCTTGCACTTAAAGGCATTTCAATAGATTTTAAAAAGTGTAAAAAGTCTGCGTGCCAGGGTCTGCAGACTATATTTTGATTTTATGGACTGAAAAACACACAGTGGGACATATTGTTGGTCTCTTCTGTACTGAGACTGTGGCCCCACATTGGGTTGTCTTTCATAGTTTATGGTCTCGGTACAGAGCCTGCAGACTTTGGGCACCATTTTAAGTGTGCTGCGTCTTGAAAAATTGTCCATGGACAACTGATCAATTTAGAAGGCATATAAGTTTTATAAACCTAACCTTGAACAAGTAAAAAGGTTTCCCTAGGTGTGCCCCAGCCTAAGTTACACATTTTAAGGAGTCACTCATAACTTACTGAACTTTTGATGTGCAAGTCCGTGGTGTCAAACACAAAACCAACGACTCGGCACACCTAGCAATAAGGCAGAATTTCCCTTCAAGTCCACTTCCTGCCTAACCCAGGTGCATTTCACATAAAGAGTGAGTGAGTGAGTGAATGAGTGAGTGGGAGGGACTGAGTGTGGGTGCACTTGCCACAGTCCGTTTTATAACTTACCATACCATCAAAGCGCATTTGGAGTTAGAATAGTAAATACACACTTCATTACTGTCAATGGCTGGTCCTCATACTGATATGGTGTGTGGGGAGGTGTTAGGCTAAGCAGCATTCATACACACACCCCAATAAGCGCAGGAGAAAAATAGAACAAATATCTTACTTTTGGTAACGCCTTATGTGGTAGAGACTATATCTAACTGAAGATTACTTACCTTTGAATTCTACCCAAGCGTCCGACTAGATCCGGAAGATTTTTTGTGAGCAGTACCCCTGTGTGCCAGTAGGTGGTGTCGATCACCTCTGCATTCATTGTTGGCATTGTTCGTGCCAGAAGTGGCATTGCAGTACCGGTATAGGTGCCGCACTGGCGTCAGTTTCTTTTCACGACTACCGCCACAGACGTGCAGAGCCATGAAGAACACTGACCATTGGTATGTCAAAACTAGGGCCCTGAAAGGGTGTTTCCTATCCCTAGAAATACATTTGCAGAGCAGGGAGGATGGGTAGATCAGCAGGGAATCTGCAGCTAGATAAAGTCTCTACCAGATAAGGCGTTACCAAAGTTAAGTAACTTATTCATCCGATTGAGACTTATAGCTGCAGATTCCATACATTTGAATCAATACCCAAGCAATACCATCCCTGGAGGTGGGTTTACAAATAAATTTCAAACAAGAAAGTCCTGCAGGGCCAAATGGGCAAAGGGCCCATCCCTACAGAGCTGACTGTCCAGGCAGTAATGTTTAGTAAATGTGTGCAGCACCACATTGCTGCCAGGCCGATGTCCTGGACCAGAACTCCGCATGCAAATGCAGTGGTCACAGCTTTTAGCTCTGGTGGAATGAGCTTGCAAGCCTTCTGGGGGTTGCTTTTTGGCCACTGCGTAGCAGATCTCGATGCAGAGTATAACCCAACGAGAGATGGTTCGCTTCTGCCCCACCCAACCTTTCTTAACACACAGATACCCCGTAAAGAGTTGGTTGTATACCCGGAACTCACATGTGCAATTAAGATAAAATGCCAATGCTCTTTTGGGGTCCAGGCAGCGAGGTCACTCCTCTTCCTTAGAAGGATGAAGGGGTGTGTAAAGGTGACAGATTGGCCTACATGAAAGAGCATGACCACCTTTCGCAGAAACGAGGCCCTTGTGTGAAGCACCAGTTTGTCACAGTATACAGAGTTAAGGCAGCTTGGATGACAAGGCCTGCAGCTTTCTCACTCAACGGTCAGATGTAAGGAAGGCTGTTTTCAATGTGAGAAGCCTGGGGGGCAATTGTGGAGGGGCTAGAATAAAGCACACACAAACAATGTTAGAATCAAATTAAGGTCCCACTGAGACAAAAAGAATAGGGAAGGAGTGAAGAGATGATTAAGACTTTTGAGGAACCTATGTACAATAGGGAACTTAAAGAAACAGGTTTGATCAGGCAACCGCAAGATGGCAGAAATGGCAGACAAATAGCCCTTAAGAGTGCCCAAAGAAGAGCTCTGCTGGGCAAGGGAAGGAATGAGGGTCAGAAAGGGGATCAAGAGGCTTTTTAGTGCACCTTGACACAAATTTCTTCCAACGACAGGAACACACTATTTTGGAGGGATGCCTGGCTAACAAGATGACGTTACTGACTTCAGGAGGAAGGTCAAAAGCTGTCAACTGCCACGGCTCAATCTCCATGCAAGAAGGCGGAGAGTGGACTTGTTGGGTGAATAGCCCTTCCCTGCTGCTGCAACAAAAGACACTCCTGAAGGGGCAGTCAGATCGGAGGATCAATGGCCATGCTCTGTAGCTCGAGATACCAGACTCACCGTGCCCAGTCTGGAGACAAAGGGATGACTTGGGCCAGGTCATTCCTGATCTTCTTGAGAACTCTGGGCAGGAATGGTATGGGAAGGAAAGGGGTACAATAGGCCTGAGTTTCACTCGGACAAAAATCGTGTCTGAGCTAGAGCCGTCATGGAATCTCCAGCATGCAAAACTGTTGACATTACATATTCTCGGCGGAGGAACAAAAAGAACTAAGAGACCTTGCACCACCTCTGGTTGCAGACACCATTCGTGATCCACTAGGCATCTTCGGCTTAGTTTGAATGCTGTGACATTCAGAAAGCCCACCAGGTGTTGAACCACCAGGGATATGTCCTGCTGTTCCAGCCATGTCCAGAGGTGCAAAGCCTATTGATAAAGGGTCCACAACCCCACTCTGCCCTGTCTGTTGCAATACCACATGGTGGTGGTGTTGTCTGTGAACATCTGTACTAGACTTCTCTAGAAGGAAGGTAGAAAGGCTTTCAATGCCAGTCGGATCACTCTGAGCTCCATCAATTTGATGTTGAGCCCAGATTCTGCCAGAGACCAGAGTCCTCTGATCTCTACCTCTCCCAGATGGCTGTCCCATCCCCAGACTGATGCATCTGTCACTACAATCATATCTGGTTAGGGAAGGGAGCGGGATGTTCCTTCTAGTTATACACGATTCGTTAACCACCAAAGCAGACTGACTGCAGTTCCCTCAATGATCTGGACCATGTTGGAGATGCTGCGCCCAATGAAACTTCAGGTCCCACTGCAGAGCTCACATATACCATCTGAAATGTGTCACCAGCAGGATGCAGGAGGCCATGAATCCCAACAGCCTCAGAGTCAGTCTTATTGAAATTCAGGACAGAGGCTGAAACATTGGTATCAAAGTCTGAATATCCTGGACTCTCCACTGGGGAGGTTAAGCCAAAAACTGCACCATGTCCAGAATAGCTAAGAAGAAAAGAAGCATCTGAGAGGGAGTCAGGTTTGACTTTGGCATGTTTGTAATGAACCTCAGTGAATGCAGGAGGTTTGCCCTAGTCTGAAAGTGGACAATGACAGCCTGGGACGAGCCCGCCTTTAACACCCAGTCTCTAAGATAGATAGAGGAAGACTGAAACTCCTGATCTCTGGTATTCAAAAAGGTCCAGCAACCCCTCCCAGTCTTCCCTGAGGCCTGTCACAAGTGAATAGGTCTCCGTCTCTGATCCAGGACGCAAGGCTCCTGACGGCATCAGAGTCAGTGTCAAGTGACGTTCCTCTGGCTCCGTCTCGGAGACGGGAATGAGAATGGGAATGGCTCAGGTGGCACTGGGAGCGCCAGCATTTGGACCAGTGCCAGGGAAGGTGGAGACGGTATGACCAGCATCAGTCTGGTTCCAAGACTGGATCCTCAGGGACCCACCGTAGCCAAGGCCGAAGCTGCCAGCGCTAACACAGATGGGGCCCCCTCCAACTCCACGTGGCACAAAGCTGTGACAATGGAGCCGCATCACCCAGAGATGAGGTGCATGGCCACATAAAACTCCTTAAGTTGGGCAGGGGTCACTCAGGCTCCTGGAAAGTTGGGGAAGTGCGAAGTCGGCCAGGCGCAGACTTCGCAGAAAGTGGCCTCGACTGACATCCATCTTTCTCCCTTGTCTTGTCTGCTGCCATACAAGGTGAAGTCGAAGAACATTTCATCTTATTCGGTTTCTTGTTATGCCTCGACTTACCCGAACATCCCAAGGACTTAGAGTGGGACAAAGAAGGGGGGCATCTCGACCAATCCCAAGACCTTCCTCTCAATCAAGATCAGGACTTAAGTGGAGCTGAGCGCTTTCTTGCCATCAGCTTTAGGAACCGCTCCCTCAAAGCCTTCGTATTCAACGTCCCACCACCCAGAACATGACTTCAGGTTGTAGTCACGCTCCAGACACCATAGGTATACGAGGTGCGGACCCATCACCGACATCGCTCGATGACAGGACCCACAGGGCTTGAACCCGGTCTTCCTAGAAGACATCCTCGACACACCAAGAGTTGAACAGCTTGAAAAAACTTTGACAGAAAGAAGAATAAGCATTTGCAATGCAATGGATCTCGCGTTTGCTCAAGTTAGAACTATTAGCGTTGTACACTCCTAACCTAACTTTTCCTGCCACATAAACTGAAAATGAAAAGTAATACAATTTCACATAAGGGAGCCGATTTAAAGCGCCATGCCATGAGTGTGAAGGTGACTAATCAGAACAAAAAACTGGTTAGGTTTCACCTTTGCGTAGTAATTTTTTTTAAAGGGAGCATGATCATGCTGTGTAAAACCTTAAATGTGCAACGGAGCGCTAGGATAGACAACAGAATTAAACTGGTAGTCATGAAAAGCACTCGATTTTTGCTCAGCGAGATCACGCTGCCTATGAAATAAAGAGAAAAAGTAGTCCGGAAACCATATAGAAAACATGGAGCCTTGTATGTTTTCAGTAGATGGGCGGTGCTCACGAGGAGGGCTAGACACAGAAAAGGCATGACGTAGGCATGCCTTTCACTAATGAAATCAAGCATATTTTAAAAGGCAAGCCCACAAACCAATGGAAGTGATGGGCGTGACATGGGCGTGGTTAAAAGCCCACAGAGACATTAGAGCAGGGACTGAGCGCTTGTGCGCTCGACCCAAAAAAAGGGCAGTCAAAAATACTGATGGGCAGCTCTCCTTGAATTAGTGCTGGCTGGTGTGGAAAGAACAGAACTGATGTCAGCACACCAGGGTAGCACCTACATAGGACCCGCAACACCATATCCGGTGCGGACGCCAACAAAGAACACAGAGTTGATCGACGCCACTTAATGGCGCACAGGGGTATTGCTCACAACAAATCTCCATATCCAGACTGAGGTCTGGGGAAAATTCACAAGATAAGGAATCTGCAACTAGAATCAGATCAGAATAAACGTGTATGCGTTCAACCTCATTACCTTCACCCCAACTGGCCCAACCAGATATGAGTCATTGGTGTTTATTCTTCCAACGTGATACCATTTTATAAAGAACACAACATAATTACTTAAATTACAAAAAAGTGGCCAGTGAATTAAGCTTGCAAGCACCGCACCTTCTCTGCAGAATCATAAAAATGGTAATCGGCACAGGTCATGATAAAAAGACACAAAACTACCACTCTGTTCTTGAATGAAGTATGTGTGTATATGTTTAAAAAGTACTTTATACCAGCATGTAGCCCATTATCCTAGGCTTTCATCATTCTGAGACAAAGGAACTGACCTACTGGGAGCTGCAAATGCTTTACTCAGTCACAATGTGGCAAAAACTGAATTAAATCTCAGGGATTTCTGGCTGCTCAATCGTAAAAGAGCCAAATAACCTTTGTTACAATGGCTCTGAAAATCGCGTTTTCGGGTGCCTAAAAATACTGTAAACAAAAAAAGCTCCACTGGGAAATATGATAGCCTTATAAAATATAAATAATGGACCCCTCTTCAACATGTGCACAGGTTTACACCCAGTATTCTGTGCACATTATCAAAGAAACATGCTCCGTTCTATTTTTAGAGAATAATGCCCCCCTTACGGTTAGTGCTCAACACGGTCTTTTGAAGAGGCAGAATATTGTAGAAAGAAATATGCAATAGAATAAGGGTGCTTCTATACTTTGCCTCGGGTGCGATCCAAAAAGGTAAAAACTAAAATAATGTTTCTATGATCAATATGTGGGTCTGATTTTATGCTTGTGAGAGTCAGACTAAATCTGGCATTTCGCTGGGAGCAATACAAATCTGAAATCGATCCGTGGAACATATTTGCACCAATTGCACCATATATAAGGCAAATGTGCACTTTATCCTCGTACAACAAGCCTATGATAAAGTCTTCTCATTTTAAAACTCTGCACAACACTCCGGTAATTTTGGATTTATGTCCCAAAATGTTACCGTTTACATTCCCAGTTGCTAGGCAAGCAGGAGAAAGCAAAAACAATTTAAAACGTACTGAATTATTCAAAGTAGCGAATGTTCTGCAATGCACTCTGCAAATCTAGTTGAGGCGGAAAATGTTCGTATAAAATCTTATTTAGAAGATGGTTATGTGCAGAAATCAAATGTGCACAACTTCGTGACTTTACATAGTGACGAAGCATGCTTTTCGTCACCGCCTTGGCTAGTAGAAAACAATACTGTCTGTTCAGAAACAAAAGCAGACCAAAAAGCAGAACCCCATAAAGGCAGGCACTCACCAGTCATGCCACCAGGGACCACCACAGATCAGTTGCAGGTTGTTTTGTTCCAGCGAGAATCCGCCTCATGCCATGAGCACAGGTACAATGGCGGCTTGTATGGCTTCATGGAAACTGCTCAAATTATTTGCTTCAATTAAATGCTCCCAACAGAGACCTACTCTTTGAATGCAATATCACGTAGTATCCGAGCAGAGAAAGGAGTGGTATCATTTGGAGTTGATAATCCCTATGTTGCAGTTAGCAAACTCTACACTCATGGATTTAAAACAATCAGAATACTGATATTTTAAAAGCTAGTTAGCATTAACTTACTTTTTGTGCTTGGCTATTATCGATCAGATTTATCTACGAAGATGTTGCTATATCCAGTTTTTAACAAAGAAATCATTGAATGCCCTGTCACCAAAGATCCAGTAAAGTTACTTCCTCTGATCTTATTGATGGTTGAAGAGTATATGAATGTACTTCTGTTGTCCAGATGAAGGTGGTGGAACCGAAAGGTTGTACAGCTTTGGGCTTCAGTTAGCTGTCAAAAAGTAGCTTATCTATGACTTCAAGCAACTACTGGGAAAGCCAATAGGTCTCACCTTTGTGATCAACTGGCTTTGCATTGATTTTTAGCCATGCTGTACAGCAACTGCTATGCTATGAAGCGTGGCTTAAGTAAAAAAATTACACCTTTGAGGCAGCTGTCCACGCACCTACAAAATTACACGGGCCCTTTATTTTTTTACGTACCAATCTGAGTTGGATTGGTACGTAAAAAGAAAATAGAAGGCACAAATGCCAAAAGCAGAGGGCAGCATGAACAGAAACAACACAGAGGTGAAGGAGCACAGGAAAAGACGGGAAAGGTCGGAGGGCACACGAAAGGAGGACCAGAACAGAAGCAATATGGAGGTTCAAAGAAAGCAACACAGAGAGCGTGGGCAGGGGAAGCACTAGGGAGAAGCACACAGGAAAGCACAAGAGGGAGGGGCAGAGAAGCACTTAGGAAACAGAGAGGACCACAGAATGCAGGGGGAGACATGTGCATGAGGGAGACAGCTCGAAAATACATGACTCTAATGGAGTGGTTCACACAAAAGAAAAAAGAGGTGGTTGAAAAGCAAGCAGTGAAGCAATAGTGCTAGGCAATCAAAGAGACTGTTAAGAGGCGATGCTCCATGAGTGGGACAAACAAAAGACTGACAGGCTGGAATATGTGTAAGCAGCAGTCAAAGGAGAGTGACAGCGAAGACAACCAATGGTAGCAATGGACGGACCACACGCACCTCTATGTTCTTGGTAAACCACACTATGACAGCTAGTAGGCTCAGCCTAAATTGGACAGAATTGAATCTACTGCTGGACATAATGGTGGAAGAGAATACATTTTTTACCTGACAAGCTTTTCTGTAACAGAAAATAAGCAAGGGAAATGTTGTGCACCTAGGTTTAAAAAGATTAAAAGATCCAGGAGGGTATGCTCTACTGTTGAGGAGTCTGGTGAGATGCTACTATTGAAGGATAAAACTAATGATTAAGGATACAGCTTGCAAGCTATTTCCTAATGAAAAGATGACTTAAACTGAGGACATGAATGCAATTGTTCGTCAGTTTCTCAAAAGCAGTTCATACAGGCTGATGTTCATAGCTGAGATTAAAACTGAAATTCAATTTCTAAAGAACTGAAAAAATCACACAGTGATAATGGCTTCACTTCTGAAAAAAAATGTTTTCAGGCAGTTATTACTATTTAACTACACATTGAAGAAACAAATCACGCTGTTTAGTATGTGCATTGATTTAACCTCTCTGTTACCTAAACCACTAGGAGATATTAGTAAATGTATGAATTATAGGCCAGTTGGTCTGTTAAATGAGGATTTAAAACATTTTAACAAAAACATAAGCAATGTGCATTAACCTTTTACTAAGGGAAGTACTAGAAGCTTCTCTGTCTGTATTTATCAAACTTATGGTTAGCAGTAATAATATTGGGAATTTAAAGATAAAGTAGGCTTAAACAAAGCAGTGTTCAGCTTTACTTGAAAAAAATAATTGATACTAAGAAAGTATTTTCTAAAATTAGCTGGTCTTATTTGCCTGGTGCTGTGTTGTTTGGATCTGGAGAAGGTTTCAGGGATACAACCAAGGCTTTGTATACTGCAGCTACGGCAGCAAAGGAATTACAGGGAGTGCAGAATTATTAGGCAAATGAGTATTTTGACCACATCATCCTCTTTATGCATGTTGTCTTACTCCAAGCTGTATAGGCTCGAAAGCCTACTACCAATTAAGCATATTAGGTGATGTGCATCTCTGTAATGAGAAGGGGTGTGGTCTAATGACATCAACACCCTATATCAGGTGTGCATAATTATTAGGCAACTTCCTTTCCTTTGGCAAAATGGGTCAAAAGAAGGACTTGACAGGCTCAGAAAAGTCAAAAATAGTGAGATATCTTGCAGAGGGATGCAGCACTCATAAAATTGCAAAGCTTCTGAAGCGTGATCATCGAACAATCAAGCGTTTCATTCAAAATAGTCAACAGGGTCGCAAGAAGCGTGTGGAAAAACCAAGGCGCAAAATAACTGCCCATGAACTGAGAAAAGTCAAGCGTGCAGGTGCCACGATGCCACTTGCCACCTGTTTGGCCATATTTCAGAGCTGCAACATCACTGGAGTGCCCAAAAGCACAAGGTGTGCAATACTCAGAGACATGGCCAAGGTAAGAAAGGCTGAAAGACGACCACCACTGAACAAGACACACAAGCTGAAACGTCAAGACTGGGCCAAGAAATATCTCAAGACTGATTTTTCTAAGGTTTTATGGACTGATGAAATGAGAGTGAGTCTTGATGGGCCAGATGGATGGGCCCGTGGCTGGATTGGTAAAGGGCAGAGAGCTCCAGTCCGACTCAGACGCCAGCAAGGTGGAGGTGGAGTACTGGTTTGGGCTGGTATCATCAAAGATGAGCTTGTGGGGCCTTTTCGGGTTGAGGATGGAGTCAAGCTCAACTCCCAGTCCTACTGCCAGTTCCTGGAAGACACCTTCTTCAAGCAGTGGTACAGGAAGAAGTCTGCATCCTTCAAGAAAAACATGATTTTCATGCAGGACAATGCTCCATCACACGCGTCCAAGTACTCCACAGCGTGGCTGGCAAGAAAGGGTATAAAAGAAGGAAATCTAATTACATGGCTTCCTTGTTCACCTGATCTGAACCCCATTGAGAACCTGTGGTCCATCATCAAATGTGAGATTTACAAGGAGGGAAAACAGTACACCTCTCTGAACAGTGTCTGGGAGGCTGTGGTTGCTGCTGCACGCAATGTTGATGGTGAACAGATCAAAACACTGACAGAATCCATGGATGGCAGGCTTTTGAGTGTCCTTGCAAAGAAAGGTGGCTATATTGGTCACTGATTTGTTTTTGATTTTGTTTTTGAATGTCAGAAATGTATATTTGTGAATGTTGAGATGTTATATTGGTTTCACTGGTAATAATAAATAATTGAAATGGGTATATATATTTTTTTTGTTAAGTTGCCTAATAATTATGCACAGTAATAGTCACCTGCACACACAGATATCCCCCTAACATAGCTAAAACTAAAAACAAACTAAAAACTACTTCCAAAAATATTCAACTTTGATATTAATGAGTTTTTTGGGTTCATTGAGAACATGGTTGTTGTTCAATAATAAAATTAATCCTCAAAAATACAACTTGCCTAATAATTCTGCACTCCCTGTATGTGCAGTCAAATCCTTTTTTAAGCACGGTTGGGAAACAAGGCTGAGATGCATTATTTTCTCTTTATTAGTTAATATTGCTATTCAACCCTTGAATTTGTCTATTTAACTTCAGGACGCTCTGTGCTAAAATATGGGATGAAGGTTAAAGAACAGTTATATGTGGAAGATCTTTTCTTGCCTTTACGGAAATCAGATCACACGCAGCCCTTGGTTGTTGAGTCCCTACAAGGATATGGATTCTGCCAGGTCATTAAGTCCATTGTGACAAGACTAAAATTTAAACCCATTAACTGATCTTGTCATGCACCTGCATTTTCAAGAGGACAGATTGGGTAAGAGAATGGAGTTAAACATTTAGGGGAACAAATGCAAACAAAAGCCTCTCGTAATATCGGAAACTAACCTAAAAAGTATAATTGCTGAGAATCCTTAAACTTAAGCTTATGTGCTATAATACATGTGACTGAGATTAATGCTTTACTGAAGATTTCGGGTCTATGAAATCTATGGAATGACACTTGGTTAGATTGTGAATCCTTAACATTTAAATACAAACTACCAAAGAAGCAGGAGCACTAACATATTGCACTCTTAGAATTGTTGAAACACTGCCACCAGTTACACAATCAAAACGGGTTTCTGCTTTATTCTGCATGAATTATTTCGAAGGGGTGTCCTATTTGTGCTTATGTTTGAAAACCACAGAAACGAGCGGACTGAAGAAATAGGGTGACCAATCGAAAATAGGAGAACAATATTTTAAAAGGCTACACAGTCTTGTTATTGCATGTGCGGAGTTTTAAAAAATATCTAGCTAATTCTATCTGAAATTGAAAGTGACTCTGGAGCAGAAGAAGAGGATGCTGATAAAGCAAAATAGAGTGGGAGTCAGAGAACTGTAGTTGTCAGAACTCAAGGTGTAAGTCAAAGAAGAGTGGCATCACATGGTTTATGATCAACTCATTTGCTGATGTAGTTATCATCTGAAATATGTTTTACCCTAACCAAGTGTTGCTCTAGCTGCACAAACTGGGAGCAATAGGTGGGAGAAACAAGTAATTATGATCAATGATCCGAAAGGAGTCAGCAAAGGTAGTGAGTGATACAAAGGTTGTTCTGACTCTTCTGAGTGGTCAAACGTTGTCTAGTTGTTTTTTCTTTGTTTTTTGTTGGTGCACTCTGTATGACCATGCCACAACATATTTCTGGAAAGCATTATCAGAGGTTCTTTACTTCCCATTCAACTGAGTTTGTAGCCCTGTCACTATGGAGAGTTTGTTCTAATTTGTAAATTACAGAGCTACCAACATTCTATTGACTGGCGATAGAGTTTTTAGAGGCATGTGGCATATTTGTGAGGTAGGTGAAAGCACTCATGGTCCTGATTCTTGATGCACTACATTTTTTGTTTGCATTAAAATACTACAATTGGATATAAAGATTTGTGATAAGGTAACTTTATCACTGTGATTGAAGACATTGGGGCCGATTTATATGCCCCTTGTGCTGCCCTAACACCGCCTTAGCGTACTTTTTATGATGCTAAGGTGGCCATTTCCCCACGGCCTCTTTACAAAGTGGCACAATGCAGGCATTGCGCCCCTTTGACACCCCTTGCACATTATGCCTTCTCCAAGCATAATGTATGCAAGGGGGGCATTCCAACGCAGGGAGGCCAGAAAAATTGCACATTGAAATTTACAAGATTTTACTGTGCCATTTTTTCCATCATTTTTAAAGCCTGCTCAGGGCAGGCATCAAAGTGATGTACCCATAATAATCTATGGGTCTGGTCTCCCTGTGCTTTGCTGCACTCGTGCCAACATTTGTGGCACTTGTGCAGCCAAGTGCCACAACAGCATAAAAAATGTTGACACTTGTGTGGTAACAACTGCCATGGTGCCATATTGTAAATATGGTGCAACCATGGTGTCATTAGGGGGAGCAAGGGACAAGCAAGAACAGTCGCGCATCTGGACCAACGTACCACTTTCTCATAAATATGCACTATTGTTGTTCGTTTGATACAGCTTAGGTATTTGTCACATATCCTTATTTTTTCCTGGTTCTGTGAAATAACAAGTTTAAAGGGACTCTGAACAATTTGTGAAACTCAAAGAAGCTCTTAGGAACATAAGGAATAATACTGGAGCACTCATAGTTAAATAAGGATATATATAGATGTAAGTATGCTCTCCCATCACATACACACACGCAAAATATAGTTTGTTTTCTAAGTTCATGTTAACTACTATATTAGAAAATCATTAACCCAGAATAGTCTGGTAGCTCATATTGTTCTCCATTTCTACATAAATGTTTCCAACGATGACTGTTCTGCAGTAACTGAGTTGATATGTTTTTCCTCGCCATTCCCCTTTTCCACTGCAGTTTGTCATCTTCTAGTTATCAGGAAGTTAAACACTTTGGGGGTGGTCATCACCAACAGCCCATTTTCCTACAGTGGAGTAGAGGTACCCTTTCTTGTCAATAACAGGATTAGGCATTTTTACAGCAATGAAAAGCAGATGAAAGCATGGTTAGCACTTTCAGTAGAATTTACAGCTCAATGACAAAAGGCATATGTGATTCAGAATACAAGGGAAAGTGCACAAAGGGCTCTACTTTCCAAGAGAGTGTGAGGGAAGGGAAAACCTTACCTTCAGAAAATATTGGAAATATGGGAAAATGTTTGTAGTAGTTCACTGATATCCTAATCCCAATTAAGAAGTGTCCGCAATGCTGATAATCTGCACTTGTGTTAGTGAAAATAGGTATGTGCTGGAGAAGTAATATTTTGTAACCATCCATTGTGTCCCCCTTACCACTTCTGTGAATGGGGTAAATAACTTTAAACCTATGCAAGGCATATGCTTAATGCTATGCAACTCGAGGTCTACAAGCAGTTTGTGAATATGGCCAAATTTTGATTAAGTTCCGCAGTCTTCAAAAACATGATCAGGACACATACTTGTGGATGTCAGGTGGATATAAAAAATGGTCACAATATAGTCTAAAAAAAGAATAATGTTCTCTAAAAACTACAGAGGGTCTTACATATATCAGGTTGTCCCTGGTGTAGTATGAGAACAACAAAAGCTCATGAATGTCAGGAAAATAAGATATAATAGTTGTCACTTCAAGTATACCTGGGTCCTAAAATATTAAAACCGACTCCAAACGTTTAGCTATACACTTCCGTAGCAGTTCATTTGAATTACCTACATTAAACTGTCTTTCCAGGAGGCCATTCCAATGCATGAAAGGCTAAGATTCTGTTCCAATTTTGTGTCATTAGACCTGGATAAAGCAAGCAGCCTTCACTTGTCACAAAGGAGCCGACGGCTTCCATTTTTGCATGCCAAAGAATGCAAATCAAAGTCCGGCTATGTGGACTTGTCTGCTCCTTTATGGGATTGTGCCAGACAGATGAACTCTGCCAGATGCAGAACTGAGCAGAGCTGTTTTCATTTTACCTACACAGAGAAAGATCCCATAAGTAAGAACCAAATTCACAAAGAATTTGCTGTGACTTACTCTTGTTGTATTCCACGCATAGACCTGGATTTCTGGAGTGCTCTTTGAGTACTCCTGACTTATTCCTGGAATCAAGAAGTAAGGCAGGAAGAAATACTGCAGGAAGGCCCAGGTTCTCAAAGATTAAGCGCCAGTTTTTTAACGATAAACCGAGGCTAAACCTTTTTGGGCATTCACAAACCAACACAAATAGGTATTTGCTTTGGTTTGTGTGCCTAAGTAACGCTATGCGTTACTTTGCGTCAAGAGTGCACTACATGGGTGGTACATGGGCGTACCCGTGCCCCTACCCATGCTTTTTGATGCTAAACCATATTCTGAAACATCAGTAGAAAGGGTTTAACGCCAAAAATAAATGCCTTTTAAAAACAGGCGCAAAAGGGAGAAATGTTCAGGGAGCAATGTACAGCACACATACAAAGTTGGAAAAGCATTTGCACTTGTCTAGCCATAGTATTTTGCACAGGAAGTATGAACAAAACCTATGCTAGACTCACCACACACCCTAGCACTATGGCGCTAAGGTGTGTGCATGGCACACAGCAGCTGAAAACAGCGCCAGCGCTAGGGATGGGGGTGGAAAGTGCAATTTCTATCAAAATATGCCACTCCCCTGCTCTCTCCGTGTCACGCAACATAGCGCAGCAATTTTCGGTGCTGCACGGCATTGCCTGTCACCTACCAGAATCTGGGCCCAAGTCATTACTACTCGCTGAAAAATCTGTGCATCAGGCACTCATCTTGACTTTCTACTTGCGTTTAACACTCGAAAAACTGACCTAGGTCTCGAAATTCTTAATACTCGAGCAGTGACTTAGGATCTTAGAGAAAATTTGCAGCAGTTGCACATACTTACTTTGCCTGCCTATTAGGGGCTGCATGCTTCTACAACGTAATTCCACTGCCTGAGAAATAAACAGCACATTTTTTTCCTGCACTTTTTTCCTACAATTGTGAACATTGCAGCGGTAAACAGAAAAGGGGCATTTTACGTAATTCAACTGCGCCCGTCTGTGACAACACAGGCCGCAGATAGCATTAGGTTAATAATCAAAAGTTCAGTGAACATCGTGTAGTGCAGCTCTGAATAAACAACTAAAAATTACTTTTAAAATGTTGTGACAACCAGCGCATGTGGAATCTTTCTGAATTTGCTCTCCATCTGTGGCTAGCGCAATAGCAGCTTTCCCACCCTTTTTAACGTTTTGTTTCAGAGTTCTGGTATATTCGTTTTGTTCAAAGGACTAGAAGCGTACAGAGCCACGGCTCCCTGTCAGAAATTACTGCTGCGCATCCATTCCGGGAGCGCCAGCCTTCCGGACAGCATACCCAGGGAAAAATGCAATTACAGACTCGAGGAAAATAGAGTTATTTGTCCAGATTCAGTGCTGTCAACCTGTACTTTGCAAGTGACCCAGTTCAGTTATCACTGATATATATGTTCCTCGAAGGGCTGGAAGATGCAATGTTAGCCAAAACAGATGAGGTATAAATCGGTGAAGCTTCAGAGAGCATTTTCAGACAGGTGCATTATGCAGTATTATAATCCTGCCTTTTTGCGGTTCTAACTTACCAGCTATTTCTTTTAATGACTTGAGGCATTGCAGCGAGGTTTGATTTTGAGCAAAAGGCGCCGCATCATCTTCCAAAATGCAGGGGACCCTTACTCTTTAGTTCCTGGTTATTTCCGCAAACGTCAAGATCGGAGAAGGGTAAAGGTCAGAGTCCGGCCATCATTATCCTGCAAAAGAAGAGAGTTTACGTCAGAAGTGTGCCTACAAGCACGGCGTCCGGCAGGGACACTATGCTGTTCCCACAGTGTACCGTTCTCGAAATCCTCTTTGTGGGTTTTTAGGCTCTCAGTAAAGAAAGCAGATCTGCGGCTAACTTTGTACACAAAGAAATTATTTGAAGAAATTCTTGGCGCATAGAAGAAATAACGACCCAAAGACAACATTTCTGTGGATTATCACACTCTGGAACTAAAGAAAACGTTAGCAATAAGGTTACGGACTGCCACACTGTGCACACTTCTAGGGGATCCTATTACAAGGACTGAAAAATAAAATTACAATAATGGTGCGGAATTAGTATCAGTCCTGTAAAAATGTAGTCGCAGCTTCGAGCAGGATGAGTCTTTTATGTAAATATTCATATAAAGAGGCATGTTAGAAAATGCAAACACAAAGCCCAAGTTGCTGGTTGACACCTAGAAGAGTCATCATACACCATATCAGATGCAGTTTCCAGACCCAAAACTACAGCCTAAAACAAGAGCTTTGGCGACGCCAAATGGCATGACCTTGCCCGGTGTGATAGTTTTTTTTTTTTAACTGAAAGCAGAAAACGTAGAAAAACAAACAACATGCTGCAGCTTACACAAGGCAAACACAAGATTGCAATAGAAATTGTAAATTAAAAGAAATAATGATAGCACACAGTTTTAACAGAACTGAACAGGTGCTTCTTTACAGACAGGTTTTATACTTGGAAACAAATATGCAACTACCTTATAGTTTTAATGCACGTCATAGAAAAATATGATTAATTTTGAATTATGTACACCGAAAACAAAGTTTAAACTCCAAAGAATGCCTAAAAATAAAAAAGGATAAAGAATGTCAAGAAAAATGATTCCCTGAGTAAGGCAATGGCCCACTATCCCTGGCACTACGTTTTAGGCAAGGAAAAGACAAGCATTTTGGCTGTCTCAGTGTGAAAAAAAAACTTTAATAGCAAAATACAGGAGGATGTCAGTTGTAGTACAGGACACACAGAACAGTACCATTATACATGTTGAAGCACTTTAAGATGTAAACCCATGGAGGTCCTGAGAAACAAAACGCTACCCTGATTTAGAGACAAGGTAGGTCCAGATTTAACCTGCATGTCTGACTTTAGAAATCTGAACAGAATGCGTATACCTGAATGGGGAGCAGAGACAAATGCTATCCAGACTGGTGGCAAATTTCCCATATTTCTCTTGAACTCCAGAGCCCTACGCAATAACTCCTCCTCTTGGAAGCCTTTGGTTCCACTGCGGCTTAAATCCTGTTCTTGTACTGCGATTCACCTGAAATATACGAGAATTAAGCTTTGTACAAGAGTTCGTTTCTTTTGAACTATGTCCGAACATAAATGTCTGGTTTTTGGAATCAAAAAGTTACTTTTTACTTTCATTTCCATTTCCTTCATACTTTTTTCCCATGACTCATTTTGATTAGTTTTCCTGGTTTGTAAGAATGTGCAACTAGTTTAGTCCAATGTCGCTCTGATTTATGTGCTTCTGATTGGTCAGCATGTCATCTGCATGTCAATTCCTGTTGTCTTCTTGGTCTTTTTCGCCGATCTTGCCGTCGTGGTGCCTCTGGACCAAGTACTCCTTCTGGTCACTGCCCAGTGGACAATGGCTAGTGTCCTTCCTCTGGCTATGTCTCTGAAGGTACTTCTGGTTTCTTTCTGCATGCCGTCTTCTTTCTTCGCTGATGTCTCCTTTCTTTGCTACCGTCTTCTGTGCCTTCTTTCTTCACTACAGTCTTTTTTAGGGTCGAGCCTGTGTTGCATGCGCTCGCGCATGCGTATCGCAGCGAGACACTTTAGTTATTAGAAAAGGGCTCGGAGCCCTGTCGACATCACGTCAGTGTTTTTCATTGGTTCGTGGGCTTGCCTAATAAAATCTGCTTGCTTTCATTAGTGGAAGGCATGCACACGTCATGCCTTTTCCGGTGGTTAGCCCTCCTCGAGAGCAGCGACCAAGTACAGAAAACATGCGAGGCTCGCTGTTTTCTGTCAGATCTGGGACTACTTTTTCTCTATTTTCCTAGTGCGATTTCTCTTGGCAGAAGTCGAGCGCTTTACACAGTTAATTTAACTTTTTCGGGTTACGTACATAAAAGCACTTTTGCCGATAGATGAAAAGTCGGGTTAGGAGTTTACAACGCGATCAGCTCTAACATGAGCAAACGCGAGACCCGTTGCATTGCAAATGCTTGTTCTTTCTGTGAGCCATTTTCTTTCGATACTGACGTCTTTTATCTTCGCTGCTGCCTTCTGTCTTCTTTCTTCGCTGCCATCTTCTTTATTCTTTACCGCATGTGTCTTCTATCTTCTTTCTTCACTGCGGTCTTCTTTATCAGATGCCGTATTCTTTCTTCTTTCTTCATTGTTGTCTTCTTTTCCCTTCACCGCAAGCCATCTTCTGTCTCCTTTCTTCAGTGCCATCTTCTTTCTTCTTTGCCACATGTCGTTTCTTCTTTCTTCACTGCAGTCTTCATTCTTACTCGCCACATGCCATCATGCCAATAGGTTTCACCTTTGTTTCTTCTTTCTATCTAACTGGATTACAAATATTAGAAACATTTTATAATAATGTTTGTTTTACATTTGATAAACCATTAACAGTTTATCAAACATAAAACAATCATTATTAAACATTTTCTAATGTTTCATAATCCAATTCGATTAAAAAAAACAAGGTGAAACCTTTCGGCTTTGCCAATGCTTGTTATATATGTTTGTTATTTGTCTGGGGCACCAAAGGTCTGTTGATTCGCGGGGTGTTTAATGAAAACGAAACTACCGCGCTGACTTGGCATATTCCAGAGAAGCTCACACATTGGCCCGAAAGTTTAAAGGTCGGTGTTGTGCAAAGCAAACAAGATCAAGGCATGTGACAAAGCAGGTCAGATGGATAGTGATAGTGCATCCATCTATAGAAAACCATCTGAAGCGAATAATACAGTAGACCCAGGAAGACTTCCACAGAAATTAGCTGAGATAAACTACCAAAACAATGATTGACATTGAAAGTAAATGACACTGCTTCAAACACAAAGTAAAATCTCTAATCCTCAAATGGATTTCCATTCAATTTGTTTGGCATAATTTGGTTGCAAGTGCTCGATAAGCTTCAGTCTTCTTTTTTCAATGTGGTAACTGCTCACTATTAGAGTTGTGTGAAAACTGCAGAGTTTGCATTAGCATTGTCAAATTAAATTTCAAGAACATTATGAGTAATAACATGAAATGCAAAGCTGGCATTTGGCACTAAATTTTAGCGTGAAATGCATCCTAGTTTCTATTTTAGGTGCAAGGACACACTTGGTGTTAAAAAACCTCAAAACTCAAATGCAGTGAAAATGCAGCTGCTCACGCTCTGGTAGTTTGCCATTTACTTGTATGGCATGAAATATACCTAAATACACAAAATGGCATAAAAGTATAATTTGTGAATTTCGCATAACAACCGCAACATTAAATTACACAAGATTACACAGTTCTGACAAAAAAAATGACCTGGGCCTAGTCTCTACATGGTCATGCTACAAATAAAGCGCAGATAAAAGCAGTAACTACTGTGAACTTGGGAATACTGTCTTCATCAAATACACCACCACATGCACTCTGAACTTCTCGAGAACTTCAAACATCAATGCAGCAAATGAAGAGTAGAAATGATTTGCCTTGAACTAAATAAACCTTGAGTCATAAGCTAGATGTAGAGCTGGTCATAGTGTTAGATGTGTAATACTTTAATGACTCTCCAATTCTTTTTCAACACATACTTTGTTCACCTGAGATTTGCACACTTCGAGTCTATGAGGTGTTTATTTGTTAGATAAGGTGTTCCACACCTGCCCATTTTACAACATTTTAAACAAATGGGTTCTCTAACTAATACAATGAAATCAACTGACAGTGATGGAATCAGTCAAGGCCACAGCAATATGCAATATTATTTCACGCTGTGCCATTAGCTTTTTCACTTCCTCTTCCATGACTATGCTCGAGTCAAGCAAAACAATCTACTTAAAGTATGTCCAAAGCTGTATTATCTATGCAACAGACAAGGCTTTGTGAGTGATGACCTCACATCAAGATGATAAGTTTCATATTAATATATACAATTCCATTTTGACATGTCCCACTTTAAATTCACAGTATCAGTCTGAGTGGTTGAACTTGTGAAGGTTTTGAGGGTGTTGCTTACCCAGTCCAAAGATGGGCAGGGGGAGGCTAGCAGCCCACGCTGAGACAGCACTGCTAAGCAATGGCCGCATATGCGAATAGATGGCAGCTAAGGAAGTGTACGTGCAGAAACCACGAAGAAAGAGCCAAATAACTTAAGAGGGGGGGGCATTTAATGGAGTGGGCAGGTGTGTATAGGACGGACATGAAGAAGGCCAAATGAGAACATTTCTTTTGAAATTATAGGTGAGGAAACTAGCCACTCATGGGTATCTAACCGGGAAAGGGGGCATCGGTTTTGCCAACAACAAAAAATGCTGGGAATAACAGAATCAAAAAACACAGTAGGTATAAACTACCAGAGCAAGAAGCAGAAGGGAGAGCAGTGTTGCCATTCACATGCAAGCTTCCGGGCAGCACAAGGTCAGCAATGACATGAGGGCATGTGACTCAAGCATCTGAATAAGGACCTCAAATATATAGTCCAGAGCCGACTAACAGATACCACTGTGGGTCTATGGTAATTATCACATAATCTGTGTGAAGTCATGCAGCACTACCTTGTAAAAGAAACACAGGCACGTAGCTTGAAACCCACTATTAATCCACCTATCTACTTTGTATCATCCGCAGCAATTCCCAACAGGAGCATGCTATTTGTAATCATTTGTATGATGTACAATGCAACTTGTTAACTCCTTATTTCCTATGCTAATATATGTAAGTCTTATTTTACTCTGTACCTGCAGTATTTTTAGGACTTAAACATTTCAATACTAACAATATGTGCTGACATTTCGGGTAGCCCAGTGGTATCACCTTTCTTATTTGTCTTTAACTATATATTGTCGCTTTCTTGATGGCTCTTCTACACATTCTGAATATGAGCTACTGCTCATACCGGTATTGTTTCTGTGTTTCTGGCGCCTCTACCAAAATAGGCCAGGACTGCTTTTGATACAGTAAGATAAAGAGCAAGATACTAAAACTCAACGGCCTCAAAACTGTCCTTTCAAACTGCTCGACAACGTTTATCCAGAGTAACAAATTTACCCTCATCTTTTTACACAAAGCTAAGAGGCTTGGGGGTTATCTCCGATGCCTCTGCAGGATGGCTGTATTAAACGGACTCTTTATGGACATGTTGTTGCTTCTTATCAGTCTCTGGCTACAATTTACAAACTGTATTTTGCTCTTACTTTCAAGAACACCATGCACAACTTTCAAAAAGTTCACATTGTTTGGCTTGCTTGATTAACAGACCTGGGAAGCGAGACTTTTGATATAATTCTAAGGACATTTTACAGGGAGCGTTCCATTTTCCAGCCAACTTGCAGAGGGCTCTTCAATGTTTTAAAATGTTTTTCTCCATGTCAACCACACTAATATCTGTATGACAATAGTATTTCAATGTCTAAAAAGTTCAGTACAGATCTCTTGATACATCTTTGGATAGCCAGTGAGTAAAATTATAACTCACTAAAATCTATGAAAAGCATTTCTGTGACTTTACTCAAACCAACTCAAGTCTGCCAAACTCGTAAAATATATATTTTTAAAGTGTAACTAACAAATCTGTGGGGATTGCAAAAGTTGCTTTAAGGGTTACACCATGTAAATTAGTAAAACAAACACAGAAGAGTCTGCTGACCTGAACTATGATGTCACTTGACAGTAATTCCATGGCAAGGTTTCAATGTACAACTTTGCTGAACACATCCTGCTTAAGTGTCATCAATGTGTCGCACAACAAATCAACAAACCTACATTACTCCTTTTGAAACAAACCATCAAATTACTACTCTTATAAACTGTTGTGATACACCGTTCGATCACTGGCAGAAAGGAGAGGTAAAAAATTTTTTTTTTGATATTTTCTAAAAATACTCAATAAAGAGACTGACCACAGGTAATCTAAGACCTATTTCTAATAAACCCTCATTATACATCCTTTCAAACATTGATTACTCACATAATCGCTATAACTAGACTGCTCTCTCAACCATGAGATGACTCAAGAGAATTCAGCCTCAAGATTACTTTTACATATAAAGACATGCACCCACAGCTCAGCTCCCCTGCCGTGAAGGCCATTCACTGATTACCGGTCACAACATAATCTTCATTCGAACTATTGTGTAACAATCATAAAACAATATACGATAAAGATCCTGAGTTCCTTCAGGTGGAAATCAACAAACACTCACTACCGAGGATACCTGTCTTCCAGACAAGCAACGTAATTTATCATTCCACCTACTAAAAGGAAAACAATTGGGACACAACTTTCTCCACACAGGATGCCAAATTAGGGGATTCCCTTCTGGCAAAAATAAGAGCCACTGACAACCATTCTTGACTTAGGAGAATGCAACTAGTCAAAATGTTATGCAAGAACTCAATCAATCATACTTGCCGACAGATCTTCCTCTCACTTGGTCCCTCTCTAATTAAATGTAAAATAAAAGTACTATCACATACTAATACCCCCTTCTTTTTTATTATCACCTGCTCAAGACTTCAGGAAATCTATCAAGGTACCTCCCACTATATTGCATGATCTCTGTAGGATCTCTGAACAAAACAAAATGGGCTTTGATTAATGTACATTAGACCAAACATCCCCAGCATGCTCTGCTCCCCTTATTTAACTTCAAACAGCATGTTCTTATTCAACTCTTACACAAAACTGCATGTCCCCTGGCTTACTTTTCAACATGTACTCATGTGAACTGCTCCACCTCTGCCCATACCTCTAACGCCTTTACCCTAACAAACAGGTAATCAGTTGCTGATAATCTATCAATATTCTAAGCTTTGTGTACCCTAGCTATTCACTCCACCACTCATTCACACAAACTAACGTAACTTCCGTCCCCCACTAGCGATGCATCCGATTCCACCACAAACAGGCCTGGAAAATGCCTAGAAGGGTTCCTTCTGACAACCCTGAGTAAACTCACTAAAAACACTAAATTTACTGCTGACTGGGTTCCGGTGGAACATGCCATAAAGCACTTCATCAGGGGTAGTAAGCGTCATATGAAATGCATTTACAGCACAATACAAAGTTTTGGGTCTCAAACTGAGATAACGCATATTAAGACACTCAACTATATCAAATTCTAAAACAGAAAAAGGCAGACAAATACAAAAAAATAACTTCTCATACAAAGATCGGGTCTCGGTTTTGTTAAAAAATATGTTTGGAATGTATACATTGTATGGCAGTATAACCACTAAAGATGTACAGCCTTCCAGTGCTGGCACAAACTCCATTACATTTTTTAAAAAGTCCGCTGCTCATCAAAGCGGGCTATGGGCTGGTACCTAATTATTGGAATCGTCAAATCTATTTTTACTCTGCAGTCATGCACATGGCAGGGCCGTAAATACAGACCAGAGACGGCGTCAGAACCAGCTCCGGTGAGTGGGAGGGCGAAGTTTGTCTGCAGCTGGCCTGCACATGAACAAAAAAACATACTTCCCCGCCATATCTGCTCGCTTGCAAGTCCAAGTGCTTCTGAAGGAAACGGAAACCTCTTTAACGACTTCATTCATACTTGTTTTATTTATATTTTCTCTCTGTTTTGCCTTTTTCCACTTTCAGTTGCTGCATTTTAAACGCATAACAGTGGCGGGCGGTCACACCGGGTTCCATATAGGCATTTCTGACGGGCGAAAGAAAGGGAATGGAGCACAAAGCTGAACCAGTAGCCGAACCAGTAGCATAACAGCTTTCTTGTGGCTGCCAGTGGTAAATTATGCACACTTGTGTGAAACTGGAGCCAATGAATTTAGCTCACGAACTCAGACTACTGTTACTAACGCCCTCTCCGCCCATCCCCCTCGCTCGTATAAATCCTCAGCTTGTTGGATTTGCTCAGCCGAAATGTTGTGAACACATGTGCAAGGTATTGCTAAGGAAACTCGCGAGCCAGTCTGAAACAGTGCAGGAGTCGCGACGTTTTATATACACAGGGCACAAGCACCGAGAGCCTGGCAGGGCCTGGTGCTCGAAGATTCTACCATGAGCACTTAGAGAGCAACCGAAAGGCATTGAACGCCTGTGAGTGTTGAATGTGCCTGGGGTACAGACTCTATACAAATGTTATTACAATATTACCTCTTCTTGAGAAATATTATGGCACGCATCTGTGTCTCCAGTGTGTAGTTCAGTTGGAAACAAATAAGCCAGTTATGAACCAAGCAGCAAAATAAAAGGGCAAAATGGTGCAGGGTTCTTAGAGCTTTCAAATGTCCCAGTTTCGTGGGTGTAGCTCTTTCTATCGTGTTTTTTTCTTTGCCTTGTGGTAGTCGTAGACCTGAATAATCGCTGGCACAAAAAGATTACAAGTAGTCCAAAACGTTAAAAAACATGGATGTCACGAGCTACTTGCACATAAAACTGGGAGACTACAGTGTCCCTTCCCAGGAAAACCATGCCAAGGCACCGATAATTTCTAGGCAGTTGGTTTTAGGACGTGGGTCTCAATTCCAGCCATGGCACTTGACCAAAAATAATGTGAATCTTAAAAAATCATTCGAATTCCCTGTGCCTCCTGAAATATATATGTGAAATGCAATTGTAAATTATGAAATGCAATACCCCACTCAAAAGATATAAATCTACACTTGATGTACATGAGCTTGTATCATCTTCCAGTGTGCCCCATAAAGTAGAGCGCCCCACTGAACCCAATCTATGTTCACATTTTATAAATATAAACATACAATGCGTCATGGGAGTGGGCCAATGTCACAAATCTTTCCCAAGAGCCCCTGCTTCTCCTCTCTGGGTGACGAGGACAAAAGCAAGAAAATCCGGTGACATTCCCATGCACATCACCAGAAATGTAAGTGGAGAAAGGGCAGATACACTGGTGAGCACACAGGGGAAAAACTGTAAAGAATTCTGCTTGCATCCTCAGCGTAAAGATGTTATCCCTTTTCATAAAGGCGGCACAGCTGCTCCCCTATCCCTCCCAGAATAAATGTCCGAGAGCAGACAAAGGATGCTCCATTCAGTCAACCTAACTAACCACATTTCTATGTAGGGGGCCACTATGTGGTGGGTCCACCGCCGTCTTTTCATGCTTTTCAAAATGTATGTGACCACCAAAGCTACTTCACGCCTTTGCTGCACCACTACATTCCAGAGGCAGCTGGGTAACAGCCACCACACCATCATCTCCCACTCCAGAGCACAGGCTGCAGGAATACGTTTGTCGTCCTCGTAACACACTGGGTACATTAAATGCCACCTTTTTGCCGTGAAAAACCATTAAATACCCAGTTTCCTGATATAATGCAAACATTTAACATTCCAAAGAGACATATTAAAACAATTAAGTATATGAATTTCATAAGCATTGTGTGTTGGTATTTGACTGTATATATGTTAGCAACATACACATTCATATTTATATGTTATCATAGGTACAGTTCATTACATAAAGAAAATATAGAATATAAACCCATTTAGAGGTACCCTTAGAATCAACGTGTCAAGTCAAAATTCCTCATTTGTGAATGGCAGCAGGATTCTTAATACACTTGGTGACATAAGTATCCTGTAGCACCAATCCTGATAGATTACAGCAAGAGAGTGATGTGACAATATTGATTATGGTCCCTAGTTTGCATGGAAAAGGAAGGCTATATTATTTACTGATTGGGTCAAGACTTGGCTTAAAAAAGTCAATTTTTCTATACTGGCGTGTCCATCTATCTCTTAGTACAGTTTTTCCTTTCTTGATGTCAACGCGTTTCGACTTAAATCATTTGTGGGTCCCCTAAGGAAAAGAACATTGATGTTATGTCTCTGTGCAATACAATTGTTTGCATAAAATCCGTTCAATTTGGGTAATTAGTCTTTATTTTAGTTCTCTCAGGTCTAAGCCACTGTCAAACCCCTTTCTTGTTTATATTTCTTCCCTGAAGCACCAGGGCAAGAGCTTCTTGTATAGTCAATATGTTTGTAAACACTGTTTTCAGGCCTGGAGTTACCTTGGAAAAGATGCTACACAGTATTTGTGTACTACAGTGATTGCCAATTACTACTCCTCTTGGTTCCTCTGCGTTTAAGACTCATGTCTGTGATTATGGGTTTACCTGACAGAACGAGTTAGTAATCTGACCAACAGTGTGCATTCCAGCACCACTCCAGGCTGTGGGTCTGGTTCTTTGCAGGGAAAGGGACTGAGTTCTTAGTAAACCAAGTATTCTCTCTACACACCTTATTCACCCTTTTGGCAGAGTAAGTATGTCCAGTGCAGCTTTAAATACAAATGAACTAAAAAACTCAATTTTTCTCACTCCTCCTTCAACACACTTTGCAGTAGGTTACGCCTTCAAAGGCGAGCATGTTTTGTAAAGAAGAGACTTAAAAGGGATCTTCGGATGATGAGCTACCATGTACAATTTTGTCTGCGCCTATTTCACATTTACACAGCCATGCAGAGTTTTGCCCTTGGCTTGGCCTGGAGTTGTCTTCCTGACCAGCACTGCATTTATAGACCTATTCAACAGTAGTAATTCCTAGTTTCACAGAAAAAATCACACATTCATCATTTTTGTTTCAGCCAATTTGATAACACGGCTATCTACCAGCACCTCTGGCCACAGCTAGAAAATAAGAAAAAAGAGAGGCTTAGGAGGTCCATTTTGTATTTCTTTTTCATGCTTTATCCTTCTGCTGTCGTAATCACACCGCGGTGATAAATAATAGCGATACACTGGCAATCAACCGGAAAATTACTGTACCGCTGTGATGGAAAATTAAACACTTTTTATACTTTATAATCTATGTTCAGCTTCTGCACTAACATTTCGCAAACCACTTACCAGACACCTTTCCAAGTGATCGACACATAAATAAATGCCAGATCACTTACACCTCGCAGCTGTACTTACTGCAAGGCAAAAGTAATTCTTGGAATATAGGCCGAATTTAAGAAAAGTGGCGCTGCATCTAATGCAGCACCCCCTTTATTGCACCCCTTAGCGCCCCCTACTGCCACCATGTGTGCACCGTATTCTATATATAGTGTACCATGATGCAGGGTAGGTGCAATAGCATCAAAATATTTGACGTTATTGATGTACTGTGCAGGATTAGAACCAAAATGTTGGCACCAATCCTGCAGAGTACATAGAGGCCCACTGAAAACAATGGTTTGCCCCCTTTTAGCACCTGCTTTGTGCAGGTGTTTAAAATAGCTGCTAAAAATGGCGAAGTGGAATCTCTTAGATTCCACTTTGCCATTTTTGCAGTCCAGCTAATGGGGGAACGCCTCCATGCATACATCATGCCTGTCGAAAGCATAATGTGGTTCATGGGATGACAAAGTGGCGCAATGTCTTCACTACGCCACTTTGTAAATATGGCGTGGCAAATTTGGCCACCCTGGGACACATTAGTGTCATAAAAAATGACGCTAATGTGGCACAAGGAGGCGCTAGGCCCTCTTAAATTTCGGCTGCAGTACCCAAGAGTGACTGTTTCTTCTGTATACAACAGTTTAGAGGAGAGGAATTGTTACATTTTAAAGAGGACTGTCAATTTTTAGGATATCGCTACATTTGCCTTGTGGCACACAAGGTGAGGGCACTGATATCTTTCCAGTTAGACCCTTACTTGCTGCATCATAAGCAACGTCTACAAGGGCTTTGTTCTTGTTAAGGAAACGAACGCTCAACTAAATATCCCCGAGAAGCTTCCAGTTTTACTATCCATGCCAAGTTATACTGATAAAGTTATTGTCCACACTGTCCCAAATGAAATGTGCTTTACAACAACAATCGTGTACATCGACGCACACAGCGAAGGCAGTAACACATGTTGTTGTAAGTCCTGCTATCGTCTCCTGTAACAGATCTCAAGGTCACATTCCAGTGACTCTGCCTCTCCTCAACAACACTCAGAGAAGTCTGCAAAGAGCTGCCTCCCCCAGTATTCGCCTGTAACTGCTCCTCACAATGTGTTTCTCGTTACCCCCATGAAGCAGCAGGCAACCCGCTATGCAGGAGTGGATTTTGCACCAATGTGAAAAGAAATATGTGTCCGTAAACTCATTCTCTGTCATATTTGTATGATGGAGCTTAGATGCCCTGGTGTCAAGTGTAGGAATCGCTGACAGAAGGGTTTGCCACAAGATGGTGGGCAGTAGAGCAGACTACTGCGAGTTCTATGAATTCACCGAGCAGAAGCGCAAAAGACCCAAAAAAAGAGTAAGGGCCAGATTTACAAGACTCTGGTGCATCAGTACTGATGCACCAGTTTGATTGCGTTGCCCCTGCCCCACCTAATGACACAATGTGTGTGCCATAACTATAATACAGCGCACCATGGTGGTCGTTAGGCCAATAGCGTCAGAATGTTTGATGCTATTGTGGTAATTTGTCCCCACTAGCGTCAAAAATGTTGACGCTAGTGGAGCAAATTGCAAGGAGGCCCATAAGTTAATATGGGTGCTTCATTTAACACCTGCTTAAATGAGGCATTAAAAACAAGGCCAAAATGGTGCAGTGAAATCTTATAGATTTTACTGCACCATTTTTGCGGGCCTCCTAATGCCGGAACGCCCACCTTGCATACACTATGCCGGACGCAGGCATAATGTGGCGCAAGGGGGAGCAAAGTGGCACAATGCATGCACTGCACCACTTTGTAAATACGGTGCAGCGAAAATTGCCACCTTCAGTCACATTAACGAAAAAAAATTATGCTAGTGTGGCACAATGAGGCGCTACGGCCTTGTAAATCTGGCCCACTGTCCCTTCTTCAAAGGCCAGTGTTTTAATGGTTAACCTCTGCACATTTAACAGGCAGAAACAAAGTGTGACGTAATTTGCTATCTTTACAGGTAAGTAAGAGTACCCTTGGACCAGCAACTGCCCTGGACATGATATACATTGACTTGCCTAAATATACCGGCTCACTGGCGCTAATTCACAAAGGCCTAAGTAGTTTCCAAATGGATGTACAAGCCAGATTACATACATACTTTAAGAGTGCTTATATTATGCCTAATTTACAGAACTAAACAGAAGTTAAATGTACCCCACACGTGTGGTGTAAGTGTGACATGTGCCTTATATTAGAATCTCATGCTTCATTACATGAACACAATTCCAACTGCCTGCGCATTAGTACGCACACATTATGGAGTTTCAGAAGAGTCACCAATAACATAATTTGAAATGCATTTTACACTCACAAAGTTGCAAATTGTTGCATAAACGTTGAAGAAGTTGCTTCTATGGTACAGACCAATGGACTAACAGTATGAGTGGGCTTCAATAAACTACCTAGTATCACCAGAGCTTTACATTTTATATATGGAGCAGCTGAGGGCGGATTCCTGAGTTAGACACCATTAAGCACCAGCAGACGATGGCATGCACAGGTAGCCACGTGTGTTTGGTGAAGAAGGCACATAACTGCTGAGGAAATGCCTTCAGAGCCCAAGTGTACACAAGTATTGATATTTCCTGAAAATGAACACTTTAAACTAAGAATATGTCAAATAAACATTTAAAATTTCTACTTTGATTTTGGGCGGGTGGACGGAGTGGCAGTCAGTGGTATAGTTACCACACTAGCCACCTCTTGGTTGTTGGCTGTGTCTCCATGGTGGCCAGACTGGTACAGAGGGAACTCAAATACACAACTCCAGTTTTAAAACAACGTAAATGGCTTACACTCTCTGTGCTAACTTAACGTAAGGGTGTCTGCTTAACACATGGGGCAGTTAATTGTGAAGGCCCTCGATCACCTTGCTCATAGCCAAAGGGTATTCAATGGCTCATTAGGTCTAAAGAGCAGGGAAGTGTTGGGCACCGAAAAGCGGTCACACTGTATCGAAAATACAACCTGCGAACTAGGGGTGGGCAAGGGTTTTGTTTGAGAGATTACAGAGTGGATGTCACCAAACTCACGAGAAACACAAAAGATGCCGCATCTTCAAAGAACGTCAAATAAATTGTAGTAAAATTTGGAAAATGTGTGCTTTGAACTGAATAAAAATCAGTGCTACTGAACGATTTAACAGGCTTTTCACCGTAAAATTCACAGGGAATTGATCCTCATGTTTACTGCCTACACAGAGTACCCGTTACGATAGGCACAGTCCTGTGGAAGCTGGAACACCCCAAAGCAGCATAGTTGGACCTCTGTGGAAACGCATTCACTGCAAATACACAACTGTGGATTTGAACCTATTCAAGAAGAATGTGCGTATGACGGTAGGGCCGAATGTTCTGCAGTAGCTCACCAAAAGGATTGGACTCTAGGCAGTTTGTATCACGTGCCAAAATGAATTGCTAAAAGGACCTGCTTCTTAGAAGAGGGTATTGCAATAGCCAAAAAGAGCCTTATTTTTTGCCCGTCTGGATTAGATGGTGTACAAATACAAAATACAATAGAAACAGAATGAGGGGACATGAACGCAGGCTTGGAATGACATATCGAAAATATTAGGTCAGTATTTTTCTATTTCCGGGATCTATTGAAAGCGTCTTTGGTTTCTTCCTCCCACTAATCCCTCTACGGTCCGGTTCAAAGAGACCAAGGCCATTTCCAGCTTTTGAGACCCTACTGTTAATCATAGTTTTTGGCAAGGAGCCAAAAATATAGCAAGTGTGTAAATCCAGCCCCCCCCTCCCCTAAAAGCCAGTTTCCCAGATCAAACTGCCATCCGACCTCAGATTCTGAGGTTCCTTCTTCCATGAATTAAAGGAGGACCAGAAAGAAGGTTATATTGTCTTCCTGAACACTAAGGTGGAGTGAGGGGCTCAAGCTGTTCTTTGTAAGAGTCCATAAACACCATTAAGAAAAAAAATAGTGGAACCCTCCGTCTGGTAGGTCACATGGACCTCTGGTTTTGAAGTGCAGAAGCTTGGACGATCCTCCACCACTTTATCTTTAGCAAAGTGATCAGTCTTCAGACAACTTCTTGCTGTTTCCTCGATAATCTTTGAGGCGTCCTACAGTTTAATAAACACTTGACAACCAAGCTGTGATTTTATTGTACTATTTCACTTGTCTATTTTCAGTTTCAATTATGCATGTTTTTTATCACTTAACTTTTAAATTTCATATTAGTACAGCTCTGTGGTCGTTTTTGCATGGAAAGTCCATGCTTTCGAAAAACAACAAATAAGTAAAAAAAATACACCTGATCACCCATTTGTGCATTTTAAGGTATTTAGTTTTGCACATCAGAAAACTCGCAGCAGCATTATTCCTCACAGTCCACCATTCAGTGAAAAAAATACAGGTCCTAAATAACCCCACCTTGCTGTGCATGTTTAGAAGGTTGTTTTTAAAATTCCACAAATAAATGGACATCATCCTCTTGCATTGAAGAATGAATTAGATGTGCAGCAAGTCCGTGTTGTGCTCATTGCTTTCAGGGGCGCATTCGGGCTCCTGTCCACTGCTGACACTGCTGTGTAAGACAAGGGGGGTGCTGCAGTACTGTACGTGCCCCCCTCCTAAGAGGTGTAAGCACTTCAGAGTGCTCGGTAGACATTACAGATCAGATCATATGACACAAACTGCAGAAACAGGGTGCCCTGCCTGGGTTCAATCAATAGATGAGAGGAATTTGCCGTCTCTCATTGCTGTAGCAAAGGTAGAAAGAGCAAGAGGGGAAGATAGCAATAAACTGTTTATCTCTGCTTCCTTTCGTGCTGAACTTCTAAACCGTCTACAAAGCTGCCAATAGACAAACCTACTGCCACTTCCTATAGAAAAGCAGAGCAGGATACACGAGCCTTATTAGCCAACATGCTACTGCCATGCAGATGAGCTTTATAGGTTACGTGGTCAATCATCTATCAGGCTGCAAAGGACCTCTAAGCAACTAGGATGACCACATTTTACTTTGACTAACCAAATTCTAATCACACCGTTCTGGGATGTGGTCTTGTGTACTCAACAAGCACTGGCAAAGCCAATAGGTCTGTCATCAGCTGAAAGTTTTCTGCATTTGTCAAATAAATTTGTTTTTTCATATTTGTTGAAAAAAATGAATTAATTGGAGAAGCTGTCATGCCCTTGACAACATTAAAAAACAACACTGTCTAAAAGCAAAATGATGTTTTGTGTCTCAA
The DNA here is from genome assembly GCF_031143425.1 of Pleurodeles waltl. Taxonomy (NCBI): domain Eukaryota; kingdom Metazoa; phylum Chordata; class Amphibia; order Caudata; family Salamandridae; genus Pleurodeles; species Pleurodeles waltl. The sequence continues at coordinate 21,223,987 of NC_090439.1, forward strand.
AAAGCCACATTTCTATAGTAGTCCCTGGCACCTTTCGTGTAGTTGTGCTGTTACAAGTTGTTTTTCTTCGAAGAAGTCTTTTCGAGTCATGAGATCGAGTGACCCCTCCTCTTCGGTTCCATTGCGCATGGGCATCGACTCCGTTGTTAGATTGTGTTCCCATCAGAGGTTAAAGTAAGGAGTGATAGAGTATATAGGTATAAAGTAAGAGATGTCGATGCAAATGTAAATGTATATAGAAATGTAGTAATTTAAATGACTACAGGCTTCCGGGGAGGAGGGAGGATGCATGTGAATCTGCAGCAGAACATGCCACAAACAGATGTACACTGGGTAAGTGACATTTTCCGTTCCATGGCACGTTTAGCTGCAGATACACATGCTGTGCATAGACTTCAAAGCAGTTTGTCCTTCCAAAAAAATAGCAGTGGTTAGCCTGTAGGAGTTGAAGGTGTTTGAAATAACGTTCTTAGGGCAGCTTGACCTACTGTGGCTTGTTG